>NW_026068030.1:4130775-4206189 GCF_014885135.2 Alexandromys fortis
TCACCAAGGCCAGCTGGACTGTGACTGAAAAAGCATGGGATAAAACCGGACTCTTTGAACATGGCGGACAATGAGGGCTGATGAGAAGCCAAGGACAATGGCACGGGGTTTTGATCCTACTTCATGTTCCGGCTTGGTGGGAGCCTAGCCAGTTTGGACGTTCACCTTCCTAGACATGGACGGAAGGGGTCGGACCTTGGACTTTCCACAGGGCAGGGAACCCTGACTGCTCTTCCCACTGGAGAGGGAGGGGAAGAGGAGTGGGGGGAGGAGGAGAAGAGTGGGGGGGTGGGAGGCTGGGAGGAGGCAGAAATTTATTTTTTTTTTCAATTAAAAAAAAAGAATGTCATGAGTAAGTTTCCAGTCAGTTTGTAGATGCGACTTTGGAACAAATTCAGTTAGGATGTATGCTTTTCATTAGATTAGCAGGTACTCAGAAAATCTGTGTGTTGAGATGCTAAAGCTGTTCAGGTGGCACTCCAGCTGTGAAAAAGGGTAAAGCACTGGGTAAGTTGCCCCTTTTGTTATGTGGTGAAATCTTTACTGTTACAGAGAAAGGCCATCATCCTCCAAGTCTTTACTATTGCACATTCATCTCTAATTCTTTACTGTTATACATAGAAAGGTCATTCCTCTCCAACTCTTCACTGCTATACATGGAGAGACCATCTTTCCCAGGTCTTTAATATATACATTGAATATTTATCTCTCTCCGATTCTCATAAGTTCAATCAAAATTAGCTTTCTTTATATACATTGTAGAATTGTGTTCCAATCATGCAATATTGACACAAATGCTTATTGTGAGGAAGAGAGATGGGATGACTTAAGAGGTCATTTACCTACGTGTTAATAACATTAACTAAATGATAACTACAGTCATCTAAGTTATTTACATTTCACCAAACATGTTTTGACAGGTGAAATAAGTGAAGAATTTCCCCAAAATGGAATACATGCAGATTGGAAAAAAAAAAAAAAACAGCAATGAACAACGTTAGCCAAAACTAATTGGCAATGTGAGCGAGAAGAAAGAACGGCAGTGCATTATTAGCTCTTGGGTGACAGGAAGCCCAGATACAGGGCAGGAACCTGGGGTCCTATTTAAAGAAGGGACCAGAATTAATAATTACAATTTTTCCAAAATGATGAAAAGCCATCAAAGACTTTTCCTTCTGAACTGTAAATATCATAGAAGTGTAGCTCAATCATTTTATATATTAGTCCACCTATAAAATCACCCAGATCAAGCTATGGACCACAGTCCTTAGTTGATCCCAGAAAATCAAACCCTTTGAAGAAAACTACAGTTCTGACTTCTAAAATAATGAGTTGTTTGTATCTGGTTTTGACAGTCATGTAAGTGGAATCACCTGGAATAAGCCATTGTGTTTGATAGTTTTCCTCATTGTTATAATTTGGAATTTATCCTTACATTTGAGTTACTTTAATGATTGCCATAAGAATAATCCTGAAAATGGAAATTAATGGTGGGTCTATTTTGGCTTATATTTTGATGGTACAGCCCATCATTGGGGAAAGGCATGGCTACAAGGACATGAGGCATCTCGTCCCATTAAATCTACAGTCAGGAAGCAGGAGGATGAAGGGTGTTGCTCAGGTTAATTAAGTCCAAAACCTCAGAGCATAGGATGGTGCTGCCCATATCTAGGGGAGATAGTCCTGCCTCAGTTAACCTCATCTAAACCCTCCCCCACAAACATACCAAGATGTCTGCTTTCATGGTGGTTCTAAATCTCATCAAGCTGACATTCAAGATTGTACCATATTCCCTCTTATTTCATGCCTATTTACTATTATTATGATGTGATCTGTGATCATAATTTCTTTGCTGTTCTTTTGTTGATGAACATCTGAGATGAGAGACTTCTCCCATTTTTAAGGAAAGAAAAATTAATTTAATTGGTTGTATTAATGAATCCCAAGGGTCAAGACGTCCTTCTTGCTTAAGTTAGTTACTTTTGTTAGTTACTTTTCTTGTCAGTGTGACAAAAATGCCCGACTGAAACAATGTAAGGAGGGATGATTCATTTTGGCTCAACTTCAGAGGATTCAAAGTCAAAGTTGGTTGACACCCAACATGTTGGCAGGAACAAGAGACAGAGGAAAGATGTTTACTTCATGGCCATCCTGGAAACATAGAAAGAAAATAGGCATGCAGGAGGTCAAAGTATATATGGCCTCCGGGGACATGATCTCAAGTGACTTCCCTCCAAGTCCCTACCATATACTTTTCATCATTCCCCAATAATGCCATCATATTATCAATCCATTAGTGTATTAGTTCATTTATTAGATCAGAGCATCTGTGATCTAATTATCTCTAGGAACATCCATAGGGACATAATAAGAGGTGCATTTTACTAAGTTACTAGGCATTTTTCAATACAATCAAGATGGTGTTGGATATCAAAATTAATCACCCCACTATTGTTGGTTAGTGGGAGTGAGCATATAGTGTTAGATACAGCCTTCATAATTAAGATGTTGAGGGCCTTGCCAATTTTCTCTTCCAAATTGCCTCCTAATCTCATTTATTCAGTCTGAAGATTTGGGAAGCATTTCCCACAAAAAATATATTTAAGAAGCCACAGGATGCTAAAAGCCTATGCTTCATAATGCATAATGCTGAACATCATTTATCAACATATTAATATGTATGATAGAAAAAGTTTCTTTTCTAGAATGCTGGATTAGACAAAGGTAGATATATTTGTATTCAAAGCAGGATTTCTCATAGTCATTATAATATAGTTTTAGGCCTCCAAGTCTTAAATATGAAGTATACATAGCATCCACACTGGAACATTAAACATCTTTTTCCCCATAGAAAGTATACTACTACTTTCAAAACTTAGTAATGCCAGAAACTCCAAATTTTAAAATTATCCATAATTTTATGAACTAGATTATGGCCATATAAAGTTTGTCTACTAGAAACTTGAGCCCTAATGTGATATAGGGCTTGTAGGGCGCCCTAACTAAGAAACTAATGTATTCAACTAAGAAAGTGAATGTATATAAGAATGGGGGAGCCTAGCCAGTTTGGATGTCCACCTTCCTAGACCAGGATGGAGCGGGGAGGACTTTGGACTTTCCACAGGGCAGGGAACCCTGACTGCCCCTCAGACTGGAGAGGGAGGGGGAGAGGAGTGGGGGGAGGGGGAAAGGAGAAGGGGGGGGGGGGGGAAAGGGAGACGGGGAGGGAAATGGGAGGCGGGGAGGAGGCGGAAATCTTTTTTTTTCAATAAAAAATTATATTAAAAAAAAAGAATGGGCCCTTGATACAATAAGATTGATGCCATTACAAGAAGACACATGAAAGAGGTCTCTCTCTTTCTCTCTCTGCCTCAATCTCCTTCCTTTCCTCCCTCCCCTCTCTTTCTGCACATGAGCACAAAGAAAAGGTCATGTGAGGACACAGTAAAAATGCAAGCCAAGAAGAGGCTTTATCAGAAACCTTTTGCAAGATGTTTAATTACACTTTGTAAAGTTGTGTCACTGTGATTGGTTTAATAAAAAAGCTAAACAGGCACTGGGCAGTGGTGGTGCATGCCTTTAATCCCAGCACTAGGGAGGCAGAATCAGGCAGATCTCTGTGAGTTTGAGGCCAGATTGCTCTACAGAGCTAGTTCTAGGACAGGCACCAAAGCTACAGATAATCCCTGTCTCAAAACCATAAAAAAAAAAAAAGCTAAACAACTAATATCTGGAAAGGAGAAATAGGTGGGATTCCAGACATAAAGAACTTTGGGAAGAAGAAAAGGGGAGTTGCCAGCTGGACACAGAGGAAGCAGGACATGCAGGAAGAGAGGTAAAAGCTACAAGTCACACGGCAGCATGTAGATCAATAGACATGGGTTAATTTAAGTTATAAGAGCTAGTTAGAGAAAAGCCTAAGCTAAGGCCAAGCTTTCATAATTAATAAGAAGTCTCTCTGTGTCATTATTGGGAGCTGGCTGGTGGGGCAAAGAAAGACTTGTTATAGAAACAAACACTAATTTCATCTTGAGATGAAGCTTCTACCCTTCATATCCATAAGGAAAAGAGAATGGTGTTAAAGGTACACAGTCTGTGGTCTCTTATTGAAGCATCCAGAGTGGGCTACTGCAAAAATCTTGAAGAAGATTTAGAATTGTTCAGCAAAATAGTGTAGATCCCAAGGAAATAAAATAACTAAATTTTTCCCAGGCTTGTTGGCATCATATCTTAGTTACTTTTCTATTATTGTGAAAATACACCATGACCAAGGTGACTTATAAATCAGTTTACTGGGGGTTATCTTACAGTTTGAGAGGCTGAGTCCATGACCACCATGACAGGGACATGGCAGGAGGCAGGCAAGTATTGCACTGAAGCAATTATTGCAAGCTCACATCTAATCCTCAAGCATAAAGCACAGAGAGCCAACTGGAAATGACATGATCTTTAACATGCCTCCTCCAACAAATCCACACCTTGTCATTCTTCCCAAACAGTTCTATCAACTGAGGACAAACTGAATACACTACAGAATTCATGTGCCATGTAGCAATTTCTCCTCCTGCATTCTTGGGGGTCATGGTGGGGAAAAGTTCACTTTTGCTTCGGTCACTCCATAAACCTAAATGAGGGATTGTTGCATCCCTGAGATATTAGAATGGCCCAGCCAGTTCAGGCCCCTCACTCCTTTCTTTGATGGTATTTACAAGTTGTCTCTTGATAATGATGCGTTTTCATCCCTTCTCCTCTGAACAGAAGATTTATATGTTGTCTAATAAGTTAGACAGCATCATAAATGATTTGCTGTCAAGATTTCAAAGTAAATTTTCTGAAACAGATGACTGTGATTTTGTTTAAATCTAATGAATTGAAGTTTTAGAATATATCTTAGTGGGTTACTGAATTTCTGTTTCTCTCCGAACCCAAGCTCCAGCTGTATGTAGCTAGATACACCACTGAGAACCCCTGATGAAATCTTCCTCTAGGAGCTTATTTTAATCATTTTCTCCTGTGACACATGAGGAACCAAAATTCTCTTCCCAAAATATTTTGATGTCACATTTCAGAAAAGCCATGTGCTTGACTATCTATGATTGAAGTAAGAGTCCATGTGTTCTTTGTATCCCAAACAAGAAGATGCTGGAGCATCACATGCTCCCAGCTGTAGCAACCCCTTTCCAATATGAGTGTCTTTAGGAAGTCATTATGTAAACAAAGATGTGTGCTGTCTACATCCACAACAAGAATCCCCATGACTTTTCACTTCCAAGGCTAGAAAATAATATTGGCAAACTGATCGTGGATGTTATAGGATAAAATACCTCAACTCTCAGTCTACAAAATGCTGAGTACCAAAGTTCCTCTGGGTTCTACTTAGCTGCTTTTTGCACATCTCATTCCAACTCTAAAACAAGAATGTAGGGATTATCTCCACTTTCTCAAGTCCTATTTAATTACAAGCCACTGAACTGTCTTCTCATCTTCTCACCGAAGTTCTCTGCACCACACTCACCTATGGCTTCCCAGCCTGACATGTACTCTGATTATTTGATGCCAGGCATTTTATATTTAAAATGATTGATAATTTTTCCTCACAGAAGCTTTTGAATTTCTTCTTTCACATTAGCCATAACTCCTTTGGATTCACCCCAAATTTCAGATCATTTATTTTCAGTCTCCTTGATTCATTCTTATCCCTTCCGGCTGGAGACTGATAGCAATTTTAAGGCTATTTCCTCTCTGCCTTGGACTCTCAGTGCCAGCTCCTAAAGGAGATTTGAAGGTTTAGTTTTATTTGGGCCATCTCATCCTAAAGCAAAATGTTTTTCATTATTGTAGCCAAGGGGTTGTGCCTCTTTAAGACGTTTCCTCCCTCAGCAACTTATTGATAACATAAAAACAAATATCGAACATCTCAAGTGCATCACGGAGTTCAAAGCCCACTTAAAGAAACTGCTCCTACCTTCAAGCAAGTCTTTTGTGTTCACTTCAGGAGCAAAGTGGCCTGTTAGGATGTAGAGGGAATGACAAAGTGTAAAGTGTGAAGTTTGATAGGAAAGACGGGGGCAATCAAATGAGTGATGTTGATATGGATTGTGGTATATAAAATGAGGTTACAGGGAGAGAAGAGAATGCTTCTCAGTTAAAAGTAGAATTCTTCTATCATTGGGGACTAGCACCTGTTAGGATGGGGAAATCCATAAAATAAAACCTCACAGCATATAACTCTTCCTTCTAGGACCAATGTGTTAGAACATGCTCTTTGAACAAACAAAGCTATCTAAACAAACACTATGGTGGGGAGATTTGTTCATTACCTTCACAATCGGGGAGATGTATGTACAAGTTACTAAAGAACTGGAAAATCACCTCAGTCCTTGGCACTTAGATGAAGAAGTTCATCATTAAGGACTTCTCCCCTAGAAGCTATTCCAAAAATGAAGTAAAGACAAAGTTGGATAAATCATTGTACCCTGTAACTATGAACTTAAACCATAGGGCAACCAAAGTTTGCTCTGTGAAGCCCACATGAAATCTCAGGAAAGGTGTTTGAAGCAGGAGATGGGTAACTATGTTTATTATTACCATGAGTTTACCAATTAGTTGTTGTTGGGTTCAGGCCACAAAAGAACAGCTAATTATATCGACTGTTATTACTTCAACCTGTAGCTTTGTGCCAGAGGAAACCCGTCATCTTAGCGCTTCTATAACCTACCAGTTACAAGCCCCAACTTGCTCTCCTCATTCTCATTTTATGGTTTACTTGTTTATTTGTTGGTGGTTTTTATTTTGTTTGTTTTGCTTTTTGAGACAGACTCATATTTGGTAGCCCTACCTGGCTTGGAATTTACTATGTAGATCAGAGTAGACTCAAACTTGCAGTGATCCTCCTGCCTCGGAAGAGCAGCTGAGATTATAGGCATGCACTACCAGGCTCAGCTCTGGTTCAATTTTAGCTATTCTGTGGCAGTAAGTTCTGAGGATGCTTGCTGAAGTGTTGGCATTTGAAAGGTGGAAGTCACATCTTCGAGAGTCTACCTCTGTCCCCAATTCCCACCCCTTTTTCCTGACCCAACAGAAACAGTAATGGACCAATTCACACCTGTATCGAGCTAGGTAAAATTTGATAGTTAAAAACTAAACTAGCTAAAGCCTAGATTTAAAAAAATTTTTATAGCCAAAGAAGAATTAATAAACTAGGTTTCTTCAGGCTGTGAAATAGGTTTTCAGAGATACCCAGGGCAGCTGTGTAGGTATCATTTCCTTCTTCAGATGATGCCAGAGAAACCCAACCATTCTTGGAGAAGTCTGAGAGGCCAATAGGGAAGGCTGATTTGCCCAGCTGTTGGCATATGCCTCCCCAGCAGTCCATATCACCAGAGTGAGAAGGCAGAGGACAGACTGAAAGAAAAATCAAATGCCTTGGCCATGATTTTTGGAATCTGAGAGATACAAAGCCCAACTGAACCACATAAACCTGTGCAGTTTCAAGATGAAAATAGACAGAGTTGCTGGCCTTCCTTTTCAGGGTTCTGTGGAAAAAAAACGATGTAGGTTGTGCTTTATGGACCATATGTAGAACATGTGATACAATGCCGGTCAGTAAAGAAACTTGCCTTGCATGAAGGTCTAAGTTTAGGTGCCCAGCACTAGGGAAGAGAGACAGGCAATAGTTCAGGGTTTGCTGGCCAGCCAGACTTGACCAAGTTCCAATGTCTCAAAAAATCGAGGTGGATGCGGTCTCAAAAACTACAGCTAAGATTGTTTTCTGGCCGCTAAATCCATGTTTATACATGTGCATTCAAACACACATGAACCTGAACATACACATATACAATTATGTACTCACATGAAAATATTTCTCCAAAAGTTCATCCAGCCATACTCAAGGACCAATGAGCCATAAAATACTATGTGGCTAAGGATAGACAGGACAGATGGCAGGTGCTTGTGAGATTCCAAAGTCTGAACCTGTTTGTTTCTTGAAAACATAGAGAAAAAAAAAACACTGAGGAAAAACCAGGTTACTCACCCTGTGTTTGAAAGATATTCACAGCCAAGATAAGGAAATACTTTCTCATCAACTAGGTTTTGAAATGCTAGGCATAGACCATGATTTGCTAGATATTCAGAGATACAGAAATGGGAAGAAATCTACTTCTCAAGTATCCCCTCTTGAAAAAAAAATCATCGATCTTCTATTGTACCCATAATTTCGCATTTTTCCAGAAAGGCTTATGATTGGAATCATGTGATCAAGTTGGAATATTTCACTAAGGAACATGTTTTTTAAGTAACCATCATTTTTGTCATTGTCTTAATACTTTTTAACACTCCATAATATGTTACTGTCAAGATGTACCACTGAATCACCTAATTAAAGCTGTATTTGTTGCCTCTACATTTGGGCAAAGAGGGAAAAAAAAGTATCCCCTCTTGCCATGACTTACAAAAACACAAGCAACTCTTGCATAGATAAGAATGTAAATATGAATAGACAGACTAAACTATACGTAATTCAAAGCTGTCTTCCATCCAGTGAGACAACTTCCTATAGAATAAAAATGACACTTGAAGATATAAGTTTTGTACCCCCTTTGCCATGTTAATCAGATTTTGATCTCTTATTAAATATTACTTTCAAAGGAAATAAAACATTAATTAAAGTTTCACTTCCAGGAGTAAATGCTTCAAATTTATTCAAGGACTTCCATATAAGAAAGGCTTTCTTTCTCATCTCTCCCCATTGATAGCAAGCTCATTCTGATGTCTTTAGAATTATGCCTTGTTAATGTCTGTGTTTGTTTGTGCATTTATCCAATCACAAGATACATTAAGCAAACTACTTTTAATTAGATACTTGTGTTTATTTGATAAAGTTTTATGAAATATCATGTCTGTCCTCAGGGAGCTTGAATTCCAGAAAGGCAAATCAGAGAGGACCATTTTGCATAAAGTCTCAAAATGATGACAGGGGCTTTTTCTAAGAGTCTAAATGAGACACATAATTGTCTAGCATTTATAAAAGGTCTCCTCTATTCCCACTGAAAAGAAAGAATTGAGTCTGTAATTACTTTCATTCCATAGGGGACATAGGCACAGATTCTAACAATCTAGTTGTGACAGTTGTTTTCTTAATTGCTCTAATTGCTTTATGGGAACACTTATAGCATTGAGGAAGGTTCAAAAGTCAGTGGTGACTGAGGATATTATTGGAAGTACTGAGAAAGTTTTACTTTGTTGTGTAATAGAGGTTCTGTTGTTTTCATCTCGTGATGATTCAGCTATGCTGCAATAGCTCTTCTGTGACAGACAAGCAGAGGTCTTGCCTACCAACGCATAAGGACCATAGAGGAACTGGCAGTGCTGCTTCGTCTTGGGATGGTAAGACATCCCTGAGGAATACAGTTGCCTCTGCCCAACTTCCTCATCTCAAAGATGCTCAGAAACGTTATTCCCTCGTCTCACGCATTTCACAGAGATCTAGTCTGAGAAAAACAAAATCACAACCAATTTAATTAAAATATTTAATTGCATTTTATTTTCAATTCTAGAATTAGGCAGCATCTTATTCTGTATTCTACAAAACAGAATGAATGGACCAATGAGCTCAACAGAGGGAATTGGCATAAAGCAAAATATAAAAGGCAGGAAAGAGCAAAAGGAGGCAGAAACCAACAGAAAGCATATGGGTCATTGCAAAAGCATCCTGTATAGGATTAAAATGGAGAGGGCTTCCTTAGAATGTTGGCTCAGAGGCATGCCTCCCCTTATTGGTGCCTGGGAATCCCCTCTTCTCTAGAAAATTGGCCTGTGCTAACATTCAGTTTGATTCTATGTCAGTTGGCACGAGTGAGTCCATCCATGTTGGTACAGCCTGATCTGCGGCAGCCTTTGTCCAAACAACGGTCTCCCATGTATTTGTTTAGCAGTTGCTCCTGCTGAGAGGATGTGAAAATAGTTTCACATCATTCTCTTCGAGGCTACCCAAACCTCCCTACAAGCTTCTCTAAGGAAAGTCCTTTCCCTCTGCTGGGACTTGCAGGTCAGACCTCTAGAATGGGAACTCTCATAACATCTGATAAGAAAACAAATTCTCTACAGCGTTTTCCTTTTATAAAATGTTTTACTTTTGTGTTTTCACTGAGCTGAGGGAAAGACTGAGCTGCCCAGAGGCTTGCTTGCTGTCTCAGCAGGCAGGGTACGGGCAGCAGAGTACAACTGAAATCCTCAGGAAAGCTGTACTGAAGTAGAAAGTTCTAGAATAGACTCAGAGACTCAATTTGACTTTTGTAACTAACAAATCTGATAAACTATGCAAGAGTCTGAGTCAGGGCCCCTCTGAGATGCATGTACAAGTCTGCTATCACACGTAATTAGTGTGTGTGCTAACATGATAAACAGTACTTAGTGTCTCCAAATATTAAATTGACCTCCATCTCTAACGGTCATTGATTCCAACGAAATCATGTTTGCATACAGAAATTTATAAGAATAAAAAGCTTCATGCAAAGTTCTAAGAAGAGACATCAGGTTTTGAGCAGTGGTTCTCAACCTTCCCAATGCTGGGACCCTTTTATATAGTTCCCTATGTTGTCGTGACCCTCAACCATAAATTTTTGTTGATACTTCATAACTGTGATTTTGTTACTGTTATGAATCGTGACATAAATATCTGTGTTTTCTGATGGTCTTAGGTGACCCCTGTGAAAGGATCATTTAAGCCCCAAAGGGGTCACAACCCCCAGGTTGAGAACCGATGCTTTTGAGAAACACCTTCCAGCTCTCAGGGCAGGTGCTGCAAAATCACATCAGAAACTGTGCTAATTTAGCTGCTTACTGCTGTCTGTGGATTTTTTTCCATAGGCAATAAGGTATCTGTTGTTTTTTTTAGTTGTACATTTCATCTGTGTCTCTCTGAAACTTTAAATTTGTGGCGTTCTACTCAGATATAGGCACAAGTGTATGTAAAATATTGCAAGCATTCTTGAACTTAGGACATGTTTGTAGCTTCAATATGTAAGATTAGTTGTGAATCTTGCGAAATCTGCTTTCATCTAGAAATAAGTTTAACATGACAAAGACTTCTAATTGACATGGAGGGTTGTTTATTTGCTTATTTTTTTATTATTTTCATTTTTTCTTTTTTTTTTTTAGGAACTCCCAGAATGAGAAACAAATAGATTAGACTTTAATCTAAACTATCCTTTATGAACTGGTGATTGTGGCCAACATAAATTCTCTATTCCTCATGCTTGTCAATGGTGTAGTGGTGATAGCACACATTACAAAGAAGCCCTAATAAAAATGATTTAAAAATTTCAGTTTTATTGACAATGATACAAAATTGATTGTACTGATGAAATTTGGCTTGTAAATACCTATTATTCTCAATGGTAATCAGTTTCTAATAAAATAATCGAATGATGGCTAATTATAATGTAACAATGCCCAAACTTCTGGAAACTGTGTTCAAAGATTTATTACATTCTATTTATTTAATTTATTTAACTAATTTAATACTTGATTTAAATAATTCAATCTATCAATTTAATTTATTTAAATCTTTTTACAAAGATTTAAGTACTATGTTTCCAAGCTTATCCTGTGCTATTAAATTACATAGCAATTAAAATACTTGTAGGCTTTTGTTTTTTAAAAATTCTTATCTGGTGTTTTTAAATAGAATACCATGTTTCATTGCATCACTTATCATAGACACAGGCAAGGATCCTATGCAACCTGAATTCTTATTATGCTCAGGTAGAAATGTAAATTGATATGCACTCTAGAGAAAACAGCTTGAAATTATTCACAAAAGTTAAGCAGACTTTATAACCCAGCATTTCTTGTTTTGTGTAAACATCCATCAATGCCAGTAGGTAATTCCATTAGAAGGATGCTCAGGGCAGATTTAGGTGCAATATCCAAACCCTGGAGTCCTCCCCGCTGACAACAGGAGAAGCCTCATTCCCATTGTTTGGTGATATTACATTTTCACTAGTGAAGCACAACATTTCATTTAGAGTACGACCCAAAGGATTTTGGATATTTGAATATTTTGAATTAAATAGAAAATACCTTTAACGTGTGTATTGACTACAGGAAATGTGTGGGAGAGGTGCTTCTGGATCACTAAAGGTACTCCAAACTAGGGTTTGAGTTACAATTGCACAAGTAGATGTGTGAATCATACATGGATTACATATGCATATGTAAAAACCCATCCCATGATCAGTGTACATTTATTACACAATGTCATGGAGATTCTCCCTCTCAAAAGTCTTATGACTTGTTGTATGTGTGCACATGTACTTTACACGCTGAGCCATCTCCACAGCCCACGTCTCCTATTTACAAAATTATCCACTCTATCTTTCAGAAGCCCAAAGAATTAAGCTCTAAGAGTTCATTCAGGGCAGCCCATTCTGCTCAGGAACCTGGTGTGTACCGAAGATACTACATGTTGCATACAGACACTGCAAAGTCAACCACAAAGTCACTTCTGGGTCAAACAAAAGCAGATTGCAAGAGGAATTTGGATTTTAGGATATAGTTTGTGGAGCAGCAGTTTAGCGATGCACCCTAAGCGGCATTAACTCATAAAGGACATTAGCACCATGTCCATGGGAATCATTTCTAACAGGCTGTCAAATTAAAGTGTGCAGTTAGGCTACCTTCATTTATTGTTCCTTTAAGAGTAAATATCAAGTTTACTATCTAAGGCTTTGGTGTAGGAGCATAGCTTATTTGAAATGTCTTTACTGCATGAATATGTACCCCAGAATTTGGATAACCAGTACCCACATAAAAATCTGGGCAGATTATCACATATCTAATTCCAATCCTGAGTAGGCTGAGACAGGATTCCTGAGGTTTGCAGGTCATCCAGTCTATCTGAATCAGCAAGCTCCAAGTTCAGAAAGAGTCTGTTCCAGAAAATAAGATGTAGATCAATGGAATAAGACACCTAGTATGGACATTTGAAACTCAAATGCAGTTGCACACATGTGTGGGCATCCTTACATATAACATGTACATGCACACAAGAACACATGCATAACTTTTCAAAAACAGAACATTTTCTTCCTGTTTGAAGTGACTTTAACTGTTTGAATTTCTGCTAAAGGAAAGTAAGTTTGCACAAAAGAAAACCTACTGGCAGGTTTGAAGCCTGGTTACCAGGAACAAGAAGACTCAGGTGTAACAGTGTTTTCTGGACATGACAGGACACTAACAACAGTGTTCTGTTAGTTGCTTTTATAATACCTGACCAAGATAAAGCCAGTCAACACTGTTAAATGGACATGGTGTGCTCATGAATCCTTACCTCTATTTGAGAAGCCATTGGGCATTAATGACTACTAGAATAGAGGAATTTTTAATAAAGGTATATGTAGGAGGAGACACTTGTTCATTCCCGGTCACCCAGAACCAAAATAATCACATAGAAACTGTATTATTTAAATCACTGCTTGACCCATTAGCTCTAACTTCTTATTGGCTAACTCTTACATTTTAGTTTAACCCATTTCTAGTATTTTGTATATCAGCATGAGGTTGTGGCCTACCATCAAAGTTTCAGCATGTCTATCTCTGGCGGTGGATCCATGGCATCCCCTGACTCAGCCTTTCTTCTCCCAGCATTCAGTTCCATCTTCCCCACCTACCTATGTTCTGCCCTATCAACAGGCCAATGCAGTTTCTTTATTCATTAATGGTAATCACAGCACACAGAGAGGCCTCCCACATCACCTCCCCTTTTCTGTTTAAATAAAAAGAAAGGTTTTAACTTTAACATAGTAAAATTACATATAACAAAACAGTTACCAAACAAGAATTACACTTACAATATATCTATTTTATCTTTTATCATAACTAAGGAAAACTATAACTATAAATTCTTCAACTCCATCAAAGACTCCAGAAAAATATAACATTACCTAAGTAAACAGAAAGTACATTGCAAGCAACTTCCAAAATTCTACAATTAACAGAGATATCTCACTGCCTGGACAGTTAACCAAAGTTGTTCTGTACCGTTGGGGCATCCATCTTTAGCTTACTGGCCCATAGCATCTAGCAGACTTTTCGACAAAGCAGGAAATTTCAAAGGCAGTTCAGTCACTTTCTTCTGTATCCTGCAGAATGTCTCACAGCCTCTTTCATGAAGCAGGAACACCGAAGGATTATCTCACCTTTAGGCAAGTTCAGCAGTCATCTCTCTGTGGGTCCTGAATGTTCAGCTAATCTGTCCAGGCAAGAATAGTTTCTTGCCCAAATATCTAGCAAATTCCACAAGGTGCCTCTTCAATGCCCATCTTCCTCTTGAAGTAGTTTGGTGCTGCCAAGAGCAGACGTATCTCATTGTCATGAAAAGTCCTAAGTTATTTAAACATTTTAAATGCCATATTCTGAAATTCTTTGAAAGATTTGAAGAATACCTATCTAACTGAAATATATCTCTATATATCTAGAAAACCTAATTAACATGACTACAATCTTGACTATTATAGACAAATACCTATTAAGCTTTATTTCTTAATTATGCATTATATTTTCAAATGAACTACACAATCACAATACCTTAATCAAGAGCAGAAATATAACAAAATTGACCTTAAATTTGTATTAATAAACCAAGATCCATACCAATGCAAATCTCTATAGCACATTACCCTTTAAATGCAGACAAACATTTATAGACAATATTTGGGAATATGGGCATAATTATTTCTCTCCAAACTGTTTCCTGCTATTTATTGGGTCAAGTATTTTCTTTGTGGAGGTATTCACAGCAACCTTTCAGGGAGTCTTGTTCCATCATACTACACTGATCTGGAAGCAATCCACAGGTTCTCATCTTCTGAGAAAACTCTCTTTTCCAAAGCAACATATCCTTAGACTCAAATTTTGGAATCAATATACCTTTATGTTGGTTTAGCTTAGCAGTCCATACAATGAGATGTCTCTCTGTACTTAGCTCCTTCACAGCCAAAAAATTCAAAGAAAACACAATAATATACATAATCCAGACGCTCTGTAAATTTTCCATCTTTGCGTGGCTTATTTTTCTTTCTGTACTCTGTCTCTTTAAAGACTTACCTTTAAAAAAAAAAGCATTAACTTTATTTTATGACTATACTCTTTTTCTTCTCTCTTCCAAAGCCTAGGCACACTTATTCAACACTGACTTGTTTAGAGTTATTTTTCCTCTGGATTTGTTTTTATTGCATATTTGTAATTCTTTAATGTCCATGACCGCTTTTTAAAATGCTAAGCACTTCTTAAAACTTAAGTTGCACCATTAGTATGGCATATACAGTAATACCTGCTTGCTCCACATAGTCCAGCATGGTGGAGCCAACTTGCGCCTCTGAGCCACTCACGCTGCCCCAGTTCCAGGCACAAAGTTGGTCCATGTTGCCATCAAGCAGGTTTCAGCACACTGCTCACAAAACCCATTCAAATACTTGGTCTCCCAAAAGAGGCAAAGGTCTCACTGGCAGTGTGGCCCAGAAGGCCGGCATTTTAAGACAGTTGTGGCTTTCTTCCTATGGCTGAATCAGGAACATCTCTCGTAAAGGACTTGCAGCAAGCCGCCAAAAACAGCAAGAAGCTGTTTTAAACTCTGCATTTTTGTGTGTGTGTAGAATTCCTTTTCAAGACCTCTCAGGTTTTATGTGGATTTAGTTGGCCACATAGGTGCCAGTTTGTAGGAGGGGGTGCTTATTTGTTCCCAGCCACCCAGAATCAAAATAATCGCACAGAAACTGTATTATTTAAATCACTGCTTGACCCATTAGCTCTAACTTCTTATTGGCTAACTCTTACATCTTAGTTTAACCTATTTCTAGTATTTTGTATATCAGCATGAGGTTGTGGCCTACCAGCAAAGTTTCAGTATGTCTATCTCTGGCAGTGGATCCATGGCATCCCCTGACTCAGCCTTTCTTCTCCCAGCATTCAGTTCCATCTTCCCCGCCTACCTAAGTTCTGTTCTATCAACAGGCCAATGCAATTTCTTTATTCATTAATGGTAATCACAACACACAAAAGGGACTCCCACATCAGGTATAGAATGTGGTAGGTCAGCCTCACTCTAGTAGATGGTCCCACACCCAAAAACATTATGAGCAGCACTGACTGGATTCAGTGGGTTATAAAAAAATCATGAAATTGGAAGGGACATTAAAAATGTGGGTGGATCTGGGAGGAGTTATGGGTAGGAGAGGAGAATGTATATGATAAAATACGTTGCATGAATACAGGAAATTTTCAAACAATTGATACAAAAATTAAGTAATTCAAAGTAGGTGTGGAATCAAGTTAGAAGGTGGAAAAGTGCAGGATAAACAGATGAACCTAGGCAGAAAACCAAACAGGGTTCAAATCTCAGCTCCGCTTCTCATTATCCATAGAGCTAAGTACTGATGGAGCACCTGCTTTATGCTGGAGACATCCGTGAACTATTTCAGTGCTTCACGTAAACAAGGAAAGACCAGAAAACAAAAGCTAATCCATATTTAGCTGATGCCCAGTAGGGAAGAAAGTCTCTGAAGAAATTGCTTCAACAATTAAAGAGGCAAAGATTTTCAACAGGGATTTGGTCTATCATTTAGGTGGCTTTGTTGAACTTTCCATTAACTTTAAATGTGAGCATCTGTGGGGTATGTGGTTTGGTCTAATTTCCACTTAAATAGCCAATGGCTTATTAGGTATAGGTTCTGGAGACAAGGATGTCAGTACTATTTTCCATCAGATGACCATGCCAGCATTGCCTCTGAGCCACAGTCTGAGTGCTTACAGGGGAGGAGAGCAAACTCCATCTGGGATTTTACTCAGTACATTTCTGAAGCACGATTAAAAATGCCATCATTGATCAGAGACAACTATAATCCTAACACCGTCTCTCATGTTTTTTCTGTCTCCCTGTGATTCAGGAGGAAGGATGCTGGCTTCTTATCCTACAAAGATCACCTGCCAGTGAGCCAGGTGGTGGTTGGAGATACTGACCGGCAAGGCTCAGAAGCCAAGCTGAGCGTGGGTCCTCTGCGCTGCCAAGGAGACAGTAAGTTTGCCCAGCAGCTGTGACTTGCATTTTCTTATCACATTGAAATAATGTTTCCATGTTGCTCAGAAGATGCCAGAAAACAGACTTTTTCTTCAAATATATCACACAACGCAAGTGGGGCACAATAGAGAGAGCTACATGGATCTTTATAGTAAAGAGGGTGTGTCTAATATAGAAGCCTCCATTCAGGCATAAGATGTGGATATTCATCTTTTTTGTCTATTCATATGTAACAAGCTTGACTACCTAAGCTTACGGTAGCATAAATTGCAATGTAATAGCATAAAAGTGCCACTCAACAGCTGGGATTCCACTGCGTGCTGCTGTTAATGCCATTAGCATGACTATTTATATCACCATAAACTCAGTTTTATGGTGATATAAATAGTAGCATTATGGCTTAATGTATTATTGTAAACTTGGATTATGGCCATATAAAGTTTGACATTATGGCTATCAAACTCCATCATCATCAAAGCTTGATGGTCCCGCGAAAGGCAAAGATTGTTTCTATAACGATGTCCTGCTTTCAGGCTTAGGCACCAGAGAGGACTGGGGAGCTGCTAGCTTGGACAGTGGGAGGTAAGAGAGTCAACATTATGGTCCCACCTAATTAAGGGCACTATTCAGATTTAATGTTGTTTGATACCCTTCGGTGTACTTTATGTGCACTGGGAGGGGAGCAGGGGAAGGTTGCTATGGGGATTCAGCAATGAGCATCCTGGGCATCATTTCCCTCTATTTCCTGCACATGTGATTCAGGCAACACTCCTGGGAATTCTGTGCTTTTTGCTTGTATACTAGGCAAAGGGAGACCTAGATTCTACTCCCTCAATAACTGGCTCACTCAAAGACCCCAAGCAAGCCTCTCTTTTTATCAGCTGTGGTAATGAGAATGCCACCTGTGCCCCAACGCCTCCTGGGAAGGCCATAAAGGTTTTTACTGCCTGGGATTGAATTCTTACTAGCAAAAGATTATGTGAGGTGGAATATTCTTTACAACTTCTGTAAATCAATGGAGAAATAGGCCTATTCAATAATAGATTCTTGCAACCACTCAAAAAAAAATGTAAGGATACACTCTTAGCAGTTTACTGCTTAGCTAATTGAGACTGTCAGCAGTTAAACAAGGGATGTTCCTAACATAACACAAAGAAGGGGGGAGGTGTTTGGACTGATCTTTCTCTTGTTACACTGGGAAAAAATGTTATCTACAGAACTGAGATTGGTCAAAAGGTCTTTATGAAGCCTTGGCTATAAACAGTAAAACTTCATTTGTGTATCCAGACTTGGTAGAATTGCACAAAAAGATACTTGGTTTCAGCTCATTAAGAAAAGATACTGACACAGAACAGTAAACAATATGAATATTAAGTAAATGTCAGGAGCCATTTCCCCCCTAACAATCATTACAGAGACCATCACTCTAGGGAGTCTGCAGAGAACCTCACACCCATAGTTATGTTCTATTGACAAAACCTGCCCCTCACCCAATTAACTGCTAATCTTAGCGGAACCAGCCTCACATTCCAGCTAACCAGGGAACCAGGTGTGGCCACTTGTGACTTCTGGCCTGTCTGTCTGAATGTAACCGAGCTATGTGACCGGAACCACGCGGCCTGCGAGATCCCGTACCCTGCCCCTCATCCCTTACCATATATAAACTGTAACCCGTCCCTAATAAACTGAGGCCTTAACAAAGTTGCTTGGCCTCGTTCTTCTGTCTTAGCTCATTCCCTTCCAGGTAGCGCCCCTCCGAGACCCTGGAATAACTGGATTGCGGGTGGGTTACTAACCCCTAGACTGAGTAGCCCACCCAACGCAATCCACAAGTAAATATGCTAAGAGAGGGACTATCGTGTTCTTTACAGTATTGTAGACTGAAAGTCAATTTTATGTCATAATTACTTATCAATATATAAAATAAAATACCTTTGGCTTATCAATTATAATTCTGAATTTCACTTCGAATTAGAGAAAAATTCTCATTAAGTGGCTGATTGACTTACTTTCACAGGAAGTTTATATGCAAAAGTATATTATTTTTATACATAGTATATTATTTTTAGCTAATATGATATTGATGCTCCCTAATCAATATACCAGGCTCAGGAAGAATTTATCATGGGTTTGCTTTTTATGCAGCACTTCACTAAGTGATCTGGAAATAGGAAAAGGTAGTTCAGAAGTGTCTGAGAAATTTGCATGAAAAAGTATTAGAAGATACAGATACTTTATCATTGTACTGACCAGTTTTGTGTTAACTTGACACTATCTAGAGTCATCAGAGAGGAAGAAACCTCAGTTGAGGAAATGCCTCCTTGAGGTCCAACCATAAGGCATTTCTCAATTACTGATCAGTGCGGGAGGCCCCAGCCCATGATGGGTGGTGCCATTCTTAGGCTGGTCATCTAGAAAAAGACTGAGCAAGCCATGAGGAGCAAGTCAGTAAGCAGCACCGCTTCGTGGTTTCTGCATTAGCCCAAGTCTCCATGTTCTTGCCCTGTTTGAGTTCCTGACATGGTTTCCTTCAATGATGAATAGCAATGTGGAAGTGTAAGCCCAATCAATGCTTTCCTCTCCAACTTGCTTTAGGGTCATGGTGTTTTGCTACAGCAATAGAAACTCTAACTGAAATAATTATTTAATGTTAGGTTTTCTGATATAATATTATTGTAACTAATTTCTCAAGAAAGGAGTAATAGAAGGTGCAATTGTTAAGATAGGTGTGTGTGTATGTGTGTGTGTAGTACGTGTGTGTGTGTGTGTGTGTGTGTGTGTGTGTGTGTGTGTGTGTGAAAAAGAGACAGCAAATCAGCAAGAGAGACTAATTCTGGGATTCTGGAATATCTCCCTCTAACACTCTCCATTTATTTTTGAGGCAAGGTCTCTCACTGGACCTGACACTCACTATTTTGGCTGGTCTAGCTGACCAATGAGCCTCTGGAATCTACCTGTCTATGATCTCCACATGGGGATTACAGTATACAGAACCATGCCCTATCTTTTAAAATGGGTTTTAGAGATCTAAACTGAGGCCCCTTTGCTTTCTTAGCAAGCACTTTATCTACTGAGGCATCTCCCTACATGGACTCCATATTAATAAAAGTCAGAAAATAAGAAAAGCATGATGATAAATGTTCATTTAAGTTTCTAAGTCAAGATTGTTTTCAGATGCATTATTAGGACTGTATTAGTCAGAGTTCTTGAAGGGAAAAGAAATGATAGAATGATAAATGATAGTATACACACACACACACTTGCAGAGAGAGGCAGTTTGTAAGGTTAGCTTAAAGTCTGTGAGTAGGCCAGTAATGGCTGTCTCCTGGTGGAACAGTCAAGAATTGAGTGTTTGTTCAGTCCGTGAGGCTGGATGCCCTAGCTAGACTTTAGCTGACATTGGACTTTTGGAGAAGAAATGATGTGTGAGTGATTTCTTATTAATAAAGAAACTGCCTAAGCCCCTTGATAGGCCAACCCTTAGGTGGGTGGAGTAAACAGAACAGAATGCTGGGAAAAAGAAGCTGAGTCAAGGAGTTGCCATGGTTCTCCCACTCCAGACAAACGCAGGTTAAGATCCTCCCTGGTAAGCCACCTCGTGGGCTACACAGAATATTAGAAATGGGTTAGAACAATATGTAAGAGCTAGCCAATAAGAGGCTACATATAACGGGCCAGGCAGTGTTTAAAAAAATACAGTTTCCGTGTAATTATTTCGGGGCATAACCTAGCCATGCAGGGGGCCGGGGGCCGGGGATGCAGTCCCGCTGCTCCTAAATCAACAAAGAAAGTTCTAACACTTTTAGGAATGATTCAGCAGAAGGACAGATGAACTTGCCAGGGAGAGTGAGGGAAAGCAGACAAAAAGCAAAAGCTTCCTTCTCCCTGTGTTTGTATGTAGGGTGACACCAGAAGGCGTGGCCCAGATTTATCGTGGGTCTTCTGAACACAAATCATCTAACCTAGAAATCCCTCTCATGTACGTCCTGATGCTTGGGTTTGGGTTGGCTCCAGATGTAGTCAGACTGACAATCAAGAGAAGACATCACAAGGACCCATTATTTATGAAAATAGCTATCTCATCAGTGAACAATGAACCGTCTTGGTATAGGGAGGATAATATAGATTCAGAGAGATGCTTTTAAATCATATTTCACCTAATATTTATGAAAACTGTAATGATAGCTGAAATTATGTGGAATACTTTGTATTTGTGAGAGAAAGGCATTTATCTTCCTGTTCCCCAGGAAACTGAGAATGTGTTGGATGAACTTGCCTGCCCAGAGCTGTCAGCAATAAGCAGTTAGCAGACCCAATTTTCTGTTAAGAACATTCTCGCATGGGTACAGTTACAATGAAAGATTCCATGTGGACATACTCCATGTGGACAGTACTTCCCAGGTTTTACAGTTGCCTGATATCCTTGGACAATTGTAGCCTGTGTGCAGTGCATAAGGCAAACAGTGTTTCTGTTCTTTAAAGAACAAATTCTTTCTTTTCAAATGGTATTGGCATGCCAAATTTCCAAGCCCTCTTGGAAGTTGGAGCAGAGAATAAAAACATGATTTTTGACTTCATGTTCTTCCTTCCGTCAAAGACCAGTTAAATTCAAGTGTCTAACAAAATCCTTAGCTTTAGGAATGGTATAGATGGCTCAGTGATTAAGGACATTTTTCCTTCTTGAAAAGAACACAGGTTTTATTCCCAGAATTCACATGGCAGCTCACAACTGCCAGTAACTCAGTTTCCAGGGGAATCTTACCTCTTCTTTTAACCTGAGTGGACACCATTTTTTTAATGTTTGCCTTGGGTCTTAGCCCATCACAAGCTCCCACCTACCCACAGTGTGCTAAGAGAATTAGATCCAACAAGTTTCTTTTTCTTTTTTCTTTCTTTGGTTTTTCGAGACAGGGTTTCTCTGTAGCTTTGGAGCCTGTCCTAGACTAGCTCTTGTAGACCAGGCTGGTCTCGAACTCACAAAGATCTGCCTACCTCTGCCTCAGGAGTGCTGGGATTAAAGGCGTGTGCCACCACCACCCACCATAGATCCACCAAGTTTCTTAAATCACCTTGTGACTTTGTGCTGTTATTTATGGAGATGAGCATGCTTTGAGATACTTCTTAAGGGCTCTAGAGAGCTTCAGAAGAAGCAGTTTTACCCCTGAACACCCACTATATTTCTCTCTCTTTGCCTGCCCCACCCTACCCCCCTGTCAGTCTGAGGAGCCCCGCTTCAGCAGCTCTCCAGAGGTGTGTGGTGCATTAGGCCCCAGTTCTAGGCTCTACTTGCAGAGAATGAAACTTTTTCTGAGCTCTGTCCAAGTGTTTCAGAGTTGTGGGTGATTTCCTCATGCCTGCCGAGTTTTGGCTTTTACTCTAAGTCATCTGAACTCATAGACTCATGTAATCAAAGTGCTAAAGCAAATCAGTACCTTCCATTTAGGGTACTGTGTCTCCTACGGCACAGTGAAATGCATAGGCCTTGACAGGGCGGCTGCTGTTGTTTTCCCCTTCAAATACATCCAAGTCGAAACCTTCAATCTAAAAGAAACCGGTGTGACTAGTGATGGATGGTTTGCTACAATAAAAATTGCAGAGAAATTATGCATCTCTCTTACACCACAGGTACTCACCTAGGGAAAAAATAAGGGATCCATTTAGAGAATCAGAACTCCATATCAGAGAAGACACTTTTCAAACTTAAATACGGGCACACTCTCTGAGGCTGCTGGGAAACATTCATGAACTAAAAAGAAAGTCAGTTTTTGAAGACAGAAATCTTATTCTACTGTATATAGTGACTATAATTAATTGCAGGGATACAGGATTTGCTGGGTAATTGTTTTGCTCTCAGCCATATGAACTGAAGAATTACCATCTCGCCTCTAGGGATATAGACTTTAAGCAATTAATTAGGAGCAAGTTTGCTACAAAGGCAACCCTTTTCAATAAACCTGGGCAGAAACAAATTAGAGGCACGTGTTACTGGAGACTGCTTTCCTGTCCACAGCAGAAATGGGAGCTGACAGGCAGGACACTGTAGTCACACTGCACGCTTAAGATGCAAATTCAATTTCTTATGACTGCAGAGGTACTGGGAGTCAGGGATGAGAAACCAAGGCAGGAAAGACATTCAAGTCCAGGTCAGGAGCTCTGCGAGTACAGAGACAAAAGCCAGTGAGGAAGAAGGAGGTGGTGATGGAATTCTAGCCAGATGACAGTGGACATGTGTTCCTTGCAAAATGAATCGTCTATGCCAGAGTGGTCAAATGCTGGAAATATTTCCCAATCCATGAGTACAAGCTGCCTGTTCCCTCACTCAGAGAGTCAGTCACAGCCTTGTCCACACACTGTCACCACCCAGGAAACATTTTCTGCAGGGTGCAGTGGGCTGTGCAAGAGCAGGAAGAGTCGCCAGTTTTCCTTGTGAAGAGATAGCAACTCCCCAGGCTGCAGAGAGAGTACAAAGGTTGTTTATCTCCCTCAGGGAGTCAAAAGATAAGAAAGGGAAAGAGACCAGGAAGGGAAAAGGTCCTGGTACAGGTTCTAAATCTAAAGGAAGCCCTTTGTATTCATCCTCTCTCTTGATTCCTCCAATTCCTGCCCCTCCCTTTCTCCTCTCAACCCCCCACCCCCACCCCACCCGTGAGGTGGTTTGCAAATTCATTTCAGAGCTGGGTTCGGAAAGATGCATCTGTGTGGTTCCTTTAGAATCCTCTTATCTACCACCTTCCCTTAGATGTGGTGCTAGGATTTGAAGGAGGAAGAAAACAGGTCTCTTATGTTCTTGGGAGTGCACTGGTCTGAACATTTGCTTGGAAGGCATTAAAGATAATCACTCTCTTTTTCAACCTTAGAAATATTTCCTTGCAGTTTTTCATGTTCCTAAGATCTTTTCCTTGCTCCCTGCCTAGCCAGATTTTACGAGGAACACATACCACCACCACCCCTGTGCCTGCCTTGGAATGTTCCAGGCTACCAAAATGTCTCAGATGCCTACTTCCTACACAGTAGTAGAGGCTGTGCTCTCGTGGGCCAATGGAATCTAGCTTAGTCGCGTGTAACAGTGTCACTGGACTAATTCCTGCTAAACTGTGACCGACAAGCCCTAAAGAATGTCCAACTAGACAAAGGCAGTCACTGAGAAGCAAGAAATGTTAGGGAAGCAGCACAGACATTAAGGGCATCATTGAATAAATGGGTCCTCCTGAGACTGAGAAGCTTCTGTAAAGCAAAGGACACTGTCACTAAGACAAAAAGGCAACCCACTGACAGGGAGAAGATCTTCACTAACCCCGCAACTGACAAAGGTCTGATCTCCAAAATATATAAAGAACTCAAGAAACTAGACTCTAAAAGGCTAATCAACCCAATTATAAAATGGGGCACTGAGCTGAACAGAGAATTCTCAACAGAAGAAGTTCAAATGGCCAAAAGACACTTAAAGTCATGCTCAACTTCCTTAGCGACCAGGGAAATGCAAATCAGGACAACTTTAAGATACCATCTTACACCTGTCAGAATAGTTAAAATCAAAAACACTGTCTTTGCTGGAGAGGTTGTGGAGTAAGGGGTACACTCATCCATTGCTGGTGGGAATGCAAACTTGTGCAACCACTTTGGAAAGCAGTGTGGTGGTTTCTCAGGAAATTCGGATCAACCTACCCATGGACCCAGCAATACCACTCTTGGGAATATACCCAAGACATGCCCTATCATACAACAAAAGTATATGCTTTACTATGTTCATAGCAGCATTGTTTGTAATAGCCAGAACGTGGAAACAACCTAGATGCCCTTCAGTGGAAGAATGGATAAAGAAAGTATGGAATATATACATATTAGAGTACTACTCAGCAGTAAAACACAATGACTTCTTGAATTTTGCATGCAAATGGACGGAAATAGAAAACACTATCCTGGGTTATGTAAGCCAGACCCAAAAAAGAGGAACATGGGATGTATTCACTCATAATTGGTTTCTAGCCACAAATAAAGGACATTGAGCCTATAATTCGTGATCCTAGAGAAGCTAAATAAAAAGGTGAACCCAAAGACAAACATATAGCCTACCTCCTGGATATTAACCTTCATCAGGCGATAAAAGGAGACAGAAACAGAGTCCCACATTGGAGCACCGGACTGGAACCCCAAGGTCCAAATCAGGAGCAGAAGGAGAGAAAGCACAAGCAAGGAACTCAGGACCGCGAGGGGTGCACCCACACACTTAGACAATGGGGATGTTCTTTCGGGAACTCACCAAGGCCAGCTGGACTGGGTCTGAAAAAGCATGGGATAAAACCAGACTCGCTGAACATAGTGGACAATAAGGACTGCTGAGAAGTCAAAAACAATGGCACTGGGTTTTGATCCTACTGCATGTACTGGCTTTGTGGGAGCCTAGGCTGTTTGGATGTTCACCTTACTAGACCTGGAAGGAAGTGGGAGGGCAGGGAACCCTGACTGCTCTTTGGGCTGTCAAGAGAGGGGGAGTTGATTGGGGGAGGGGGAGGGAAATGGGAGGCAGTGGTGGGGAGGAAACAGAAATCTTAAAGAAAGAGAAAGAAAGAAAGAAAGAAAGAAAGAAAGGAAGGAAGGAAGGAAGGAAGGAAGGAAGGAAGGAAGGAAGGAAAAGAAAGAAAGAAAGAAAGAAAGAAAGAAAGAAAGAAAGAAAGAAAGAAAGAAAGAAAGAAAGAAAGATAAATGTTGGGGATGAGGAGCCTTCAACCTCTTCTCCTGGCTTGCTGAATTACCAAGGATAGGCTGGACTTGCACTACAAGTTCTGAAACCTCTGTAACATAAGACATTAAATAACTCATGCTCCCCGAGTTAAGCAGCTCTCTCCACCTCATGACATTCCCCTCCTCAGCAGTGTCAGGAGCCGACACAGGAGTTATAGGAATTGCTTTTGTCCACATCTCAGGGTTCAAAGTTGACTCACAGGCACCAACCTAACTCTGAGACTGAATGAAGAGGGTGGTCTTCCTGTGTGGCCCTGCAGGCATAAGCAGGCATGAGCTGTTCCTCCCACCACAAGCTGGGTCTCCTGATGCCCTACTTGCATTCAAAGCTGGTTCTGGTATGAGAAGAAAGGGGAACAGCTGATAAAAAGAATTTCTTCCCATCTACAGGGAAAATACAGTTCAATTCCTCGCTCCTCCGTTGGACAGGTCATCTCTCTGCAATAGTGTTTATTTTTCTCCCACTCAATAGAATCCTTGAGACTTCCAAAGGAAAAGGTTACAAAAACTGTACTTCAAATATCCTAGCGGCCTTTGTTGTCTGTTTCTCGAGTGCAAACACTTGATTCCATCCATTGGAAGAAATGGTAACTGAGCAAAGGAGGCTGGCTTATAGCTGAAAGGTGCGGAAAAAAGAGAACAAAACATGGAGAGGTCATTTCAAAGTTACTTTCCTTGCAAGGCAGGCATAAGGAGAGCAATATAGACAAATGGCTCCTTGGTTAATATCAAGTTATTACAAGTTCCCTTTGCAAGAATTGAAGGACACTGAGAGTTAAAGTAGAGGGAATTTCATCATCAAACCAGGAACCTGATGGGAAGCTGGCTCTCTCCCACTCCCTTGACTTCTCACAGGTCACTTAACCACTGAGCTGGGCTTTTGGTCTATGGTCGGATAGGACCCAGTACAAGAACATAAAGCAATGGCTTCCTGAAAGTTCTCTTCAACATTATCTATACTGAGGGATGATTGAAGAAGTGGGAGAAATAAAGAGTAGCTAGGAACAGTGAGATTAACCTAATTCTTAGTAGAGGGGAAATAGTGTAATGATTGTCCCTTTAAGAGACAAGCCGCGCCCACTCCCTTCCTGCTTGCAGCCTCAAACTCAGCTTGCCCTCTCTTCCAGTCCTCTCTCTCAAAGAGGCAGCTTCTGCCTCTCTCCCCACTTCTCCACTTACCCCCTCTTCTTCTCTTTCTTTCTCTCCCTCTCTCCTACCTCTTGTCTAACTATATTCTGTATGGTATGTTTATCTGTCTCTCCCGCCCGCTGGCCAGTCACGTGGAGACCTTGCGCAGTCCCTTCTTGGGACCTTGGGACCCCGGCAGCTTGTAGCAAACCCATCTGCATGGTGTGCTTATCTGTCTGCCCCTTGCCCACCCGCCGCCCACATGGCTAGCCGCCGGGGACGCCCAGGGGACCAGCCACCATGGGAGACCTGCTACTGGGTATGCCCGGGCCCTGCCCGGGACTGGCTGCTGTCGGCACCAGCAGCAAATCCATAACAGATAGTCTCAGTTCTGATATACTTGAACATGGTGAGCCCTGTGACATCTCATCCTCTTACTGTGTCCTCGTCTCTTTCTGAACTGGGCACTCTCTACAGAAGTGATGGAATTCCCACACACAGGAAAGGATTTATCTTTCATATCTTGGATCCCCATGTTCAGATTTCTCTGCGGAACTGTCAGAAGTCTCGCTATTCACAGAGGTAGGCAAGGCTTTATCTACTGAGTTTGAAAACTTTCTCCTGAGGAGCACTGGGAATTGAGAAAAACACTAGATAAAACTGATTCTAGCCTATTCCAGGCTCCGCTACAGAAACCGAGTCCTACCTATGGCCTTTGAGGAAAATGACACCAGAGCTCCCGACTCAGCTCAGTTTCCTACTGAGGCAAACTTTCTTACACAGCTGAGAAGGTACTTGACTCCTAGAGGGAAACTAAGTGTAGAGCTCCAAAACATCATAGAATTGTGTTGTGTACTTTTAAATATTATTTCATTATTTCATACATGTATCCAATGATTGAATTTTTTATCATTTTCCCTCCCCCATTGCCTTGGCCAAGGTGTTTGTATTCTTAGAATTTTCCTGGGATATGAGCAGAATATAAATTCTGGTCCAGATATGGAAAACAGCCTGGGATGCTCCGAGGAGTAGCTGCCCTGGTGCAAGAGGTCATGAGGAACACAGGCTTCCGGATCAGGCATCCCCTGAATCAGATTCCAACTCCCTCTGGGTACCTGCCCCCTTGTATAAGCTCTTACCCTCTCTGTGCTTCTACACCTAGCAGTCAGTTTTACCTGGGCTACAGATCAGAAAATTGGAAATCCATCACTATTTTTCTTAGCATCCCAGTCACCCCTGCTATTCAAAAGAAAGAAAGAAAGAAAGAAAGAAAGAAAGAAAGAAAGAAAGAAGAGAGAAAGAGAGAGAGAGAGAAAGAAAGAAAGAAGGAAAGAAAGAAAGAAAGGAAGGAAGGAAGGAAGAAAAAAGAAAGAAAGAAAGAAAGAAAGAAAGAAAGAAAGAAAGAAAGAAAGAAAGAAAGAAAGAAAAGCTATTTAGTATCACTGGTAGTTGGGATTCTCAAAACATTAGTGACCTTCACTGTCACCCTATGGTATCAATCTGTTGTGTACAAGTGGCAGAGGCCTGTGTTGCTATCTTTTATCCCCCCTTCCTTGTACATTAGTTTACATTTTCTGTGAGTGTGATAGAATAAACTGACAAAAGCAACTTAAAGGAGAAGAAGTTTTACCCCCAGTTCGAGGATACAGCACAACACGGCCTGGAAGTCACAGCAGCAGGAGCTTGAGGAGGCAGAGAGATGTTAGTCCTCTGCTGGCCTTCTCCTTATCAACCCCAGGTGCCTATTGTGTGGAATTAGTTGCCCATAGTTAAGGTGTGTCTCCTTTCTTCAGGTAACTTAATCTAAATAAGCCCTTGCTACTGTGCTAGGTCTGTCTCCTGGGTGATCCTAAATACTATCCAGCTGACCATGTCTTAAACTGTCCCACCTTGGCTCTGTCTCTGTGTGTAGAAAATCCCTGTCTGATGTGTCATATTTGATTATCACCAGCTAGTCCTTTTAACATGGAAGCAGTGGTGACAATGACTGAAGTTCAACAACACTGACTGAATCCCAGGGACCACGCTTTCTATGCTCAGAGCCCCTCATTTTCTTCTCCTTTCCTGGCTCCTAATTGTTGCCCTCTTTGCTTCCCATCCTTTGTGACTGCCCCTCAGAGGATCTGGAGGATCCTGCAGAGCGTGGTGAGAACCAAAGAATGTAGGCTGGGCATGTCTTCCAAAGAATAGTCCCAAACACCTGCCTCTCCTCTAGCTCAGGGCTCAGTAAACACTCTCCCTAAAGTACCAGGAGGACAGTGGGTAGTTTTGTGGGCCAGTGATCTCAGTCACAAATCCTCAGCCCTGTCACTCAAAAACTGCCATAGGCGATGTATAAACCCAGCAGCGAGGCTGGATGCCAGTAGCACTCTATTGATACAAACAGGTGACAGATTGAATTTGTCTCAAAGGTCAGAGGTAGCTAACTCTGGATCTACTCGTTTGAAAGCTGAGATGTTTGTGTATGGTTTTAAAAATATATAGAATTGTGGCAATGTTCCTTTGCTATTTTAATGCAGATTTTATTTGTTGTTGATTTTTTAAAGCTCCGTCATAGTGACCACCACCCATTGCTATATTTTAAAGAAGGATTCAGCCTCCACTTTGGCTAGATCCCTGCCTTTCCCCACAGGCATTTGTGTTTCTGCGTGCATCTGTACAGCAGCATACATACAGTCAACATCCATCCAAGGCAATATATACAGAAGTAGCGCCTATACTTCCTGCCTCAGAGAGACTGAAAGAAAATTCCCAGTGGCAATGTGAGCATAAGCCAGACATAGTAAAGCACACATATAATCCAGGCTCTTCAAAGGCAGAGGCAGGAGGATAGCTCAGTGTCATCCGGCCTGCATAGTGAGATCCTGTCCAAACAAAACAAAACAAGTGTATAAATACTCCAGAGTGAAGTTTGTTTGCCAACATAATGCTTTTCCATTTAGGACCCAGAAAAAGTTTCCAAAGCTATCAATTAATTGTATCATCTTTTGTCTTACAACCATCAATGATTTTCCATCACGCCTAAGATGCAAACCTCCAGACACACCTTGAGGTTCTGCATGGCCAGCCCCACCCACCAGTCATGGCTCCTCCTTCCATTCCAGCTCTTATTCATCTTGTCCCTCCAACATGCTGTTCTTGTGGCCACTGCCGGAACTTTTACGTGTGGTTTCCTCTTTCTGAAACCCACTGGCCCAGGCCTCATCCCATCATGAAGGTCTTGGTGTTGATGTTAAAGTCTCTCTCTACTGACTTTGCTTAGTACAGTCTTCCAGCCCTCATCACCATTCTATGTATTTTCCTCACAGAAATTCCAACACCCTAAAATCACCTCTGCAAGATAAACACAGTCCTGACACTAACTGCCCACACCAGTGTGGTCCTCTCAAGTCAAGAACTAGTCCCCAGTAAGATCACCTACCCTTCTGGTGCCAGCAGTGTGTCAAACATGGTTCTGACCAGCTCTACAAATTTGGAGGTTCCTACTCTCTCTTCAGGGTCAATAATTCATCAAGATGACTATATGACTCAGGAATGGGCAATACTCAGGTTTACATTATTAAAAACATAAATCAAGACTTGCCAAACGAAGAGGTGTATAGAGTGAGGTCCAAGAGTCTCTGGTGATGCACAGCTTCTGTATCCTCGTCTCTTGATGTGAGAATGTGTCACTCTCCTGTCACATCTGTGTGCATCACAGACTAGCAACCACCACTGGAGCTTCAGCCATCTAGGACTTTTACAGGGATTCCATTATACAAACATGGGTGGCTATAGCATTACCCACATGACCAAAATTCAACCTTCAAGTGTATAGATACAGTATCAGGAATCTAGGTCAAAAACAAGACACACAATTTCTTCTACATCAATCCTGTTATCTACTTACATTATCCACCCTTCATTCCCCATCAGCAAGAGGTGCTGGACTTCATGTAAGGCAAACTTAGATACCCTGAGCCAAAGATGATTCCTGCCACCTAGAACCACTCCAATGAGTCCATTAAATGAATACAAATGGTTAACTAACCTTAAACAGTTTAATGGGCCCTGTAGATAAGCAGTGGAAGCCATGCAGCCAGGTACGGTGTGATAAATTACTAAAAACTAGCACAGACAATTCTTGTTCTGGGGTACCAGAGAGGGGCTATCATTTGATTTATATGCATGACTATTTTTAACCTCCACAAGCTCTTTGCACATTTATTCATTCTAACTAACTGAAAACTTATTCTTTTGTACTCTGGAAATCCCTTGAATCCGATGATTATCTTCAAATTAAAGATTTAAAAAAACTCTTTGGCTAAGTTTTTATACTTTCTCTGGCAATTCTAAATTAAGACACACATGAAATATTGAATTTATAGAACTCATTGTTTAATCTAAATTAGATTAACCCTCCTGGCTCCTCACAGATCCAAGTGAGCGTTCCTTGCTTTTGTTTATCCATGTCTCAAGGTTATTACTGACAAAATTACAATTAGTCAGTACTTCAGACCTATTGTTTAGGTGCAAAGCTGTGAGCTGCAAACTCCCTCACTCTGGTGTAATTAAAACTGTGCTTCAGTTCATCTCCTGAAGACGCCTACCTGGCCCTGCATAAAACTTCCTTTCATGGTCTTGCTATACATAGGCCTTGGAGACTTGGGAACAAAGTTAAGGAAACAAAGTTTAAAAGCAGCCTCTCCGTAAAGTCTTCTGAGAAGTCTTCTGATATAATAATATTACCATCATCAGGATGGTAATAAATAAATAATAGTAAGTAATAAATAAAAAAGTAGTAAGTCTCAGAAATAATAGAGAACTCATAACAGCACTCCAAAGGTAGAGCCTAGAGGACTATTGGCTCAGTTCATTAGAGACTAGCCTGGGTTACATAGCAAGACTCTGCTCTAAAAGAGAAATATCATTAGGTCATAAGACATTTAGAATGATATTTAAAGTAAAATCTGATTCAAAATTCAGGAGAGATGCATGCATCAGAAATGATGTTTTTGCTTTTCTACCCCCACACTGGCATGACATACTATTATTTAGAATGAATGTTCAGGAGACAAAGGGATGGCTTGGCAGTTAAGCACACTGGTTGCTCTTCTAAATGGCCAGAGCTCAATATCCAGCACCCATATGGCGGCCCATAAATGTCCTTAACTGCTGGCCCTGGGGATCAGACTGCCTCTTCTGACCTCCTCAGGTCTAATTGTATGTGAGGCACAAAATCTCATGCAGACAAAACACCCATACATACAAAATAAAAGCAAAGCAAAAATATGAATGGATATTCAATCCCAAATTAAGAAGAAAGAAAACTCCTGTGTCATATTCACTAATTTTATCTTTGAGTAAATTCAGGGGTCAATTGTTTCAAAGAAAACAATTGTCTGCAGGCTGATGCATACGGGGCAGTGTACTAGCTCAAAACATAACCAAGACCCTTTCCATCCCTAAGTGTAACTAGAAATGTAGCCAACATTGGGTTTTGATGAAGGAATATCCTCTGCTCATTAAGATTCTAGCCATGTGCCCTCTGTGCAGGGTTTTCTGGACTCACTCAGAATGAAGACAATGAGGAGGCTCAATAGTCTTTTCTGCAGTCCCTTTTCTCATGCAACAACTATTCCTTCATTCAATTGTAGTAGAGTACCCTAATCAATTTTATGGTATTTAGAACTGCAGGAATTAATTTTATTATGCTGAATTGGATGCAAATTTAAGACCTGAGGTTAAAATATAGCCTTTTATTTAATGGAAATAAGATATATGTGTCTGTTCTGGTTTTTTCCCCTATTAAAGTTCTGAGAGAATAAGATGAGTTCAAGAAAACCAGAATTGTTGTACAATAGCTTGATTTTCCTCTTTTGGTTTGACCAAAGATACAAAGTTAGCCTTGGCAGTCTTCACTTAAAATAAAAAGAAAAGATGCATCATTTGCAAAGCCAGGTGAAGAAGAGAGTGCAGGATGGTTCATTTTAAAAGTATGAATTCCAAAGCACAGATGCGCACTCAACCAAGTATGGGGTCCTTCTAATCCAACACCATTCATACCTTCGCCTTGCTGTATGTTGGTGAAGATCAACTTTAGAACAGAGTATCTTGGGCATAGAAGACCTGTTGGAGGAAGGCCTACTGTTTTTACTTGTCCAGTTGATTTTAACCAAAAGGAAATTTTTTGCAATAAAAATCAAACCACACATGAGGAAGTACTTTATAAACACTAAAGCATATTGTGTTATTGAATGTTTTCTAAAGATGTCTGATCATAAAACTTTTCCTGGGGTACTTATCAATACCAGCCTCTTTCCCAAGAGATTTTGCTTCATTTCCTCAGAGTGGAGCTAAAAAATTTGTTCTTAGGAAATTTATGGAAGAGTTTTATGACCAGGAAATTGTAGAAACTTTGGTTAAGAACACAGCATTCAGGGGCAGGCAGACCTGAGCTCAAATTCTCTATTTGTCAGCAGTGTGACATTAGGATCACTATTTAACTTCGCAGCACTTAATTTCTTCATCTGCAAAATAGAGATAATTATGCTTAGTGCAAAGGATCTCTATGGGAAGAAAATGAGGCAAACATATGCGAGGAGCTTGTAACGTTGACTGATGCAGTAAGTTTGCAATGATGGTAGTTCTAAATAGTATGCAAAAAGACAAAACTCTTTTTAAAAACCATACGTTTTGTAAAACTAGAGGAATTAAGCTTCAATATAAAATCACCAAAGGGCGATGAAAGGAGACAGAGACAGAGACCCACAATGGAGCACCGGACTGAAATCTCAAGGTCCAAATCAGGAGCAGAAGGAGAGAGAGCACAAGCAAGGAACTCAAGACCGGGAGGGGTGCATCCATACACTGAGACAAGGGGGATGTTCTATCAGGAACTCACCAAGGCCAGCTGGCCTGGGTCTGAAAAAGCATGGGATAAAACCGGACTTGCTGAACATAGTGTACAATGAGTACTACTGAGACCTCAAGAACAATGGCAATGGGTTTTTGATCCTACTGCACGTACTGGCTTTGGGGGAGCCTAGGCAGTTTGGATGCTCACCTTACTAGACCTGGATGGAGGTGGGTGGTCTTTGGACTTCCCACAGGGCAGAGAACCCTGATTGCTCTTTGGGCTGACGAGGGAGGGGGACTTGATTGGGGGAGGGGGAGGGAAAGGGGAGGCGGCGGTGGGGAAGAGACAGAAATCTTTAATAAATAAATAAATAAATAAATAAATAAATAAATAAATAAATAAATAAAAATTTAAAAAAATCACCAAAGGTACCCATTATTATTTACTTCTGTCACATGAAACTCATTCAGAAACAATGAGTTACAGTGGGACATGGATTACCAATGGCAAGCACACTCTGAGCAGTTATTAGGTGCGGCTGGGAAGCCTGGGTTCTCCCTGGCTGCATACACTGAAACATATTCTCCAATGTGATGGCACTGGAGGTAGACTTTGGGGATTTGATCATGGACTCATTCCCCATGAATAAATTTAGATATCTTCTCTCCCCCCCCCAACATAATGTTTTTATTAATTATTTGGGAATTTCATACAATGCACCCTGATCTCATCTGCTTCCCATTCCTCCCAGGTTCATGCTCCTACCCTTGCACCCACCCCCCAAAACTAAAAATAACATATAAATAAATAAATAAAATAAAAGCAAAAAAATACCCACTATGTCCAATGTGTGTTACCTATGAGTACATTGAAGCATGGTCACACTTGCAGTGACCATCTCCTTAAAGATAACTGAGTCTTTTCCCACCCCTATTCTAATGAAAGAGGCCCCGGGAAAAATTCTTCACTTCTTCCATCATGTGAGTGCAAAGGATGGACCATCAACGAGCCTTAGAATGGTTCTCCACCAGATGCTGACTCCTCTTGGATTTCTCAGCTTGCAGAGCCATGAAAACTACATCCCTATTGTTTATAAACCTCCAAGTGTATGGTGCTTTGTTTTATTAGCCCAAGCAGAGAAAGACAAGCACAAACCAGGGCACGTGATAGGCTGCAGATAGAGAGTCATGAACAAAGAAGGTTGGAATCAAGGAATTTTGTATCTAGATCAAAATAGGATCATTGAACATATGTATCTCTAAAGAAACCTCATAATCCCCTTATTAGGGCCTTGAGGCAGAGGTGAGAAGCCGTAAGGGCCATTCTGTGTGGGGATCTTTTAGATAGATAGATGACTTAAGTCAAGGAGTGTGACTTCCAAAGTCACTAGAACAAGAGGTTCCTGTTGAAATCATGCATAGAATTCACAGGAAGTATCTCTCATCGTTAATGAAAAAATGTAACCTAAACTGGAACCAGGAAAACCTGCAAATGCTGAACTGTACTTGCACACTGAGTAGAGTTGCAGGCAGCAAAGAATTTGTGAGATAGAACTAGGAAAAGGTGATGAGAAATCTATGAAGGTTTAATTTAATAAAAATGTTTAGTTATTCATTTATGCTTAATTGCAAAGATTCACACTCATGCCATTTATCTCTTCCTAATATATATTTTTAAAAATGAAAGGAACATGGCTAATAGAGAAAATGAGGAGATTCAATAGAGGGTTCACAATAGGTCTACATTCAACAATGGCATAATACAAACACACATTTAAAACTTATTGTTTGATCCTCATAATAGAAATTCTTCTTTAAGAATTTTGTAAAGCCTCAAGTGTTATCTAAGCTGCTGTAGCTCATTTCCTGATGCTATAACTAAACAAAACAAACCGAATTATTTGTAAAGAATAAACATTATTTCTGTTCCAGTTCCTGAAGGCTGGGATATTCAAAATAGAGTTGTCTTACCTGATGACTAGATCTTTACTTCTGGTGGATACTCTGCACATGGGGCATTATTCAGTGGGGTAGAATGTTCTAGCTCAGGCCTCACTGTATTTTCTTATAAAACCACAATCCCTTGGATTTCTGCCCCACCCTTATGGAGTCACTTATGATAGATTGCCCACACACTGACCTACTATGGCATTAAATGCTATAGTAGGATTCACTTCCACAGTGGGAAATCTGTGTCAATATGAGTCTTTTCATTTTTGTTTATATGCATGCATGTGTTTGTGTATGTATGCTATATGTGTGTAGGTATGTGCAAAGACTAGAAGAGGATGTCAGATCCCATGGAGCTGGAGTTACAGGTAGTTGTTGTTGGGAACCAAGTTGGTGCTGGGAACCAAGCTTGGGTCGTCTGGCAGAAAATCAGGTTACCTGAGCCATTTCTACAGCCACTCAACGTGTATCTCGGAGGAAACTTTCAAGTATTAACAAAGACTTAATTATATGAATCTCTCAGAAAAGAAGGTATTTTTCAATTTTAATAGATCTATAAACTATTGATGACAATGACTTTTCTGAGTTTTATTTTCTTTTATATATGGTGATTATTACAGACTATTGTGCCTCAGAAAGAAATGTTGATGGCCTAACCTGCACCGCCTGTGTGTGTGATCTCATTTGGTGGAATAGGGTCTTTAAGGGTATAATTAAGTCAAGATGAGAGCACACTGGCCTCAGGTGGCCCAGACCTTTAGGGCTGCTCTCCTTTCAGTAACAGAAAGAAGACTGACAATCACAGGAAGGACCTCATGAAAATAGAGGTGGATTTTGGCATTGCCATAACTTAAACCAAGTAACTGAATGGATTATTGACTACCATCGAAGCTGGGGGCGGGGGAGGCAGAGCATTGAGTGGACAGCCTTTCAGCTCCTCCAGAAGGAACCAAGCCTATTGGCACCAGCACTGGGGATTTCTGACCCCACCACTATTGGGGAATACATGTGTGTTGGTTTTAGCCATCAGCACTTCATGTATGTTACTTTGTTAAAACCACCGGAGGAAGTCAACCCAGTGACAACCCAATCTGAAAGCATTGGAGGCAGAACTGAGGGCTCGCATCAAGTCTGAGAGGAGTGGGCACTCAGGGAGCTGAGAACTGTGCAGAGATGGTGAGAACTGAAAGGGTCTAGCATGGCAAACACAGGACAGAACATGGCAGACATGGAACCAACAAATTTTACCCCTTTATTTCTTTCCATCCCCCCTTTGCTAAAAATACATTAGATTACATTCCTAAAGCTAACCCACACAAGGCCCATTCCTTTATTTGGCCACTGACTCATTCCTGAGATAAAACACCAAAGGCCCAACAATCAAAACTCATTATTTGGCTAACCATGTCCAACCAGGACTCACTTACTTATCCTAGCACAGAAGCCCCCGTTTTCTCCTTAAAACCCCACTCCTGAATAAATACCCGTTGCTGCTGCTGCTGCTGCGTCTGCTGCTGCTGCTGCTGCTTGCTGTCTGCCTCTGTCCAACCCCGCCCCCACTTGCCCCTTTAGGACATTAAATCCCCCTAGTTCTGAGAAGTAGGTATCTAAGTATATCCTGTACCAACTCTGAGGAGCCGGACCATCCTCTGCAAGAGTCACTCCACCCTCTTTGCAATGGTGCCTTAGAGAGGAGGGAACCCTCCGCACTGAAGAGCCATGCCCATTGCTTGGTGCGACCTGGTGAATTGGTTTAGCTATTGCCGTGGTTTAGATGTGGGTTTTCTTCATATGTGTATGTGTTAAAGGTCTGACTGCTTCTGCATAGCAATGAGAAAGGCTATGAAACTTTTAGGAAATAGGGTCTGGTGAATATTGAAAAACAGGAACTTTCATACTTTGTTGATGGGAATGCCAATTGGTACGTCCTTTGTGGAAAATGAGATGCAGTATCCTCCAAAACTAAAAATACATCTAAGATATAATGCAGCTACCTTATGTCTAGGAATACATTTAATTTTTTAATTAATTGTTTATTTAGAGTTGGTATAATATACTGTAACATGCATGTAAGAGTCAGTTTCCTCCTTCCACCATGTGGGTTCCAAAAATCAAACACAACTCTAAAGTAGCATACCAAAGAAATACCTGTGTTCCCATGTTTACTGCAGTAACATTTATAATAGGAAAGGCATATAATCAAGCTCGTGGTATGGGGTTCAGGTAAACCAGACATTAATTGGGAATCCCCACAAGTTCTGTAGCACTATTGCCCCAGTACATCTTACAGGCAGGACAAGGGTTTTGTGGCTCAGTTGGCACTGAGGTTTCTATTTCCATACCTTGCAAAGTACCAAAGACACTAGAAAGTAGGAGTGAAGTCTTCCTGTAGACACAAGCTTTACCTCTCTACTTTCAATGAGCTATCTTGATGTTGCCCTAGGCAATGGTGACCTGCTGTCACTTTGGGGAGAGTGGTCCTCTGTCCTACCATTGTCTGGCGTTATTTAGAGATCTCCACAGGACCTCCTCAGCAAACAAATCAACAAAACACAACTCTGTCCCACCACTGGAAGCCTTGCCTGGCTAAAAATGTTGACCAGTTTCAGGCTCTGCATCCTTACTAGGGTCACCTTCATAGATTATAGGAAGTCTCCAGTGCACTAGGTGTCCACACTACCTCCCCAATGCCCCCAATTCCAGCAATCTCTCCCAGTACCTTTTCCCTCTGTCCCTTCCCTTCCCATCTGATCCCTCCTGTTTCCACCCCTGCTCACTCACAGTCTATTTTATTTCCCCCTTCCAGGGAGATCCATCCATCTCCCTAGCATGTTCTTCTTTACCTAAACTCTCCCTGGATTTCTGGATTGTAGCTTGGTTATCATTTACTTAACAGTTAATATCAACTTATAAAGTCAGTACATAACATATTTGTCTTTCTGGGTCTAGTTTACATACTACTTAGGATGACTTCTTTTCTAGTTGCATCAATTTGCTTGCAAATTACAAAATGCCACTTTTAAATAGCTGAGTAATACTCCATCGTGTAAATATACCCCATTTTCTTTATCTATTCTTTAGGTAAAGAACATCTAGGTTGTTTCCAGTTTCTGGCTATTATAAAGAATGCTACAGTGAACAGAGCTGATCAAGTATTCTTGTGGTAGGATGGAGCATGTTTTGGTATCTGCCCAAGAATGATATGGATGGATCTTGAGGTAGCTCAATTCCCAGTGTTCTGAGGAACAGTCATACTGATTTCCATAGTGACTGTACAAGTTTACACTCCCACTAACAGTGTAGGAGTGTTCCTCTTGCTCTGCAGCCTTGACAGCATGGGCTTGTACTATTGATCTTGGCCATTCTGACAGATGTAAGATGAAATATCAAAGCAGTTTTGATTTGCATTTCCCTGATGGCTAAGGATGTTGAACATTTCTTGAAGTGTGTCTCATCCATTTGAGATTCTTATATTGAGAATTCTCTGTTTAGATCTGTACCCCTCTTTTAAAATTGGATTATTTGGCTTTTTTGTTATTTAGTTTCTTGAGTTCTTTAGACATTTTGTATATTAGCTCTTCTATCAGATATGTGTTGGTAAAAAAAAAAAAACTTCTCCCATTCTGTAGGTTGCCACTTTGTTTAATTAATAGTGTACTTTGCCTTACATGAGGTCACATTTATGAATTGTTGATCATAATGCCTATACTATCAGTACTCTATTAGAAAAGTTATCTCTTGTGCCAATTCATTCAGAGTTATTTCCTACCTTCTCTGCTATCAGGTTCAGTGTACCTGGTTTTATATTGATGTCTTTGATACACTTAGACTTGAGTTTTGTGCAGGGTAATAAATGTTAATCTATTTGTATTCTTCTACATGCTGACATCCAGTTTGACAAGCACCATTTGTTGAAGACACTGTCTTTTATCTAGTGTGTATTTCTGGTTTCTTTATCAATAACCACTTTTTATTGGGTAATTAAGACCATTGATATTGAGAGAAATCAATGACCAATGATTGTTGATTCTTGTCATTTTTTTTGTTAGTGGTGGAGGGTGTGTGTGTACTTCCCTTGTTATGGTTCCATTGATGTGAGATTATTTATATCCTGTGTTTTTATGGATATAATTAACTTCCTTGGTTGGAGTTTTCTTCTAGCACCTTCTGCAGGTCTGGATTTGTAGATAGATATTTTTAAACTAGACACTGTGATGGAACATCTTATTTTCTCCATCTATGATAACTGAAAGTTTTACTGGGTATAGTAATCTGAGTTGACATTGAGGTGTCTTAAAGTCTACAACACATTTGTCTAAGCCCCTCTGACTTTCTAAGTCTCCATATGTAAGATATAATTCTAATAGGTCTGCCTTTATATCTTACTTGGTCTTTTTTCTTTGCAGCTTTTAATATTCTTTTTTGATCTGTGTGTTTAGTGTTTTTATCATGATCTGGTGAGGAGATTTTCTTTTCTGGTCCAATGTATTTGATGTTCTGTGTGCTTGCACCTTTATAGGCATCTCATTCTTTGGGTTGGGAAATTTTTCTTCTCTGATTCTGTTGAAAATATTTTCTGGGCCTTTGAGCAGGGATTCTTCTTCTTCCTCTATTTTTATTTTTCTTAGATTAAGTCTTTTCATAGTGTCCCATATTTCCTGATTGTTTTGTGTCTGCAATTTTTTAGATTTAGCATTTTCTTTGACTGATGTATCCATTTCTTCTATTGTATATTCCACTCCTGAGATTTTCTGTTCTATCTCTTGTATTCTGTTGGTGAAGCTTGCCTCTGTAGTTCCTGTTCATATTCCTAAGTTTTTTATTCCCAGAATTCCCTCAGTTTGTGTTTTCTCTATTGTTTCTATCTCCATTTTGGGGACTTGAACAGTTTTATTCATTTCCTTAAACTGTTTGTGTATTGTTGTTTTCTTGCCTTTGTTTAAGGGATTTATTCATTTCCTCTTTATGGACCTCCAACACGTTTGTATATTTAGCTTTAAGATCTCTTCCCTTGTGCTTCAGCTATTCAGGAATATTCAGGGCCTGCTGTGGTGGGACAACTGGGCTCTGGGGAAGACATATTGCCCTAGCTATTATTGATTGGGGTCTAGGCATCTGACTTTGGGCGATTATAGATTTAGGTGCAGATTTCTGGGTTTGTCTTTGTTGGATGTGTGTTTTGTTCACTGGTTTCTGTTTCCTTTCTGGATTTCCCAAGAGTGCATTGGCTGTGTGCAGCATGTTTTACTGGCCTGCTCTACTCCTATGTTCACAGGGAATGCTTGCTGGTGTTGGAAGTTGGCAAAAGACGAGGCTATGGGTAGATGATCTGTTGCAGTGTTAGAGGAGACCTTGAGGATTGTGACTGGAGGAACAAAGAGAATGAAGAAGGCCCAAGGGCAGCCTACCAGGCATGGCAGGCATGACCTGTGGTTGAACAGGGGGTATCTGCCTCAGTTGGAGGCTGGAACACAGCAACATGGGGGGAGGGGAGGCCAGGAAGGGATGATCTGTGGAATCCACACAAGGTCTGGACAGTGGGGAGGGAGCTGCAGCTGGTGCAGCTGGTGTTATGTTGCAGCAGTAGGGGTGACCCTGAGGATTGGGTCTAGAGGAACAGAAAGAGCCCAACAGAAGCATCTTCATCAAAACTAAAATGAACAAAAGGAAGTTGGGCATTGTAGCTTGAGATATTAATACTCAGGAGACAAAGACAAAAGGATCGGGAGTTCAAAGTCATCCTCTGCTACATTGCAAGCTTAGAGGCCAGCCTGGGCTATTTATTTGTGGTCTCAAAATGACCACACACAAATAATAATATTAAAGAAAGAACAAAAGAAAGTAAGAGAGGTGAAAAATGAGGGAAGTGGGGCCTACGGAGTACTCTGGAGGTCACTGGGGCCACTCACCTTGACCTTGGAATTGGCTGTGTTCTCCTGGAGATCCTGGTGATTTCCCATGAGAGGGTTATATAAAAGACTTCCCATTCTCCCTGCTCTGATGTCCTGTCCCTCTGAGTGCTCTCTCCTTCTTCTACCATGATAATTAGACCTACCTTCATCATACCAAAGCATGCCCTTTTAATCTCTGCAATTGTGTGTTATATAAACCTGTTTTCTTTATAAATTGCCCATCCTCGAGTAGTTCATTAAAATAGTGAGGGGGATAAAAAGATGGATGCAGCTCTCTGTGCCTGCCCACCTCGAAGGAGAAAGCCTCCGTGGCAAGGCACTGGAATGATGATAGCAGTTGTCTGTGCTGAGAGTCCTATGGCAGCGATTAGAGGGAACATCTGTTGCACATCTACCATGTGTCATGTGTAGTTAAGCCCTCCACAGATTAATTCATTTAATCCTCTCAAGTATTCTAAGGAGATAATAGTGTTATCTTTAGGATGCAGATGGGAAAACTGAGACAGATGTGGTAATTTGCTCCATCACGTAGTAAGTGATGGGGCTAGACTCTAGCCCAAGCCAACTGACTCCAAAGCCCACCCTCTCAGCCTTCGGAGTTTAACAAGGCTCCTTAGCACAATGAAGGCTTTTCATGGCTGCATCCTAGCAGCCTCCAGAGTCTATGGTCCTGTTGACAGCTGCACAGTTGCAAACTTGTGGTGCCTGCAACCAAACTGAAGATGCTAGCCTATTGCCATTCTAAAGCTAGATTAATTACTTTAATTCATGTTTTAGTATCTTGCGATCAATGCGCTTTGAACTGTAATAGAACTTGATCATTAATGTCACAATTGCAGTGTAGTAGCCACTAAAAGAATGACATAAGGGTCTGGGAAGATGGATTGGTCAATAAAGTGCTTGCCGCACAAGCTTGAAGATGTGAGTTGGGAACCCCAAAACCCATGGAAAAACATAGTCAAACATAAGGATGTGTGCCTGTACCCCAGCATGAAGGATCTGGAGACAGACAGATCTTTGAGCTTGCTGACCAGTCAGCCTACACAGTTGGTAAGCTCCAGGCTTCGTGAGAAACCCTGTCTCAAAAAGTGATGTGAATAGTGTAGAGACAGATACTGGACTTTGATCTTTGGCCTCTGTTTGTATGCACATATGCATGAGCACATGTGTTCATACACACACATGGGCATACCTTAGTGGATACATATACTAAACAGACATGTGTGCATGAACACACCTGAATTTAAAATTGACACAGTATAAAAGGATTAGAGCAACACTTGCTGATGCTTATATACATGTGTGTATGTATGTGTGCGTGTACTCATTCAGGCTGAAGGAAATCTATATATTAAATTTTATTTGGATATATCTCTTTTGATACACTGTGTATTTATTTATCTACTCAGTTGTAGACTGGAAAGAGGATTTTTAACATGTTGTTACTGGACCATATAGAAGAATTACAAAAATACTCATGTATGATTCTCTGGCATAGTTCCTTCAAGTTGGTCCCCTTTAACATTTCAGCGGGTAAAAGAGGCTCATCCACTAACTGGTATTCAGAAACAAGCTTGATTATTCATGCACTCACATTCACCTTGTATATCATGATTTTCCAAATGTCTGTACATTTTTTATTAAACATAAGCCGTTTTATGCCTACAGAGTCTATTCCTGAAGAAAAATGATCTTGCATCTAAAAATGACCATTAAGTTCACAGATTTTCTCTCTCTGTGACTCAATGCTATCTGGCAGAATAATTAGCTTCATGTATGGTTAAATATTACGAGAAAAGCTGAGCACCTCCAAATTCTCCGAGATGCTTATATTTGATGATTTAATTGCTTTCTTCCCCATCAGTTGCTACACCTACCCCAGCCCTGTCTTTTCATTTTGGAAGATGATAACCATATGCTATTCAAGCTGACAGGGAAATGCTCATCAAGAATTTTCATGAAGCTTTCACAGACTAAATACATATTTAAAACAAGCCTTTCAGGGCTCCTTACCTTTTCTTGCATTGCAAATTCAACCTTATCTATGATCCCTATTGCTATAAAAATATGCATTTTCATATTCTGTATGTCATTTTGGAGATTCTAAAACCTGGGAAGGTCCTGTGTGATCTCCAGACTATGAAGTCCAGCTTTGGAAACCAGCAGTTACTATCCATTTACTATATATAACCACTGATTTAAAAAAAAAAGACAAAACAAAACAGAAACCTTTAGCCAGCAACGGTCATTTAAATTATGTTCTTTAGCCATTTTTTTCCATTTTAGGGATTAATACACAATTCAGGCCAAGAATGGGCCTTTTAAGATTTTTTAAACAACTTTATTATTTATTTCATTTATTTTAACCACCCATGTGACTTATAAATAAGAAAAACTAAAAAAAATATGTAATTCCTTACACAATGCTGGACATTTCATTTCAATCATGTTCACCCCTTCTGCCGTTTCACAACTCCAGGCCCTCCCTCACATTCTCTTCCCAAATTCATTACCCTTCCCCCTATTGAATCCAGTTAGTGATACAAATATACACACGGATATAGGCATCCACTGGACCATTGTCAGCCTAGACAATACCATACCACCCTAAAAGAAACTGACTCCTCTCCTCTGGAAGCACCAATTGTCAATAGCAGTAGGGATAGGCATGGGGGCTTGTATGTGCCTTCCTGCTCCACGCTAGAATGTTGACTGGCTATATCTGATGCAGATAATCACCATTTCCCTGAGCCTGTGTGTGCAGTGGGTGCTGCTATGTCCAGACGACATTGTTTTTCCCTAGGCCTCCCTGTTCTACAGCTGATGAACCATTTGCCTGTATTCTGGACAAGTTTACAAGATCTCTCATGTCCTTCATGTGTTACTGGCTGCATATAAGTGTGTTTTAAACCACGATGAACCAGATAGCCCAACATTCTGAATTCTTCAGTCATTGTAGCAACCATGGGACACAATTTCCTCAAGATGTGATTATATCTGCTATTTTTAAAGTGCAAGCCCCAGTTGATCACATAACAAATTATATAGTTATAAGTTGGACTTATTACCATGGAAAATTTCTTAGGCTTATGATAGAATTAGAATAGCCTTACAAATCTTTTTATTTTTTAAATTAACAAGTGCAATTATATGAATATAGATAACAGTCCTCTGTGTTCATTCTGGCAGGCATTGTGTAAAGTTTCCAGTGAATACAGCCACCTTTTAGAAAATACTAGAAGCTTTGTTCCTCTGCCTTCAGATGCTGTTCCCCACATCTGCTGTTCTGCCTTATCCTTTGCAGCAAGCTTTCCTAAGACAATGAAAGGCTCAGTGGAGTGTCTATTTAAACCATGAGGAACAAATAGAGCTTCCTTCTTAGCCCTTGTTCCTCGGTTTTAATTAAAATGTTTTGTCTTTCATTACAGAAATGTTTTATGTTGTAAACTCTTAGCCTCATTATTTGTTACAGTTTGGTTATATTTTTAAATAGAGTTCATATTGTTTCCCCCCTCAGTGCTTCAAGCAGGAAGAAAGTACCTGCCAGCCTGTCCCAAACAACCCTTTTCCAATTGAACATCTATCTCCTTTTGGTTAGCTAAACCAGAGAACTGATGAAGCAAGTCCACAGAAGACAAGGTGCCCAATTCTACCAGTCCATCCTAAGGAAAAATATTCCTGAATGGATGAACTTTTCTTTTCCTTCAGGTACTGGCTCTGGTTAAGAGCTGTAGAATTTCTTAGTAGCTTCCTGTCTTCATAATCTGGGGGCTGCTATAGCAGAACATTATCAAGTGAGTGACGTAAAAACAATAAGTCTTAGATCTTACAGTTCTAGTGGCTGGAGGTGACAGATCAGGGTGGTGCCAAAGTGGTGTTCTGCCGAGGGTACGAAGCACACAGAACAAACTCTCTCTTTAGACCCTGTCTTGTAAGGACATTAAAGCCACTGTGGGGGCAGTGTCCTCATGACCTCCTCACCTCTCGCAAGCTTTGTTCCTAATGTCTTCACACTGGGACCTGAGGTTCCTCCACAGGACTACAGACAGGCCGCAGACTCGGGCCACAGGCAGAAACAGTGAGGGTTCACGCCTATGAGTCACTGCCTCCCTCGTATAAGAGTGTCGTCTATAAACAGGGACTTGCCAAAGCCCTGCATGCTGACTTTGCAACCAGCCAAAGAGGAGCTTAAATAGCTGAATGGCACCAAGAGGGATGTGCAAGTGTCATAAACTAGACACTAGGGCAAAGGTGAAACAATGTCATCCAACAGTCTTCCTTAGGAAGGGCAATCTTACTTTAGGAGTATGTGCCCTACAGAGGACTTTTATTGCTCATTGATCTGCATGAACCAATAGCTGCTGTGGATAGTTTTCCAATAGGTATGCCATTCAATCGTCCAGCATGATTCAGAGGTGTTATTACCCAGTTACCAAAGAGACCTTTCTTTCGATCCAATTGCCAATGTTCTCTACAGGATGAAGTTTGAGCACCTACAGCAGCCCCTTCCCTATGTGGTTCACTATCCCTGGAGAAACCACTCCTACCAATAAAGCCTCAAGGGAATCTAGGACTCTAGGACTCTTCCAGATCTGTTTAGAAACAGCACAATGTGTGCTATTTTGGAGGAAATGAGCACCATATACAAAACAAAGCAAACCCATTTCTAATAAATATCCAATATCCCTTGTAACTAGACCCTGCTGAATAATCACTGGGGCCTTAAAGAACTCATGGTTAGTCTCATATAGAGACAACAGTGTTTACCTACCTCACAAAGCAGGGCTGTGACTTGTGGAGTCAGAAAGAAAGCCTGAAAGGTAGGAGGAAAAGAGAAAAAAGACAGAACTCTGTTAAATAGCCTATAGTGTGTGCCAATAAACTTAATAATGGCTTTTGTGTATTAGAGAGGAATAACCCAGGTTAGCCTCACAGAGTTGATACTGGGAGGTTAGTGATAATGATTTTTTTTCACATTTTCTCTTTGATTTGTTTGTTTTAACATGAACAGAGAAGAAAAGAAAAAAATTGACAGGAGAAATCTCAAAATCACACTCTGTTCTTTGACAAAAAAAAATGGGCAATTCAAATAATTTCACTCAGTTTTCTAGGAAGATGTTCACAGTAATTGGTACTTCAAGTGAGGGCTAAGCTTTGTTGACCAACTGATCCTCAGCCTCACAGGAATGTTTAGAATCTCCAAAAACCATTTCTTAAGCAATTATAAGTTTTTGCTGACATGTTCAATGTTTGTCCATACCTCTGATCTGCCTCATATAAACTAAAGGGACGGTCATTTCTGAAAGCAGTTTTTACAGAAAAAAACAGTGTTTGGGTAAACCCGGTGCCCACCACACACATCAGTTCTCTCCGCATTGATGCAGCCCGCAGTGTGCAGCCCTCCTGCCCTGAGCACTTCATTATGACATCTCTCTACTCCTTGTGAGTTTATTGATGGAAAATGGCACATTTTCTTTTGTCAAATAAACACATATCAAAAGCTATCCAAGTGCTATCCCCAAAACGGTAAATTCACAAAATACAGGGCTTGTTCACTGGGCTTGTGGGATTTCATGAATTGCCTCAATAGTGTACCACAGTAGAAGTATAGTATCCTTTAAAGCTCCGATAAATGCATTGTCTGGCTTAGATGGGAGGCTCAGTGGTCTCCACGGTGAGCAGTCTTTTGCATTAACAGTGTGGAAACAGTCTGCCTCATTATCCACTAGACTGCATCTAAAGCCCAGAGACTGCAGATTTATGAGCAGCTCTGTCTGAAAATAGCGTTGAAATGTAAAAATGAAACCTCTCTCCGCATCTTTGGGAACATAGGTTTGAGACTGGTGTTGGTGATGCAGAAACTTCATTCTTCCCTAGGAATAAACCAAGTACTATCAGAGCAGACCAGACGGGACACATGGCTGGGTTTGTGCTGTAAAGTTGAAGGCACTGGGGGTTGGAGTGTGGTCATACTGAGTGTCCTTTATTTTAGTATAACATTCCAATTTGTTTTGTTTCTTCACTCAAAATTCAATAAAAAGTTGGCATATGTGACTCCCAGTCTAGAGTTGACTTGAATTCTACAATCTATCTATCTATCTATCTTACAATATAATAAAATGCATGGAGCTTATACTAGGATTTTTAATTCATGTACAGCCCCAAACAGGAGCTGTAACATTACATCGCAAACAGGATTTAGCAGACAGGATTTAATGAAGTCTTTTTCATGGAGCAATGGTTCTACATTCACCAAGTAGATCAAATCTAATCACAGGAAGCCTTGGAAGTAAGGTCAGGGAATGTGATGTGTTTAACCCAATTATTCATTTCGAAGATGGAGCAAGGGGACCACACAACAGGGACACAGGTACACTCCAAGAACAGAAAGGCAAGAAAGGGATACCACCCATGGGGCCCCAGAGGATGCTTCTCTGCCAGCTCAGCCATTTGAGACTCATGTACAATTTCTGAGCTACAGAATGCATGATACATTCGCCCTCTGTAAAGCCACTACATTCATAATAATTTGCAACAGCAGCCATAGGAAGGATCACCACATCCAGACATTGTTTTACCAGATCCATAAGAAAGAAATGATGAGCAGAGAGCCAGGCTAAAATATGTCTTAGCAAACGGTAAGTTGGCAAAGCTAGTGCAGAAATTGAAAGGTTTGAAAGCCAGACAGGCATGTTTAATCTGTCACAGCAGAGGTTCCTTTATGGCTGTGACAGCTCCAGGGTCTTAAAACCTGTCTTCACCCACAGAGAATCCCTTTTTTGCACAAACTTTAGAGTTCTTAAAAATGTGATGCATGTTGCGGACACTTCCAAGCTCAACCGGAGTTAGTTTTCAAAAGTCACATGACAGACCATAAATGGAAGAGAGGAGGTTAAATGAGCATGTACACGCTTATTTTCTCACTATTAACAACTCACAATCAATAAAACCATGAGTTGTCTAGAAGGTCATATTTTTCTCCCTTACGGTTGACAGACAACCAATGACAAGGGGCAAGTTACATTTTCCAGGCTTCTTGTTACCACTTTCATGTTCTAGAAAAGCATTATTTCTTTTCTGACATGCTTATTACTTATTTTCCTTCTAACAAAATAGTCCAGACCTTTTTTTTTTCAATTTTTTGAGACAAGGTTTCTCTGTATAATAACTCTAGCTGTCCTGGAACTTGCTCTGTAGATCAGCCTGGCCTAGCCTCAAACTCACAGAAATCCACCTGCCTACCTGCCTCTGACTCCCAAGTGCTGCGATTAAAGGCGTACACCAACACCATCCAGCTCAGACATTTTTTTAAAGCATAAAGTAATAAAATAAGTATCTAGGGCTTGCTACTACCAGATAATTGAAAGCATTGCTGATACATAGTGAAACACCGCACACCTGCCTTAATCTTAGTTTCTCAAGTATATTTTAGAGCCATGGTTCTTATCCTGTGGGTCATAACCCCTTTAGGTTAAAATGACCCTTTCACATGGGCCATCAGAAAGACCATCGGAAAACATACATATTTACATTTTGGTTCATAACAGTAGCAGGCTCTTACTTCCTGTTTCCTCTCTCTCTCTCTCTCTCTCTCTCTCTCTCTCTCTCTTTCTCCCTCTTAATCACTGAAGACATGGACTCTTAGCTCCCTGCTCCCACCTCCAAACCTGCAGGCACTGTCATACCTTCCAACATGATGCACTATTATATAACCCTCCCGCACCATAAGTCCAAGCAAACTCTTTTCTCCTTAAGTTGCCTTGCCCGTGGTGTTTTAGCACAGCCACAGAAAAGTAAGGGATCCCTGCAAGTTTGTCATCAGCTTCGTGTTTTATCCACTGCACTTCAAATGTCATGAGCTCCTTTCGGTGAAATGCTGTCCCGGTGTCATTTCCTCAGAACACTGTCGTCTTTTTCATCACAACTACTTTCCGCATTTAACTTGAACCAGCTCATTCTGTTCTTCTGCCCACAAGTCCAGAATTTCCAGCTGTGGCATGACAGCCTGTTCCTTCTACAGTGTCATCTGTATTCAATTCAGGTCTCATTGTCTAGGTCATCACTTGATTCTCGATCAATTTCATCTTAGTTGGCCACCAAGTTCATTCCAAGGTCTGTTTTTATAATTTGTCACTTAGTCTGTCACTGGGAAACAGAGAGACAACACAATCACAAGCTTTTCTGTCACTGCCAAAAAACAATAACAACTGTGCAATAGATAACCATTTACAGATTTTGAAAGATATGACATCTTGTCACTCATTATGAGTGACATTTATCATTCATGTAGCTTTTGTGGACAGAAGAACTAGCCATAAAACTTGAACATTATGCCTATGCATAAAGAATTTTATCGTATGCAATTATCCATCTTAATACATGTTCTTATGCCTTTCAGTTAATAAAGTGATATTTAAATCATATTGTGAGGCTGGAGTATTTAACTAACATAGAATTGTGTGCTTCAGAACTGTGAAAAAGCAAGGATTGTGTGTGGGATCTGTGTATTTTGGCAATTTAAATAAACGTCATATAATGTGCATCCTTTCACAGAATTGCTTTTTATACTCAAAAGCTCTTATATTTCAAGAGTTACTCATATTGGTGCATGTAGCTATTGTTTATTGCCTTTTCTGCTTTACAGTATTCTGCTCACATGACCATACTTCAAGTTATTTATATGTTCTTTTGTGAAAATTTACATTGCTTTCAGTTCTTTTTATTATTGCAAATATTACTCCTCTGAGATTTTGTGTATTGCTTCCAAGGAATTTGGGGCAAGGATTTTTCTAAGGTAACAATAGGTAGCATTAGAATATCTCAAGTCCTACCAGGTATTACCAAACTGTTCTGTTACTGTATGTATTCAAGGAACTTTCTAGATATTGTCTTGCCATGGTTTGCTTCATAACAATTAGCACTTGTGAAAGCTGTTTCATCAAAATGGTCATCAGTATTGATCAAGACTGACTTCATTTGTAGTTTTTATTAGGAAAGACAGAATTTCATGATTCTTCCGGCGTGAATGGTTTGAACGTGCTCTTAAGTGTACTGTATATTACCTTGTACAGATCAGACATTGATAGGTTATCAGTTATAGGTAGAGCCACAATTCTGTTTTAGTCTCTGATTTATCCTTTGGATTATGTTGTATTTTAAGGTACCAGAGACGTGAATTTGAATGTAACTGAAGTTTCTGTTGTGTTCTTTAGTTTCCATTGTATGTCTTGTATCACAAAGTATTCTCTTTTGTGTCTCACACCCTAAAGATAATGTACTTTTTACTTCTCAAAGTCATAAACTGTTTTCTATATGTATGCCATTATATATGCATGATTTCTATGTGGCCACCATAGTTTCTTGTTTTTGATGTACACACAAACAAATTTTCCACCATTAAATATAGAAGATAAATTCTTGGGCCTGGAGAGATGGCTCGGTGGTTAACAGCACTCTGGGCTCTTCCAGAGGACCCAGGTTCAACTCCCAGCATCCACATGGCAGCTCACACCTGTGTGTAACTTCAGTTCTAGGGGTCTGACACCCTGCACCAATGCAATAAAGTAAAGCTAAATAAAGCATTTAAAACATGTTTTAAAAGAATATAAATTCTCTCTCCATAGACCTGTAAAGCCATTTCTGTTATAAATCAAGTTTTTGTTTGATTATTTTAGACTTTTTCTTTAGAGTAGCTTTATGTTCAAGCAAAATGATCAAAATACAGAGCTCCAATATTACCCTTCCTTCCCAGCATACAACTCCCTCCTCAGTCCATCAGGTTTTTGTAGACACTGATCTCCTTAGAATCTTGATTTTGTTCCCTTGGCCAGTGCTGTTCAATCCTCATGGTGTCACTGATGTGTCTCTACAGTGGGATTTGATGTCTGGCCGTGCTCCTATAGTATTGACTATTAATAAAGTTCTTAAAACTTCTTGTTAAAATTCATCTACCTTTTGCCTTGGCAAATAGTAACAAATCACAATGAATTTTGATGAGTTAATAATTGCAATTTAATCAATTATAATTAACTTTGGATAAATTGTAATTTCTAACGACTGCTGATATAAAATACAGTTTTGATGGCTAGAGCTATAACTTACATGCATATTATCCACCCATTTAAAGAATACAAGTTCGATTTAAAGAATATTAATTCATAGCCTTGGTGTAACCACATAATGTGAATTCTTTGTATTTGGTCTCCCACTCAGCATTTTCTTCATAAGGACCCTGAAACTTGTATGCTAATTTGAACACTTACTTTTCTTGCTGCAGAGTATTTGGATAGCACCAAAATAAACCCAGTTTCTGGTTTTGGGTCTTACCAATAATGCTTTCTGTTTCTAGAATTATCTTTATGTTCACTTTAAAGTTACCTGTCTATGGGTTGCTTTATCCTTTCCATATGTTCTTAGGTTTTTTTTCCTTGATTTCTACAATCATTTAAGGATTTAAGGTGTTTTATTTATTTGATGGGGAGAAGTGTGCATGTGCACATGCATTCATATAGATATCAGAGGGCAATTTGCAGGAATCGGTTCTCTCCTTCTACAATGTGGGCCCTGGGGATTGAATTCGGGTCATCTTGTTCGGCAGCAAGCACTTTTCCCATCTTGCTCACTCTTATACTCTTTAAAGGTCTGTTTTATATCTTGTTTATAGTAGTATCTTCCTGACTTTTTTCTGACATGTTTTCGTGTTCATTTACTTCCCTGCTTGTTTTTTAAACCTCTTCTGTCCCTTTCACGTCTCAGTTTGTGAGGCTGCTGCCATGTTTTTGTTTGTGCCAGCAGCTTTGATCTATATCCAGATCCTGTTTATGTTGATTTCTTGGCTTAATTTTTTTTATATATACTCAGATGGCTATGTGAAGTAGGACCAGAGCTTGGGAACTAATGCCCTGAGGACAGTCCCTGTTTGAATTCAGTGTTTTTACCGTGTCGTGTGATTTCACTACCATCTGTAAGCCCGGCACTGAGATGTATTGCTAATCCCAGGATCTAGACAAGACAGACATTTTCCTGGCTGAGCTCTGAGAAGTATCTAGATTCTAGTACCCTGTTCGGGGTGCATCCTAGAAATATCCCTGTCCCTGGAACACTGTGTGGTTCAACACACTTCTCCAAAACACTGCTTATTCAGCCTTGGGATTTCCATATTCTCACTCTGTCAGCTGTGCAAAATTTTACACAATATCAGTCGTGTCCATGCAGCCTTCGTAGGAACTATTTGGGGGAACTTTTTGAGTTTAGAATAGCAAGTTGTTATTTTTCGAGCATTCTGACACACTGTAATCTCAAAACATACTAATTTGATACTTAAGTACTGTAGAAGAGTGGTAGGGAAATAATAAAAAAAATCTTTGCTTTTCATAATTAAATCACCATGTTTCCAAAAGAGCCAGGCAATTTTGTATGTGCAGTAAAAATGCTTTAATGCATAAATTTGCCTTATATCATTGCTTATTAGTACTGTGTGGCATTCACAGTACAGTATGATTATTTTGTATGTTCATAACCAAAGCTACAGTGAAGTCATACAATACAGCACAGATGAGGATGGCTCGAAACACTTTGGGTTCTTAATGTATTTGGCTTTTAAATAAATTCTGGTCATTACATGTTTAGGAACCTCTTGGTGTCATCAAGTGTTTTGTGTCTCTCTTGTTTTTCTCACATTGAATAAACTATTCAACCTCAGGGTCCAGTGTAAATAGCAGTATTCTAAAGGACTGAAGTCTAAATAGAGTGGGACAGGGATGGAGAACCGTTGTTGGACAGGTATGAAGTGACAGTTATAGGTGCGGTGGTTTCATTGAGAATGACTCCCATAGGCTCCTATATTTGAATACTGGGTCCCCAGTTGGTGGAATTGTTGAGAAGGATTAGGCGTTGTGGATTAGGCATTGTGGCCGTGTTGGAGGAGACGTATCATCTTTGAGGTTTCAGAAGACTCTGGTCATTTCTAGTTTTTCCCTCTGCCTCCTGTTTATAGTTCAAGATGTGAGCTCTCAGCTGCCGCTACAGTGCCATGGCTGCTCACCCGCTCCCCTGCTCCCCATTGTCATGGTCAAAGACTCCTGTTCCTCTTGAGTTGGGAAGCCCCATATAAACCCTCAGTAAGTTAGTTTGGTCATGGTACTTTCCCACAGCAGAAGAAAAGTAGCTAATACCCAAGGTGAATTCGTTCCAAAGTCTCCACACTGCCCTGCTCCTACGCTCACTGAGACTTCATTTGTCACTTATTTCCCAGGAAGACAGATGTAACACTGATGTTCTCACTACAACAACAACGTTAAAGAATTGAGTAGTAACTCCTGTGTGTTGTCACATGTCTATAATCTCAGTACCAGAAACCTAAAGCAGAGGGTCATGAGTTCAAGATAGCCTGGTTTACACAGCAGGCTCCTATTTCCCCTAAGGAAAGAATGTAAAAACAAAAGCAAATATCAAAAAAAAAACATTAATAAGCATAAGCAAAAATATTGGGGAGCGATCCTCAGAACAAATAAATGTAATGTTCATCAGTGAGTTAGTTCGTGGTCCCCTGCGAGTGTGTCACCCTGACCATAAAGAGGCACAGAAAACATTCATTCGCACATCATTTTGATTTAGTTGTCAGAACCAATTAATTTTTTTCTTTTATGATCTCTAAGTTCCTGCCTGATATCTGATGTTCAAAGACAAAAGTAATGCTATCTTTAGCTCTCAGACATCATTAGAGCCTCTTTTGCCAACATGAGAAACACTACCATGATACTCCTGCGTGCACTCCATGGAGAAGAGGGGCATGCCCATAGGAAATATTGCTAGGTGCAGAATTGCTTTTGCAGGAATGAGGCATGGTCTGAATTATTTATTTTGTTGTCACTGTGGTAAGATACCATGACCAAGACGACTTACAGAAAAAAGAGTGTGTTTGGGCTTACGGTTTGAGAGAGAGGAGTTCCTCGGGCTGGGGAGCCATGGCACCAAGCAGCAGCCATGGTGACGCGTCCCGGAAGCTGAGCACTTGCATCCTCACTGCAAGCACAGAACAGAGACAGCACAGTGGGAGTGGCATGAGGCCTCGTGACCTCAAAGCCCACCTTCTCCAGTGACATACATTCTCTTGTAAGGCTGTACCTCCAAAACATCCCCAAAGAGGGTCCCCCCAAACTATTCAAACCTCTGAGCCTATGGATGCAATTTCATTCAAATCACTACATTGGGTCATCTCCTAATTTTCAAGTGATACCTATCCAGCCTCACACATAGAAACAGACTCAGTGCCTGGTTTCCCATTCCCTCATACGTGTTCCTTGTTTTTGACAGCCTTGTAAGAGGCAAATGGCATTCAATGTATTTAAAATCTGCTTTTCTGTCACTATGTGTGAGTGACGAGCCCTAACTTCAGTTAAAGGAACAAACAACTTTTCACCTGGAAGGGCTCACGGCACTGAGAGGATGTTGTATGTTGTGAGGTTCGAGAGAGACTTGAGAAATACACTTTGTTTAATTCCACCCCCAACAGACCACATGCTGAGGGCGTGCACCCACTCACAAACTGACCTTACTCAAGGGAAGAAAGGCATTGTTCCAGTGCATTCATCTCAAGGACTGTCCTCCACGCAGAATAAACAGTGGAGCTGAAATACCAGCAAAGCTCGGAGTAAGCAGATTATGTGCTGTCAACAGCAGATGCCCGATAGACTCACAATGCAAAACTTGAATAGATAGTGGTATTAACTGTCATTATACTTGAAAGAAGTCAAAACTCTTGAGCTCACAGCGTCATCCTAAAACCCCCCATTCATCTGAAATGACTGCCATAGAGAGCCAGGTGCCACACAGAGATGGAGACACAGTACCTAGCAGAAAAGAAACGATTACTTTATAGTTTCTCCATGTTTAAAGGGAAAATCCTTTCTCCAAGTGGACCCCTGTTGTGTCTCATTGCCAACTACGATTATTTTGTCGTTTATCAACCTCTCAGTTTGCCCACCGATTATTGGCCCAACAAATAGAATTTCCCTTACTGTCGTATTTAATCCATTTGTGCTCATGACTTACATGGTCCACGGTTAAGAAATACGTGGAGATAGCTGTCAGTGAGATAGACAATAGCCTGATGCAGGCAGCAGCTATGTTGGAAGTATTGTTTATGAATATGTCAAATGTCATCATGAGTAAATGGGGCTTGTGGGGAGCTCCTTAATTCCATTTCCTGGACCAAAACTGAAATTGTTAGAAAGAGAAGGACTGTGATCAAGAAAACAAATGGTGTCTGGCGAGGTGGCTTGAGAGAGAAAATTAGCCATCATTTAATTTATGAGCTTGTAGACATATATAAATATGACAATACCCATAAATATATATGTCTAAATGAAGCTCCTCAGATCAAGGAGTCCTCGAAATAAAAGCATTTGCATTTATTGAGTTATAGCAGGAATTTTTCAGAAAGGGCCTAGACTCTGATGTTCACTGACACAGCTGGGTAGAAGAAAGTTACTGTTTAGCTTATGTATATAACAACATTTAAAAAAATATACATATAAATGCATTAAAGAAAAGTTTTGAAACCTAGGATTCTCTGAAATAAGAGGACTCATTGAGTCCTTTGTTTTCCAGAAGAGTACCAGGCATTAAGACAAACTGTGTAGCTATCAGCAGTGAAGCTAAGTAGTTTAAAAAAATGTTCCCTGGATCTAAGAGGCAAAAGCATTTTTACTGGGAACACTTGGGAAGGCAAGCACAGAATGTTTACATGGAGTGTACACGGATTATAGATAGGAAAAGTGTTTATTGATTCTGGCTTGGTTGGGCTTATGTTATATATGGTGATGTGAGGGTGCAGTTCTCAGGCATTTGAAATAAGAATTTTAACAGATTTAAACATATGGAACACAAACTGGAGAGATGGCTCAGTGATTAAGAGCACTTAATACTCTTGCAGAATACATAACCATCATATCACTTGAGTTCAAGCCACCTGCAACCACCTCTGGGGAACTGATGCTCTCTTCTAACTCCCATGGGCATCTGCACAAAAGTGGTGCACATAACTCCTGCAGGCACACACACATAAATAAAATAAATAAACAAGATTTTTTTAAAAAAGAATTTGGAACAGTCTCTTACTGGTTTCAGCCCATAGCTGTTCAGTGATTCTGTCCCTTATTCCCACCCTCTGTTCTTTGTAATTAAATTTAGAACATCTTAGAATTCTACTTTTCTCAAATGCACCGCTCCTAACTGATTGCAGCCCTCAGTCCTCTGCATAAATTATCTCATTCTCTCTCCCTTGGTAGGAAAGCTCTCATTTATAACTCAATCACTTAGTATTTATGGGGAGATGGGTTCTGAATTCTAAAGGACTGGTGCTCAAGTGGAATATAGGAGAAGAACCCATTTACCACCTAGGGACTTCCTAGTATTCCTTGATTTTTTAAACTCAATACTCGAACACACTTTAAAAATAAATAGAAGAAAGTCAAGAAGAAAGCTCTGCACCTCCCTGAAGTGGCCATGCAGTAAGTTCTTCTCTGTTTAATAATGGAATGGTTTCCATCCACATCATCAACAACTACCCTGAGACCCAACTTTTGATAACTGCAGCTCCATCCATTGAAGGGTCCTTTACTAGGCAGCTGGAAGAGCCTAATCACTGCCACCATAGTTTTTGCCAAGTGCCTTACATCCACACAGAAAACTCAACAGAATACTTGATCAAGAAGGAAGACACTGTTATTCCCCGGCATCACTCAAGCAGAGGTAGCCATCCATAATTGTTCTTTGAACATGAGATGCCCACAAGGATATAAAGAGAGATCACAAAGTAGGTAGTTTTGAAATCCCATTACTGAAACATCAAGAATCCCCTCAACATGGCTTAGCTTGGAGATCTAGACAAAGGCCCCAATTAGAGAAAGAAAATCTCTCCTGCTTAAAGCAAAGCGAGCAAGTGAGCAGGAAATAGCAACCAACTGCAGTCTGAGTAGCTGTGCTGGAATTAGGGCAGGCCACCAGCTGTTGTCTGCTCCTGGATTGATGGGAGCCTAGCTGAGAGAGGAGGTTAGAGTAAAGAAAATTGGGGCTGGTTTTATATCTACATGGCACTCTTATGAGGAAGATGTTTGGATCAAAGATTATTTGTTATTATTTATTAATGTTGAGCCCCAAGAGTATGCCCTTGAGTTATACAAGCAAGTATGGGTAGCAATTTTGTTTTGGGTTTTTTGGTTTTTGTTTGTTTTCCCCTCTCAGAATAAATGCTTATTTATCACAGCAGCATGCAGGGCTGCTTAGATACTGGGTGGGAAAAATCTGTATCCATTAGCATAAAAGAAATGCACAGATCTAACCCCTTTAATTTGCAGAACATCAGATGGCGTTTTGATTTTAAGATGCAAATAGCAGCCTTGTTCTTTGCTATAAAGGCACTTTAATGGAATTTTAGCATCAAATGTGTAAGGGCTAATGTCCCTAGCTGAGCAGCCCCTTTCCCTGGGGCTCCCTTTAAGTTACTTTCAGCTCAACAAACACAGGAACAGCACTCCTGCCAGGAAGGTGGCCCGGTGGGCTCTGTTCTGAAATCCAAGGACACAAATTGGCTCCTGAGTGAGGAAAACCCGAGGCAGAAGGATGAGCATCAGTGGGACCAGGATCGCAGAGACATTGCCTTTTGCTGTTGTTCTGTGGGGATGATCACAGGCTCATCTGTACCAGGAGGATGAACCTTCATGTGATTTAGCTTTGCTCCATGTCTAGCCAATGTATTGATTGGCCAGAAAACATCAAACTCCCTTTTCCAAGTTGCCCCATGTATCCTGAGATCCATCCGGTCTCCATTTCATCCCACAACAATGAACTTTTCTCTTTAGAGGGGCAGTCATCTGAGATCGGTTTGTTTCTATATGTCAAGGAATGCAGATGTTATTATTGTTGTTGTTATTGAAATTCACAATGCAAATTAATAAGCAACTTTCAAAGCAGAAGCTTCGGGATGTAGATTCCAACATAAGGTTGCAGACCTAGTGAATTAAGATACTTACGTTCTATACTTTATTCAAGTTTCTAGTTCTTTCTAATCCCCTAGCTCACTATGCCCAAAGCCTTGGCACCTGACAAAGTTTCATGAACGTGTCCATCTGTTTCCCATCCAAAGCTTCCCTTATGACTACATAATTACAAGAGCTTGCTTACTTGCTTCTTTTCTTGTATTTTTGTGGGGTTTCTGTGGTGTTTTTGTTGTGATAAAGCTGAGAATGGAATTCAGGGCACTGTCTCTACTAGCAAGTGTTCTCTCACTAATCTTATGATCACTGTTGTGTGCCTTTTCCTTTGGAGTCTTGTTGACTGAGTTTCTGTCTTGCCTGGTTTCTTTCCTCCCACCAGGTCCCACAGCCGTTTAGCCCCAAAGAAATCACACAGGGGTCTACAAATTTATAAACTGATTGACACTAAGTTCAGGCTTCTTATTAACTCTTATAACTTATATATCCTATTATTATCCCATTATTCTTATCTGTGTTAACTATGTGGCTCAGTACCTTTTTCAGTGGGTCAGGTCACATCTTTCCTCTTCAGTGTCTGGACAGGACTGGGGAGGAATGGGCTTCCTCCTTCCCAGAATTGTCCTGTTCTCATTGATCCACCTTTACTTCCTGTCTGGTTGTCCCGCCTCTACTTCCTGACTGGCTACTGGCCAATCAGCATTTATTTAAAACATAATGGGCAGAATATAGACAATTGTCCCACACCAGAGACTTAGATATCTATTCACTCAAGATAATGTATAGAAAACAGACCAATGAAAGGATTACACCCACCTAGTTCACTGAACTGGTGAGTTGATTGAGGTTACTTACAGGACAATGGGAGATGAGATTTCTCACAGCTGTATCACTGTTGACAGAGGCCACTTGTTCATTTCCCAACTGCCCTGACTTGAAATAATCACACAGAAACTATATTATTTGCAATACTGTTTGGCTAGTATCTAAAGTGTATTTCTGGCTAACTCTTATATCTTAAATTAATACATTTCTATTAATCTGTGTATTGTCACATGGCTGTGGTTTACCAGCAAGGTTCTGACATGTCTGTCTCCTGTGGGTGGCTACTTGGCTTCTCTCTGACTCTGCCTACTCACTATATATTTTTCAGCCTGGCTTTACTCTGCTAAGCCATTGGCCAAAAGCAGCTTCTTTATTAACCAATGGCAATGAAAACATATTCACAGCACACATCACTTCCCACATCACATCACTAAAAAGCCCATTCCAGCATAAAAGCTGAAGGATATCCCAGCGGAGCATCCCTGATGTTCTCTATGCAACTTGCAGACAGGGCATCTATGGAGGTCAGAGAATCACTACTCCCAAGGAGTAGTTACTCCACATTTGACTTACGGAGGGACATTGTAAATTTTCTAAGTTTCAGGAGCTTACTAAGCCTTGTAAGTTTCATTTTATTCAATTTCACATACATATTGCAGGAGTGAATGTTTCAGTTCAGAGGAGATAGCCATGTAACTACAGCTCAAGAAAGTTTTTTAAAGACAAGGAATGTAGCAAGCACCATGAGTTTTGTAATATATGCTGAGCCCCCAAGTAAAAATTAAACAAATACATAATACTGTCATTCAGGCATTAGCTTTCATTACAGTCTCTGGTCTCTTGTACCTATTTAGTATCTCCATGCTCACCACATGCTCTCCACAGAAGCCTCAGCTTCTCCCAAGAAAGACTGTTTATATTACAGACACTCAATGGCACTGGCTAAGACATCTTTGCTGCCAATGCCAGCCTTAGTGCATGGTTCGTGTTGATTGACATCTGATGGCTTGGATAGGACATCCTCACCAAGTCTATTCCTTCCTACTTGACTACTCCATGCTATCTTTCCATGCAGATGTCACAGAAGTTCTCCAGGGAGTTCAACTCATGCATACCACATCCTGCAGCAGTGTGTGCTGACGCCACACTGTGACGATGTCCTGTATCAGTGTGTACTGACATCACACTGTGACAACGTCCTGCAGCAGTGTGTGCTGACATCACACTATACATTTCTAGCCTTTCTGGGAAAAGCTGAAGAGAGGCAGAGGTGGAATAATGGGAGAGAAATCACACAGCTTCACAAGGGACACCACTTCCTAAAAACATATTCTTCTTCTGCTTACAAAATCACAATGCTCACTATCAACTGCTTAGAAAACAAAGCAGTGTTCCAGAAAGAAAGTTACCCTGATCATACAACCAGGTTGGCACTTCAGGGCATTTGTGGTGGAAAACATGGCAGATATTGTGTGTGCGTGTGTGTGTTGCTTTTGTGTGTTTGTTTGAGATGGTCTCACTGAATAGCCCAGACTGACCTCAAACTAGAGACCTTCCTGCCTCAGCATCAGTGCTAGGTTTACAGGGGCTGAATCCCCAGAACCAGCTAATCATCAATTATATTTTCAAGAGAATTTAGATTCTAAGTTGCATCATTTAAATAGGAGATTTCTAAGAAGGGCAGTGTTCCTGCAGCCTCTTTCACAGTAGATTTGTTGTCATTCAGTTTTCTTGAGAAATGGATGCTGAGAAGAAAGCATCCCTTTTTATAGTTCTCAATAATAATAATAATAATAATGACGATGGTGGTGGTGGTCATGGTGGTCGTAGCGGTGGTGGTGTTGGTGATGTTGATAATGATGATATAAATAAAAAGTCTTACTCATTTTGAATTTGAAGATTATAATCTGGAATAATACTTTCTCAGACTGAATTCATTCATTGTGTTTTATAATGCTATGGGACACAAATACAAGATCCCCTGATCTATGGTCAAAATACATTAAAAGGACAACAGTAGTTCTATAAAACTGTGTCCAGCACTTGGTGGAGATGCTTCTCATCTGCATAAGAGTCCCCAAATTGTCACTGAAACATACAGAAGGGAAATTAAGGTTTATTTTTTTCCTAAGCAATCCATCAATACATTGTGACACAGACTACTCTTATCACAGTTCATCTGGTAAACAAGAAAACTTAGGTTCCAGTAAATCTTTCAAAGTGAAACAGCTATTCTAGAGACAATAAAATTATATATATTTTCATGGGAGTTGGAATCGTTATAATGTTTCCATGCTATTATGTAAAACTGCTACTTGTGTTAAAAATTGATAGCAGTTAAATGGGGAAGACCGAAACAATGTTCCTAATATGGATCACAATGAAACCCTTAATCGGTTCCACAAACTGCCAAACTTGGCTCAAGTCTTTACTATAAATTTATTCTAGTTGTGAAATCAGACTAGAATGTAACTGGCAGCCAGTGTGTGACAGGAATCTAAATGAGTTGAGCTACAACAACCAAGGAGACACCACTCAATTTGCAAAGTAAGTTGTAAAGAACTTAATAAAGAATGTCCATCTGTGCTGGAGAGACTTAAAAACTGATTGATCACGGCAGACTCTACTAGTGGGTAGCACAGTCCCAGTCCTTTTACTTACTTTCAAATAAAATGGTGGTTTGGGGAAAATGTTGCCTCCAGCAGAAAAAAAAAAAAAAAAAAAAAAAAAGGACCTCCTGGTCAAAGGAGCATGCATGTTACCCACAATTCTGTAGGCCTAGGTTTTCTGGGTTTGATTTTCTTAAGCCAGATAGCAATATTTTTAATCTTTAGCACAAGATTTTTTAACTAGAAAACACTTTCTGGAAAGACAGAAAAGGACATCACAGATACACAGAGATCCCAAGAATACTTGGGCGTGCCAGGATGTCTGTCTGCTCTCTGTAAACTATGTCTTCTCATAGAGATGAGTAACATGATGAGTACCTGAATTCCTGACATCAATTTTATATCTAATCTCGGTGGCTTTCTGAATATCTACAGCACACTCAGACTAATTGGAGCTCTGCTAACTATTGATTTATTGAACTCTTTGTTGCAGCAGTTTATGAGGCAAATACAGGCTGATGATAGCTATGGTCAACTCCCCATAATTTTTCAATATCAGATTACGTATTTATAATATTTATGATTATGAAATAGAATAGAGTAATTATTTGTGCTGGGGAAGAACATTCACTTCTAAAGGAAGACGGTAAATATAAACATGTTATTGGTTAGGTCTAGTTAAAAATGTATTTCAAGGAGAAGTAAGGCTGAGGATGAAAACTCACACAGTGATCCAACTTCATGAAGCAAAGAACATGGAAGAAGAGAGGTTATGATGAGCAGGGAGGGGTTGAGTTCCTTTTGACTCTGCTCTGAGTAATCAAGGCCAACTTCTGCTCACTTCTGACAGAAGAGTGAGCTGTCCAAGTTCAGGGACTTCAAGGTCATTTCCAATACAGATTGTTGTCACACTAATGTGTGTCACAGATGCTCAGTAGGTGCCTGAAGAGAAGTTGGCTCACTTCACAAAGCAGCGGTTCTAACCTTCCCAATGCTGCAACCCTTTGATACAGTTCCTCATGTTGTGGCAAACCTCTAGCCCTATAAAGTTATTTCATTGCTACTTCCTAACTGTAACTTTGCTACTGTTATGAATCATAATGTAAATATCTGATATGCAGGATATTTGATAAATGGCCCCATAGTATTTGCAATTTACAGGTTGAGAACCACTTCCTTAAATGACGTCACAGTCCGGGCTGTCAAGTAATGAAGCATATGATTCAGCTCATTTTCCTAAGCTAGAGAGTTGTGAAGAAACTGGGATATAGAATAATTTACCTCTAGATGGATACTAAGGTCCTAAAAGCCTGGGGACCCATGATCTTAAGACATCTTCCAACCTTACAGGTAGGTGGTGTTGCTAAAAGAAAATGTTAGTGTTTTCATTTGCACAAGTTACTTTCCTGTTGCTGTAGGGAAACACCAGGGCCGAGGAGACTTAGAGAAGGAAGAGTTTAAGTCCATGCTAGTGACAGGCATGGCACATAGCACGGAGCCTGAGGGCTCACCATTTGAACTGCAATCACGACGCAGAGAAAGCAAAGTGAAATGCCCAGTGTCTTGAGTCTCTCAAAGCTTGCCTCCAGTGACATATGTACTCCAGAGAGGCCACACCTCCTAAGCCTAACCAAATAAAAATACCAACTGAAGACTAACTCTTCAAATGTCTGTAACTATGAGGGACATGTTGTTCACACCACTGCAGGATTAGCTAGGGTCACTTATCACTGTCCCTACACTCCAAACTACTTTTAGGTAAAGATTTGTTTGGCTCACAGACTCAGATGTGCTGATCTACCATGATGTGGAAGCTGTGGTAGCAGAACAAAGCAGCTCACATAAAGAGGGATCAGGAAGGTGAGCATCCAAACAGACTAGGCTCCCACAAAGCCCAGTCTGTTTAGAACCCTGACTGCTCCTTGGACTGGAGAGGGAGGGGCAGGCAGTGTGTGGGGGGAGAAGTGGGAGGAGGGGAGGAGGTGGAAATTTTCAATTAAAAAAATAAATAAAATAAACTATGTTCCTTCCAAAAAAAATAATAATACCTATCCATCTGAAATATTTCTCTGTGCATCTAGAAAAGCTAACTAACATGACTACAGTTTGGCTATTAAAGATGACTATCTATTAATCTGTAATTTTAAATAATACATCATATTTTTAAATGACCTGTATAAACACAATACCTTAAACAAGAACAGAAATACATATACACACAAAAAAAAGAAATACATATACACAGTATAACATAATCAACTTTAAATCTGTATCAATAGTCCAAGATCTGTATCCAAGCAAAGTATCCATCTCTATATTATATTCCCCTCTAAATGAAAATAAACATTTATAAACAAAAAAAAAAAAAGAGGGATCAGGAGACACAGAGGAAAGGGAGTATAAGAAGGAGCCGGGACAAGAGCTAGCTCCACAGACACACCCCTACTGACCTACTTCCTCCACTCCACCCTGATCTCTGCTTTCACCATCCCCAATAACATCATCATAGTCCATACAGAGATTAATACACTAATTTCATTAGAGCCCTTAGGATCTGCTTGTCTCTATAATTTCATCAAACCCAGATGTTTGACCCAGATGTTTGATTCCTGAATCCCCTAGGCATCTCTTCATTCAATCACATTGATAAGCAGAATTAACCATAGCAGTATTATTCTGTTGGCAGTCATCTGTTCCCTTGGTTGGCTCTCTCTCTTGCTTTCTCCAACCCAGAGGGTGGGCACTCTGCCATGTTGAAATGTGTCAATACCAGCTTGGTCTTGTACTAGTGGGAGAAGAATCCTATGAATACTCCCCACTGCTTTTTCACTAGCATTGCACCCACATCTCTCCCCAGCGTGTCTCGGGCATCCCTGCTCATCTTCCAGATCCCGCAGAGTGAACCTTCTTTACCATTCTCAGAAGTCTCTTTCTTTGCCAAAACCCTTGGGCACCTCAAGCTAGGTCAGAAACCTTGACTCTTGCAATTAGGAGCATGTAGTTCCCCTTCTTGCCTGTTGAGTCATGCTGGTTCATCGCAGGGTCATCCCAATCTCCTTCATTCAAGTATTCCTTACATCTATGAGAAACCAGAAACAGTTGTTCACCCTTCCCCTGCATATGGTGAGACCTACAGCGTAATCAGCAGTGTCTCTCCTGGTTTTCCACCGGATTATATCCATACCTTTGGAAGGTGGAAACTACTTTGATTTTCCTTTGAATAACTATCTCTCTAAAACAAGAAAAAGAAAGTTGTATAGTCTATATTAAAAACAAAGAAAAGCAAGAGCAATTCATCTTGCTTTTATCTCTAGTCTCAGATTAACTACATTTCTAAGTTTGCTCAAAATCTATGCGGTTGGGCAGGCATATTTTCCTCCAGATACAAAAAAAAAGAGCAAAAACAAAAGCACAAATTGTGGTTGGCAAAACAAAATGACTGTACTTTTGAACTTTTCCTATCGTATTCTTACTTTACTGATAAATTGCCTTTAGGAATTCATATTAATTTTAGTCAAGAAATGTACTGGTGGACACCATTTAGCTAATCTTCTTTGTAGTATTTTTTAACACTGGAAAGACTAAGTGATAAAGGAGTCTGACTGTGTACCCCCACAATTTCAACTAGACAGCATTTTTCTCACAGTGTATTTATCATCTCCCTTTATACCATAGAATCTGAATTAAGCTAAAGCAATTATATTTTCCTTTATTACCATAAACACCTTTAATTACCTTTCTTTGAAGCACTTTGTTGTAACCCAGGATATGTCTTATCTCTTGAGATGAGTGTGAAAATGACACCCAGCATGGCTAAATGCCACCATAATTACAGAAAACCCAAAAGGTCAAAGACAAGAATGGGGTAAATGTGAGGCAGCATCTGTGAACAGGTGCCACCTGCTCCTCTGCCCAGAGAATGCCAATCATCAAACTGGTTACAGGAGAGGGTTTTACCTACATTACTCATCTCCTCCCGGCGCCCACATAAATTGAGAATGCATTAAGCTCCAGTCAGCCTTCTTTTTATTTCCCCATCTTTTGTAGGCTGAATGAACGTCTAACAAGAAAATAAAAGAGAAAATAATGTCAGTACAGCTGGACAAGTAATTCAAGATTAAGTAGGAGAACTTTTTTTTTATCTCCTGCATGTCATGCCAATGAAAGTTATTAAACACACATGAAGCACCTGTTTGGTACCAGTGAGTGAGCTATGTATTAATAACACAAATCAGCAATAAGGCACATTGTGTGTCCTAGAAAGCTTGGCTGTATAAAGGAATAACGTGGACTTGTAAATAAGCAGATGAGATGAAGCATGAACAGTGTCATTCTAGAAATCCACGTAGAGCACTAGAAGACATGGGATCCATCTACGTGAGGAGGAAGACGCCAGGAACAGCCTCCCAGTCCTCTGGTTCAAAGACCTGTAAGAAGAGAAGGTATTCCAGAAGGCTAATGGCAAAGAAACCCCAAACTCTTGAAGAATTGAGGGCCTTATACCCATTCCTTAGCTAAGTGCAGTGGGAGGCTGTGAAGTCACCTGTGCCCTCAAATGAGAAAGGCAAGTGCTGTGGGACTGATGAGGGCAATGCTGAGAGTTAGGAAGGAAACACAACCTTTCCCAAGACCAAAGGGTTGTGTAAGACTGTCCAGATGTCAGAGTAGAAACCCGATAGGAACAGGAAGCAAACACTGGGTGCCCACTCTAGCTCTTTCCTTGCTGCAGAGCCCTTGCATCCCTGCTCCCTTGCAGCAGGAGGGACTAAATGTGCAACCACTGCTCCCAGGAGCACCAGGGGTGACTTCCCTTGTCTCTCTTCCCTCTCCCCTGTACCTCCTCTCCACTCCTGCAGCTTCTCCCTTCTCTTCAGGTTCCTCTTCTCCAGCCTTACATGAGGCTTCTACAAGAACTGGTCATTCAAGCTCTTTAAGTTGGGACTTTGAGGAATTTCTCTTTATAGGTGACAGATCCAAACTAATAACTACATATCACAAACTGTAAAGTTACATACAAGAATCTATAAAGAGGGGGCAGTGTTCCTTCTCCTTACAGAATGTGGAACAAACCTAGTCACAATGGAGATACTCAAGAACTGTCAGTGGATACCATGTTTTTTTCAATCTAGGCTATATTGGTGGGTTCATTTTTATTAAAACTTTCTAGTACATCTAAAACACCTTAGCCTTTTTTATGAACTCTGATTATGGCTAGCCAAGGCTCTGCCAACCCTATCTTGAACCTCAGTGTGGGCAGTCTGCCTTGAAGTCACACTGTCTGCCACATCCATGCTAGAAAGAGACAGCTATGAAGAACAGCATCTCTGGGCTCTACCCTGAGCATAAAACAAGCCTTATCTGAGGTTATACTGGGACCATAACTATGCATCTCCACTAAACATCCTTAAGTAGTCAATAGCCAAGATTGTTGAGTTGAGTGGCGTCCTTGCATTTCCTTGTAACCATCCCCATTCCTGTCTTCAATGCAATATCACCCAGCACAGCCATCTTGACTCTTGTAAGCTTATAGAAAACCAAGGCACACCGTTATCACTTGAATCACAGCTCACTTGCTCAACATTCTTCTTATTTCTCCATCCCAAAGTAAAGAAAAGAGATAAGCATCTGTTGAGCAAGGTGCATAATACATCATAGACTTGGGAATAGTCAGCATTAAACATGCACAGCTTAAAGACATACTGTGACTAAGATTTTTAACAGTGCAATTTTTATTCCAAAGAACACGCTCATGTGTGCCAGTGATAAATGATACAGCTTATGCAGCTCATTGACCATTCTGAAGCTTGCTTAAATATTCATCCATTGTTTCATTTTGATGAATCTCCTTATTTCTTCTTCTCACTGCCCATGAGCGCGTCCTCTTTTCTGGTTAGAAGATATTTGCCTGAATTTGAAAAGAAATACCAAACAAAATGTCTGATCTATGGGACACAGAGAAGATGACAACTCACTTCACACTGCAAAGTTTGCACCCAACCACACAGCTCTTCTGGGTATTTTCTGTATTCAGAAGGTGTCAGATTTCATGGTCAATACCCCAATTTGTTCAAATGAAGCCAGGAATGTGGCCAGATGTGCTTATCATCTGGAGTTTTCTCTAAAATATACACATAAATCTTTCAATATTAGACCCTATGAGTCTTCTATCATTTATGTGCATTTGTAATTTAATTCTTTAGTTGGGAATTTCATAGTTCTGCCTTTAGAAATATTAGTAACTTTCCGCCAAAGTAGGAAACGGTCCAGACATTGAAATTACATTTGTGGTAAAGGAAAGAAAACAGATGGGAACAACTTAACTAGAACTTACTAGCTGAATGCTAACACCCCTCAAATTCAAATAAAAAGATGTTTGTACTGGTTGTTATGCCGACTGGATATCCCAAGACCTGGATATAGAGAATACAGCCTTTTTAAAGCTGTAACCTTGAGAATATAATTTCCAAATACTCTTCTTCAATGGTGACTCATTCATACATACCAAGTTTTAACATGTAACAAATGATGGGGTTGAAAAGGTGGCTCAACAGTAAAAAAAAATGTACTGTTCTTGGAGAGGACCCAAGTTCAGTTTCCAGGGTCCTTTCCTAAGAGCTCACAACTGCCTGTAACTCCAGCTACAGAGGATCTGACTCCCTCTTCTGGCCTTTAGGAGCAAAATACACACACACACACACACACTCACTCACTCACTCACTCACTCACTCACTCACTCACACTGAACTATAAACTTATAGAAAAGTGTGCCAGATGACTTTAACAGTTGACTCAGTGTAGAATTGGAATTTCCAAATACAAAGAGCAGAGCTCAGCCTTGTGAACAAGCCAGATTAATTTGGAAGTATGGCTTCTAAGCATGTCCCATTCTCTGTCAGTTCCTCTGCCATTTCCCATTCTGATCAGAGGACACAGTGTGACAAGATACCTTTCTAGATATGAAAATGTTCATGTATATTATTGGAGACATACTGTATTCACATTTTCCAGCTTTGGGGGTAGCCTTCCCTATTATCTGAATAAAGCGCTACAACCCTCAACAAGAACAAACTGTAAGAAACACCGCTTGACTCCCAACATTAGCAGTGATTTTCCCAGAGTGTCCCATGAAGGTACATATTCCCCCAGAGGTGAACTCTCCTTCCTATGCCCTGTGATTTAACAGACACCTCACCACTGAAGTAATTAATACCCTGCTTATGACTCTGTTCTCTGTGTTATTGTCCTGAAACATGGGAACTTAAACCCAAACAATATTATCCAACACATTTTCTCTGGAGGTAAAAATCACCAAGTACCTTGTGGTATGCTAATCAAGGCTATCATCTGCTGGGGTATGAGAGCCCCTCATCAATGGCCATCATTTTCCTTGGCCCCAGCCATCCTCTTAAAACTCATCCTCCTGCCCTTTCCTTGCCCTCAGTTACCAGGGCTCAGTTTTGCATGGTGGGAAGGCCCCAGACGGGAGACAAATGCCTATCACCTTATTATACAGAGCAGTGCAGGGTTTCAACCTTGCTCCTCTCTAGACTTTTATCTCCGCCTCCATTTCTCACTTGCTTCCCTTCTCTACAATAACCTGCAGGTTGTAAAGTGAATTGTAAGTAACCTTCCCCCCAAATCCATCCTACCTCATTTCAATGCTAATGAATGAGGCTTGGTAATTAGCCATAATGAGAGAAAACAGCGGCATCCTTTTCATAAAGGGATGTTTGAAAGCAAACATTTTTGGAAATTATATGACAATGCCTATGTGGCTATATGACAGAGTCTGAGTGTTTGGGGCCTTGCTAGCCTGTTATTATGCGGCAGTCTCCTTGGGAGAGTCATCACAATGTATTGTTTGTTCTCCACAGACTCTATAGGACTTCCTGGCTTGGGACAAAGAGGTACAGAGAGGGCACAGATAGGAGGAATCCCAACCGCTTGGAACAAGCAGATAAAAGTTCACCATTGCCTTCTAGAAAACAGTAGTTAACTTTAAAAAAACAAAAACAGTTTATTAGGTTTTTCTTGTTTTGTTTTTGTTTTTCAGCTTAGAAAAGACAGTTACAGGAACAACAGAGTGGACCACAGTTTGTCTACGAGTGAGATTGAGCACTGAGTTTGGGGTAAAGAGAATACACGGGGTCTTACAAGGGATCTGACAATCTTCACACTTTGGGAAAGTTATTTCTATTCTTTGGGCTTTACAATCTCTTAGGTTCAGAGTTGAAAGCAACCACCTGCTAAACAGCTCAATGAGGCAACCACAGCCATAACCACAGCCACACCGAAAAAGCACAGGGTCCTCTCAGCAAAAGCAGCTCCATCTGTCTATTGAACTCGCTTGCATATCAGTGCAGGACTAGATGCAAGCCAAGCGGGGTGGGGGCAGATCTCACCATAGTTTGGGTTGTCCTGCGCCCCACCACCGTCCCACCCCACCCCCAGGGTGCACATAACTGAGGAAAGCAGGAGGTTTTAGATCTTGTAGAGGCGGGATGTAAGAACTGATTAAAGCTATAGGCACGTAGGCCACAAAACAGCCGGAGTCAGCGCTTCTGTCTCAAAGATCTCATTCTCCAAAGGCCTATCCAGGTTAATATCCAATTTTCTTCCCACCATGGGGAGTGTATATGAAGACTGTCATGTAACCTGGGTGAAAAGCTTACCCAGTAGGCCCAAAGTAGCATGTTTATGCTTCCTCTGCTATTGAGAAGTTTTTCTTTTTCTGTTTCTGTTTCTTTTTCTTTTTTTTCTCAATGCAGGTTACCAAAGATTTTGATAGTCTGCCAGTGTGAGAGGGCTTGCTAAGATTTTAGGTTCTGAATCATAACCCCAAACTGTTGAGTAAAGTATTCTCAGGGGTCAGACAACCTGTGTTTTTAACAAACCTCCTGATCAATCTAATCATTAAAGAAATTAGAGGAAAACCAATCTAATCCCATAGTTTCCTTTTATTCCTTTTGTGAAAAGGGTGAACATTATGGAAAAAAGAAAAGATCTCATAACTTGAAGAGGATTATAGCCTAAGAGAGCTGACTGATCATAGTAATTATAAAACAGATATTGAAAACTATTTTTGAGGCACAAAAAAACCCACTCAGCTTGGGTCTCTTTTCTTGAAAATTTTTAATGTAGTTATTTTCTATTAATCCATGGGCTATTGTCTGTACTCTCCCAAACCCACCAAGCAGAGACCTCTGGCTGTCAATGACATAAGAAGGTAGGATTTCAGGAGCCAAGGAGATCACCTTGTCAGTAAAGTGCTGGACACTCAGGTGTGGGGCTGTGAATTCAATCCCCAAAGCCCATCCAGGAGACTGCACATAATGGCAGACTTGAAATCCCACTGCTGGAGTTCACTGGCCAGGAGGCTTAGGCTACTTGGTGAGTTCAAGGCCAATAAGAAACCCTCTCAAAAAAGGAGAAAAAGTGGACGACATCATCTGAGGAATAACCCCCCATGGTTGACTCTGGTCTTCAATATGTATATGCATACGTGCACACACACACACACAGAGATGGACAGAGACACATCAAGAGAGACAAAGAGAAGCAGAGAATGTAGGACTTCTTCACATTCATGAGCATTCTGTTAATCTTAAAAGGAGGAAATAATCTCCAAATCATGAATGAATGTACTCTGTTCTTTTATGTCAGCTGCAAAAGAAGGGAACACAGCTCCACACTGTCACCCTCAGCATCCTAAGGAGTCCCCTAGACCTGTGGTTTTCAACCTTCCTATTTCTGTGACCCTTTGATACAGTTCCTCATGTTGTGATGAACCCAACCATAAAATTATTTCGTTGCTACTCAATAATTGTAATTTTGCTACTGTTATGAATAATCTATAAACAATAAATGTCTGTTATGCAGGCTACCCAATATGCAGTTCCTGTGGGGGTCACAAACCACAGGTTGAGAAACCCTATCCTAGACTCAGGTCAAACCAAGATTTATGGTTTCAGAACTGAAATGAATCTCAGGTCTCTGTGTCTTCAAGCAGAGTTGGAGATTTTATTAAAGATATTTTACTATAGGGTTAAGCCTAAGACTGAGGGGGTGGAGGGCTCTAAAGAAAATAAAACATGCCCAAGAGCATAGATGTTGACTTCTTAGAGACACAGAAAGTAAGACACACCCAAGTGTCTGTATGGGCTTCTTAAGAATGACCTGCAATCAGTTGCCTTAGCATTAGACATAAACATCCTTTTGGTGGCTCAGATTGCATCTCAAAATATCACTAAGAAATCTTTTGATGGTGGTAGTGACTTTTGTTGTTGTTGTTATTTTAACCTTTCTTTCTCTTTGATAAGTGAGATAAATAAGGCAGCTCTAAAGATCCCTGGATGTGATTATAATCTATCATGGTGAAACCAGGAGCCACGAGGTCGGCACCAGGATTTAGTACTTGTCCTGTCTGTAAATAGGGTGCCTGTTGGGTGGGATTCCTAGAAAACTGCAGGTTTATAGGTGGGATCCAGGAAAAAATGTAAATATTTGCTCATTGGGCTGGAATTCTTACTTTACTGCCAGCAAGAGGCTTCAAATGGATTCCTTTGTGAGGAACTTCTTTTTCTTCTCACGCCCCTAAAATTTCCCCTGCTGCTCAGACCTGCCTCAATGAGAATCCCAAAATGACAATGGCTAAGGATGCCTACCTCCTAAATCCACTCCCAACAACCGGGACCTTTCACTTCTTCACATACAAAGATTAAGTGAGTCTGTGCGTACATCCAGGATCAGGCTGACTTCTAACATTTTAGGACAGGAAGTGCTTGGAAGGTAGACCATTTCCCAAGTTCAAGTCTCTGAAATTATGAAACTCTTGATGTTTCCCTACTACTAGATAACAGGCTTTCTCTTTGAGGCAGGGGAAAGGGAACCACACTAACATAACTTATGTTTGCTTTCAAATTGTGTGACTTTTCCAGGAGACATGAATAAATGTCTCCTACTCTAGAGAGGGAACCAACAATAAGCCAAGGTCCAACTTGGTGAAGCCATGAGTTTGTTGGGCATACTTACAGGAAAATAGATGACTCAAGGCAGCTACTTCACCCAAAAGCACACCCCTGCACAGGTAAAGACTCAGAACTAAACTGTAAACCTGGAGCTGCCTATAGGACTTAAAAGACAAACTGGCTGGTTGGACAGTCCTCTCACCCCATTAACTGTTGTTACATATCTAGTCTCACAAAGGGGCCATGTGGCTCTTAAAAGTTTTAGGAACTTCCCAAGACTTGTGAGTTGTTTATTTCCTGAATCGTATAGGTTTTGTTTATTTTCTGAGTCTTAGGGAGCTTTCCCTTGAGGATGGACTGTTTTAATTCAGAAGAAATATCTACACAGCACCTACTTTCCCAAATAAAATCTCAATCATATTTTGTTATAATTTCTAATTCTTACTATTAAGATTTTATTACTTCAAGCAGTCATTAGGGAAAAAATATGCCCTTTCAGAAAGATTGAGATGTATTCTTAAACCATATACATAAACCTTTTAAGAAACAATAATTTGGATGGGGCTTGTCCTTCCATCTATTGTGTTGGTAATTTGGCATTTGGATTTATTCTAGGCAGGTAATGAGGAGCTCAGAGTGTAAACAAATGTGAGACACAAAGTTCTGTGCTTAATGTCAGTTATAACTTGCACCAAGGAGCTAGAAAAGCAGCTATAATAAAAATATCCTAATTAGTCTTCGAGGCATTATGTTACAGAAATTATGGGATAGTTTTTCCTTGTGTAGAGCTTGCTAATTGCCACCCAACAATAGTATGAATCTTCCTTGTTAAGCTTATAGAAAATATATCCTCTGACTTACAGCTGGGAATTTCTAAAGAAATAGAGGAAGTTGTATAATATGTTTATGTGAACAGCCAAAGTTATATAACTACTGAAACTAAAGTACATAACAGTACTCTCCATACGCATATTCTAAAAACACTTTGTGGTCAATGGAGACACTGACATCACTCTGCAATAGTTATTTACCTATGGCTCACGACAGCATCTGTCCTGTATACTAATTAAAATGCAATACTGTGTCTTGACTATAGTTTCAGGGACTATGAGTTCATATTATATTTTAGCAAGTATAAATTTTTAGGGAAAATATTGAGTACATAGTGCTATGGAGAATGCCTAGTTGTTTGCTAGGAAAAGTTGGAGTTGTTCCCTTGACCAAATATGAAAACAAGATCAATTATTTGCAAATAAACTCTAAGGAATGATCTCCATGATTGTCAGAATTGTGATAGGAAGAAGAAGGGGACATTCTAGGTGCTGCAAATGACTATGACATCCTAGGATGGGTGTTTACATAGTCTAATATTTTTGCATTGGTGATAGTCAGAGGATAAACACTGATAGTCTGTGTGTGACTTCTAACATTTGTGTGTGCCAGGAAAAGAGTACCACCCAGGTTCTAGCCCAGGGCCTTGGTTTGTCTGTTGCTTTTCAGCTGTAGAGCTCTGCCTAATTAGCGAGCAGGGTTGGTCCTTCCGGAGTTTTTGTCAATCCTCTTTTGACCTCTCGAATTTGGATTATTCTGTGTCTTCTGCAAAGCTTTGATGGCTGGGCCTCAGTGAAATCAGAAATGAGAGCTCCAATTAGAGTCCCTTAATCATTGTGCATACTGTTTGCTGCAAAGGGAAAATATTAGAATCTAATTAAAAGACAGGGGAATTGTTAATGTACTTAATATAATGTCACTATTTTTTTCTTTTAAAATACAGGGCTAAAAAAATTTGATTATCTTTAATAGTTGCAGTTGTCTACAAGAGGGAATAAGTGACTATAAATAATGCAAAGTTCAACATCAGTGATGCAATCTGCTTGAAGAATGCATCATCACGCCATAATGATAGGACTGGGAATTCCTCAGATTCGATTTTCATTTGCCTTTAGCTTTCCTGGCTTATGCCCCGTTCTTTTCTTTTGTAGAGTTATAAAAACCAGGATTCCTTTGGTGATGATCTTCTTTAGCAACCTCTTTTATTTTCAGCAGATGACAAAGGTTGTTCTTTAGTATAATATAATGTATACAGTACATTTTCATTTATCTGAAGTTCAAAAGATAAGGAAAGAGTTTAGTGCCACTACATGTGACCAACTATAAAGAAAATCACAGGAATCATTAGCCCCAAATTCATTGAGAGAACTTTGCCTCTAGGGAGGGGGAGACTACTGCACTAGGGTCAAGAGATGGGACTCAATTCCATCCATTTAGCACAAATGGCTCTGAAATGTTTATGTATATTACAAACGTGTCCTGGAGGATTTATGACATCATGATGAGGTCACCTATTGGAACAAATATTAAACTTTTATATAT
>NW_026068030.1:4206207-4228446 GCF_014885135.2 Alexandromys fortis
ATATAGAAACTAGGACAGTGATCTGTTTTTCCTCTTTTGTTAAAAAAATAGTTCTTTGAGGATTTTATACAATGCATTTTGTTCATATTTATCTCCAGGTTCTCCCCTTAACTCCTGACAGATCGTTCCACCTCCCTATGTCCCCCTACTTTTTGTACTCTTTTTTTTTTAATTAAACAGCGTATAGACTCCAATTTGTGTTGGTCATATACTTCTGGGTGTTTGACCCTCCATTGGAACATAGTCAACCTGCCAAAACCACATCCTTAAAGAAGACTGATACCCCCCCAAAAAAAAAGCCATCAAATGTCCCTCACTCCTTAGTTAGAGGTGAGGATTCATGAACCCTTTCCTCCTCCATGCTAGAATATTGACCGACTTGGTCATGTGTTTCTGTGAGTTCCATGAATGTGGTGGTCTTGTGATGTCCCGACAACACTGCTTCCTCCCAACTAGTGGCTTTCACACATTACTAGCTCCCCATCTTCCACATGATCTCTGAACCACGAGAAGAGGGAGTGTGGTACAGATGTTCCATTTGTGGCTGAGCACTTCACAAACACTTATTTTCTGTACATTAACCAGTTGTGAATTTCTGCATTAACCACTGATGAGATCAGAGATCCATACTAAGCTCTGTGTATAGCGGTATAAATATAGAGGGAAGTTTGACTCTATATCCATTTAGCAGAATAATAGTACATTTTTGGGGCCTGTGAGTTCACAACTATGGGTTCTCTGCCATATTTTAAGTACTCATTATGTGTTTTGGGGGTAAATGGGCCTTAAATCTAATCAGAAAGTGGTCGCCCCCATAATAGTCACACCACTGCTGCAGCTGTGGGCGTTTCTTGCATCCCAGTCATCATTGCGGTTCACGGGGTCCAGAGATGGGTGAGACCGTTGACTTTCTTCTCCCTAGAATCCTGCATACTACCTTTCGGTACTATGAAAGTTAGCTAACAAGGAGTCAAATTCCTGGTCCATATCAATTTGATTTCTTCATATCCTCTGGTGGCTGTCATGCTTCGTGATTATACTGCAGAAGATGGCTTGAAATCCTTGAGCAAAATAACCCTAAATTCAAAAAGATATACATCTGAAGTGGGAAAGTAAGAATTTATAATTGTAAGTTTTCTAAAGCAAATGATCTAACGAAAGACAAAGTTTCTATGTTAAAAACTGAAGATGGCATGAAGGCCCCATTGGTCAGTAGAAACTTCAGAGGTAAGCGCAAGATCCTTTCCCTTAGATGAGATAGGAAAGAAGATGGATATTGTATATCATCATACCTTGCATATGCCTTACAAATTGTATTTAGTAAAGGCATATATAGTAATAACATTCAGGTCTATTAATGGTATACAGCAAAAGGAGAAACAGTATTTGGGATGGTTCCTCTTGATTGTCAGCTTATTGGACTTTAGAGTCACCTAGGTAACAAACCTCTAGTTATGTGTGTGAAGGCATTTCCAGAGAGATTTACCAGAGCTGGGAAGACCCAACCTGAAGGAGTATGATTTCATCCCCTGGGCTGGCATGCATCCAGAATAAAAAGGAGAAGCAAGGGGGAACAGCATTCACCCCCTCTCCTCCCTGACTGCTTACAAATGTAACAGGACCAGCAGCAAGCTGCCTTACATTCCTGCCACTGCATGCTCAAACTGTAAACCCAAATAGTTCCCACCTTCCCCCATTTGCTTTTATCAGGTCTTTTGACATAGCGATGGGAGGCATAGCTAGAACAGTACTTAAAGAAAATGTTAATAGCATCAAGTAGAACCTGGGATGGCAACATGCTCTGCCCCAGGTCCATAGTGTCACCCAAAGACATAACCTGTGTAACACATGCTGAGACTGCTGGCTGGATGATGGATTTCTAAGCGCTGTGTTGGCGGGAGGGGCTTCTCTATCATTTCTCTAGGCTAGACTCAGTCTCTGAGGGAAGAGTATTTTTATCCTTGATTTATTGACAAGGAGACTTAGGCAAAAAGGGCATTAATTGTCTCTTTCTAATATCACAGTAAAATTGCACTCCCTTGAGCTAAGTCGCTCCCCAGATCTTAGTTAGCTACTTAGGGCAGCTCATTCAACACTTGCAAGTCCCTAGGGTAACATTGCCGACTTTATTGTTGCAAGTCGACAAATCACCTCCCATCTGTCTATGCTGACTGTGTGACTGCAGCAGCTCAGCCTGAGATGCTTCCCTAGGGGTCTGAGAGAATTAATGTAACTCCCTATGCATCTGACTTACCGTTAAGGAGGGGTTCGGGGAAGAGGAGGATCCGCCTGGTAAGGACACTCTAGAATGTACAATACATTGTGCTTCCCTGGCAGTGTTCCTACACTGTCTAGGGAGTCGCTGACTGTCCATCTAAATCTTACCAGAAAGTCTTAGAGAAATCCACAGTGGCCACTGGAAAGTTAATGTTTAGAGATAAGAACCAAGGTAGGAGGCACAGGTGATGCATCAGACAAGCTTCGGCGCTTTCCATGAAGCTCAAAGTTACAACCTCAGTATTTGTACAGCTCCATGTGTGGCCAGTAAGGAAAAGGCAGAAGATAATGGGAGGGACCAGTCAGAGAGTGCTCCTATGTGGGAGCCTAATGAAGGTACCAGGAGAATTCACAGCCTCTGCTTCATCACCAGGAATTGCAGAAGCTATGCAATGCAATGTGCAGAGACATCAGAGAGAAAATACCCAAGAGGGATGCACAGGTATCCACACAGCGCTTGATTTGCAGAACACCTCCAAAAGCAAAGTAGTCTCTTTGCATTTCTTCTGGACCTCAAAACAGCCCACAAAAGAAGCAGAATACTGACCTGACCAGGAAAGAGTCCTGAACAGCTGCTCCCCATTGCTGATGCAGGCTCCCCTTCAGTTTTAAGAAGGCCTCTTTGGCTATTCTAGGGAATGGCACCTCCATATGAAACCTCTTTAACTCTGCATGCTGAGTGAAAAGTTCATTATTATCTTTTTAGTTTTTTAATTTACTTTGAATATTTCATATATGAGCATTATATTTATACCATTATCCTTTCCTTCTCCAATTCTTCCCATGTCTTTCCCATTCCTTCTTAAACCCATGGCCTTCTCTTTTTTGAATTATCTACATATTTACATACCTACATACATACGAATACAACCTGCTAGGTTTATTTGGTATTTCTCACATACCTCTAAGACTGACCTCTTGGAGCTGATAACTCATTGGGGGCTAATTCCTGGAGAGCAGTGGCTCTCCTTCTCTCAGTAACCACTAGCTCCCTGTAGTTCTTCATCTGGATTCAACACTTGTGAAATTTCCACCATCAATGTTGGCATGTCAATTGGTATTGTCAGTTTTCAGGTCTTGTTTAGGTGACCATATTGTTGAGATTTCCTAGGTACAACTTCCTTGAAATATATAGAATTACTATCTCAGAGTAGACATTCTTGTCTTCTATCTCTTACAGTCTTTCTACCCTGGCATCCTCAATTTTCTTTGAGCCTTAGGGATGATACACTGTAGATCTATATTTGGGGCTGAGTGTCCCACAATGAGTTGTTCTCTAGATTTTGACCAGTCATGGATCTCTATAAAAGTCTCTGTTACCAAAGAAACTTTGTTGATGAAGGATAAAAGCTACATTTATCTGGCATGAATTCTTTCCTATTGAGTGTGTCCTAAGTCCAATTAGATGACTGTCTATTATGTTGCGCCTTTTGGGGTATCTTGCCATCTGCCATACTCTGAAATCTAATCTTAATGGAGAGATCTCACATACATGTCATAGACATGTAATCCTTGATTTATTCCCATTGTTCTACTCCATTACGGCCCATGGATTCATGATTGCATAGAGTTGCACAGTGATAGATGTTAGCCAAAGTACATACAAATGTGATGAATATGAATGCCAGATTCCAATGGTTATAGGTCTCCCACTTGCCCTGCTTCCTAGGTGCAGACCTGGAAGGGACTCACACATTAGATGCACCTTATAGAGTACAGGCCTCCGTTTCTATATCTGGCTGCTTGACAGTCTTCCTTCCTTTTCTGTCTCGTGGCTGAAGGAATGCAAAGCTGCTCTAAGTCTATGTCCCATATGTTTCTTTTTTATTTTGTTGTGTGTAACCCTGATAAAAAGCAACTTAAGTGGAGGGGGGGTATTTTGGCTCACAGTTCAAGATACAGTCCATCATGATGGGAAATTTAAGGCCTTGGGAGCTTGAAGCAGCTAGTCATGTTGCATACACAATTAGAAATCAGAGAATGATTATACTCAGTCCAGGGAATGATGACCGTGGGCTATTCTGACATTAACTAACCAAATCAAAAAATAGTTCGCTACAGGCATGCCTAGAGGCATGAATCCTAGATGATTCTAGATCTCATCAACGTGACTGGTTCAATTAGCTACCACAGTCTACATACATTCAGTTAGATAAATGACCAAGGAGTCCTCCATGCTTTAGATGCTAGATCAGATTCTCCAGGGTTGCCTTCTTACGCTTTCCCCAACTTCCAGGAAGTTTTTATACACTTATTTTCTATGCTGGAGTTCTGGATGTAGAGACACTGGGTACTCCAAAGGCCTGATCTAGATAGATGAATAAACAAAGGCCTAATCAAAAGTCAGTATGTAAAGCTATGATAAGCCCTAAATCTCACTCCCACACAATCAGTAAATGAAGTGACTTATAAAATGTGGGCTGTTAACATGGGAAGGACATAAATGACAACACCCAAGACTTAGGATACAAAGCCCAGCAGAGACAAAGAGCAAGACATGGGACTAAAAATGGAGGATGTGTTTTAAAAGTCTTTACATGTTCTATTCTCCCAGAAACCCAGCCACCAAGCATGCTAACTGTCCTTAGTACTTCTCCTGTATTTTATTCCAGGTAAAAAATTAGAGATGTCAATCATAGAGAAACAGATAGCCAAGAGTGTCAAAATGAAAAAAAGCAATAAGATATCTGTTTATATGTGTGTGTATACATACTCGCATATACATATGTGTTCATGTGTGGTGAGACCAGAGAATGATATTGGACATATTCTATCACTCTCTATTTTTTGAGACAAAGTTTCTCACTGATTCAGTAACACAAGCCACCACACATGAAAAGCACTTTATTGACAGCATCTCCCCAACCCTGTGATGACATGTTTTGAAAAGTAAAGAAATGTCAGCAATGGAGACAATGTTCCTTTAGTCCCAGAGCTCAGAAGGCAGAGGCAAGTGGATCTCTATAAGTCTAAGACCACCCTGGGCTACATAGTAAATCTTAGGCCAGTCATGCCTCAACTGAAAGACTCTAATAAACAAATAAAAAGGGAACAGAAGAAAACTTCCTTTCTGTGAGTGCTGACAAGGCAGCCCCTAGTATCATGCTCAGAAGAGAAACAGGTACAAGATGCTTCAATATAGAAAAGAGATATGTGTCAAACAGAATATTGTAGAAATAAGTGAATTTGCCCAAGTGGTAGAATTTCTGATATGTAACACCCACATTAGGAGATGTAGGTGGACAAAAGCTGGGCTCTGGGCAGAATGAAAAGGACGGAGCCATCTGAGCACAAGCATCCATGCATTAATTCATTTCTCTCTGCTCTTGAGGTTGACAATAATGCGACTATCTGCTTCAAGTTCCTGCCACCCTAGTTTCTGCACAATAATGGACTGCAACCTGAAAGTTAAGCCAAATAACACTTTCTCTCTTTTGTTACTTTGGTGGGGTATTTTATGACAGTCACAGAAAAGAACTAATAAGGATCTTGTGCCCATCACAAATCTCATCCAAATTGAAGCACAGTAAAGAAAGCAGCAATGTATTTCTCACTTAATCTGGTAGGAGGAAGCACTAAGACCAATCCTTAACTTAAATCCATAGATGCTGGGCCTTATCTCATCTTTGAATTCTCCACTGAGTTGCAACCCACAAAAGGCCCTACTGTGGGTGTCTGGGAGGGAGGCCATGTGGTGTAGAGAGAGGAATGTTGTCATGATGGCACCGGGGAGTATGGCATTTCTGCACAGAGCACTTCTGGGACTGATCATTTTAATGTGTCTACTTGAAACTGGACCATACAATGTTTATACATTTGACCATACAACATTCTTAATGTATCCACAAAAGCATTTTTGGGTGAGATTCACACCTGAGTTAGTTGTCCAGTAAAGCAGATTGTTCACCCTTATTTGATGGTCTCCATCTTAGCAAAAGGGGTCTTGTACAGGATGCAAAAGCTGCCTAAGAGAGATGCCTGCTTCAGTATTTGAACTGGAGCATATTGTATCTGTATCTTCAGATGTCAATAGAATATAGTCTCCCCTTGCCTCTTGAGCTTGTCACTCAGACTGGTGCTAACATTATCTGTCCTCGGTCTCCAGTTTGCTGACTGCTGATCTTGGGACTGTTCATTTTATCTTCCTCATCACATGGGCCAGTCTCTCTCTCTCTCTCTCTCTCTCTCTCTCTCTCTCTCTCTCTTTCTTCTTCTTCTTCCTCCTCCTCCTCTTCCTCCTCCTTCTTTCTCTCCCTCCCCCTCTTCCTCCTCCTCTTCCTCCTCTTCTTCCTCCTCCTCCTCCTCCTCCTCCTTCTTCTTCCTCCTTTTTTTGGGGGGGGTGGTGCTGAGACATAGTTTCTCTGTGTAATAGCCCTAATAGCCCTAGCTGTATAGCTCTCGTGTAACTTACTGTTAGACTAATTTCTTGAAAGTAAATACATGCACAGGCAAGTACATGTATATTCACATACGTATGTACTTCTCTGGAGAATCCATACTAATTCTACTCCTCAGATGTATGAGAAATCGATTTTAATTATACTTAAGACTCTTTCTGAGAAGGACTGATCAGTTCTTTTGGAAGATCTATGGAATAAACTTTATTTTTTCTTTCTAAAGTTTCTTGCCACAGTCAGATGTAAATCGAAACATAGGGTCATCCTATTCCTCTGAAATTCTATACGGAACTAGGTCTTACATCTGGAAGCTTCTTCCATAGCAATACTACTGTAGAGATGAATAAAACCCCCATTTCCTCCTGAGTTTCCCTCCAGGGTACTATCTCACATAACTATAACAACTGAGATGCCTGAGTTAAAGAAGAGCCTCATTCTGTTCCCCTTGATTGCTTTGCTGTTCTTTGGTCTCTCTTTCCTGTTCTGTAGTGTGAACATTTGGAAATTCCCAGAAACAACAGAGATGGTGGTCTATGTGAAAGGAGAAATGGCTCCTGTCTTAGTTACTTTGTATTGCTGTGAAGGGGCAACTTCTAGAAGAATGGCTCACTCTCTCAGGGCCTCCAGTCTCAGAGGGTGAGCCCATGACTGTTGTGGCAGGGAGCAGGGCAGCAGGCAGCCAGCATGGCTTGGGAGTAGTAGCCGAGAGCTCGTATCTTGAGACACAACCAACAAGCAGAGAAAGATAACTGGGAATGGCATGGGCTTTTGTAATTTCAAAGGCCACCCCTGTGACACACCTCCTCCAACAAGGCCACACCTCCTAATCCTTCCAAAGCCTTTTACCAACAGGAATCAAGCATTCAAATATGTGAGTCTGTGGGGGTCCTTCTCAAACAGATCTCCATAACTCTGGTGTTTTGCACTTATGAAGCCTTCCTGGATCAGCTGTTTCTCCATAACAAGTTCTCTAAATTCAGACGCGTGAGGATTCACATGCACTGGGGTAACCTGAATCTTTCTGTAACAACTTGTTGCTTCTTTGGGCTTATGAACATTAATGTGTTACTTCTAGGTCACTGATAAAAATGAACATAATTCTCATGCAGTTTGCTAAGCTCTAGGCCTAACTACTAGTGTCCCAACACTCATAAAATCTAGGTTGATGTATAAATTTTATGACTTCAAATGTTAGGGGAAAACGAAAATAAAAATTACTGTATCCCCAAGGCCCTAAAGATATCATTATAATTAATGTAAAGATTCATGTAAAGAATTAATCCTAGAATTTTCCTGTCACCACCTTTCATAATATAAATCTTCTTATTAGCTATGAAATATAATATAATCCATACAGCATGGTCTTCATGTCAGTTCACAGTCTAATGGCTCAATCTATCCCTCCAGACCCACCAGCTGCTTTACTTCAAACCCACTGTCAATCATTCTGGTCCTCATCAGCACTGGGTAAGTCTGATGCATATGTCCCTTTCCTAGTTCCGCTCTAACAGTTGAAACTCTCTGCCAGCTCAAATATCTAGGACACTTCTTTGATGTGTTCCTTTGCCTCCTGACAGAATCCACTGCTTACACCTCATTAAAGTACCCAGGGTGCCTTATTCATGATTTATTAGAGGATTTTCTCACTATAATATTTTCTTGGGTATACCTGCCTCTTCCCTTCCACAAACTGTATACCGCTACTGGATGACTGGGTCATCTCATAGGAAACCCAAGAGTTTAACCTGCCCTTTCACATGCTAGATGCCCACTAAATGTGTCCTGAACTGGAGTTATATAAGAGCTTCAGAATATTTTCCATGGTTTCATTTGTGCTTATAATAACCCCATTACTTAGGATGAGTAAGCATTTTTTATTGGTTCTATTAGAATAACTAAACTAAGGGCATGGTGATATTTTCCATAGAGACAGAACAAATAGAATGTACTGATGGTAGATAAGTGATGATAGGTAAATAGGTAGATAGATAGATAGATAGATAGATAGATAGATAGATAGATAGATAGAGATTTACTAGGAGAATTGACTCACATATTTATACAGGCTGAGAAGTTTTATGGTGGGTACTCTGTGCTACTATTTGAATCTGAAATATTCCCCACAGGCTCGTGTTTTGAGTGTTTTATCCCAGCTGGTGGTACTGCTTCAGGAGGTGAGACTGACGAATAAAATTAGCTCACTAGATGTGGACGTGTGACCGTTACAGCTCATCCAGCCCTTGGCTCTGGCCCTGTTCTCTCTGCCTTCTGGCCTGCCACAAGATAAACAGCAGCCATCATATACGTCTACCACCATTAGTTGTACATTGCCTAACCCATGGTGATGAAATGAGTTGATCTAAAACACTGGGCTAAAAACAAATGTTGCTCTGTATTAGGCTGTTCCTGCCAGATACTGTCACAGAGACACAAAAGTAAGCAACATAGTTTATGAGCTGGCGACCGTGAGACACTGGTAGTGTGACTCAGTCCATGTCTGAAGGCCTCAGAAAAGGGAAGTCAGGGCCAGAAACAGCAATCCTGAGGATCTTGAGGATCACAGTCCAAAGGCCAGGGAACCATGAGTCTTGATGTGCACAGGCAATAGAAAGGCGATGCTTCTGCTGAGCAGCAGGGAGAGGGGAGATTTCTTCTTTTTATCCTATCTAGACTTCAAGTGGATTTTGTCACTTCATCCACTGACTCACAGGCCGGTCTCCCAGAAGTAATACTTTATCAGATCTCCATTTTCTGCATATCCCTTAATCCGGTCAAGTAGACAATAAAGAGGAACCCATGATGTGCCTCATGTTGTCAGCCAGCCAGTGGCTGACTGGGGACTATTCTATGAGTTTCCCAGTGACAGGCTCATGCGCTTCACTGCCATTATGCAACACTCACCAAAAAGTGGGGACACGAAGAAGAGCCAAAGATGCTTGGAGCCACTATTTGTGACACACTGCAGTATCAAAAGCTCTCATACCCCCAAGCCCCCTCCACCAGTCACTTGTAGTGCTTGCACTGTCTCATGCAGCTTTAAAGGAGTCTCTGAGATGACAAAGCAATGGAAGAGAGGCTGGAAGATGGCTTTCATTTCTGACATTTTTCCTGTGGTGGCTGCCTCCTGACTCACTAAACAGAGACTTCATTAGGAAGAATTGTCTGTTCTTTCCACCAAAGCAGCTTTGTTCCTTAGGGGTAAACAGAGTGATCCCCTTCACTCTCTAAATTGGCCAGAGAGCCAGCCTTGTATAAATAAGGCCTTCTTAGCTTCGACTTCAGATGTTGGCTCTTCCTCCTGAGAGTTTCACCTACTTAAAATTCACTTGTTGCTCTTTAAATTCACATGTAGCTTCGGGCAAATGTTTGAATTTCGAAAATGAAACTGTGCCCAAAATAAGCTCAGGAAAAAAAAATAAGTCAAATAAGTAAAAAGTCTTCGAAAATAAGCAAAAGCATGAAGTGATTTAGTTTTATGTGCTCATTTAAAAAATAATGTATGTTCCACATAAGCTGCCAAGCATGGGAAGGCTTATCTGGAAAGTCTAAAGTATTTTAGTCTAAAGCCTTTCCTTTAGAAAAAGGAGAAAATTAGCCCTGCAACTCCATTGTAAATATATCATTGCTGTCCTGAACCCCAACCTCAGATATCCAGAATCTCACCTCAAATATCCAGAACAAGACCCCAGATGTCCAAAAGCAGTTCAGATTTCCAAATTTTACCCATCTCACCCTTAGATATCCAAGACCTACCCTCAAATATCTAGAAGCCACCATGGGATACCCAAGGACTATCCTCAGGTGTCTTAATCACTTTGGAAAAGAGTCCTAGCCTCAGTATGTCCTAACCCTCCAGGTAATTCTAACCTGTAGGCAGAATTAAGAGATGAATAATATTCAGAACCTGTTCAAATAGGTTTTTACCACACACCTTTCTATCTACAAACCCTTCATTATAAAGACACACCAACATTGAGCACCAGTCCTATCCCCTTATAAGCTGCAATCTTTCTATATGTGTATCTAATAGACAGGTTGAACTACAGGCAAGGGTGTACACATGCGTGTGCTCATGTATAGGAGAGAGAAGATGGAAACATGCTTGAAACAGTTCCAAATAAGTACACTACTCAACTTTCTACCATGACTTCTGCTCCTAATTTATAGATGTACAATATAAATAAATAAAAATCATTCATTCCTGAAGAAGCAGAGCTTGCCTGAGAGCTCAGTCTGACTCTAGCACCCTGGTCCCCTGTCCTCATACCCTGTCATAAGATAACATTGATGTTACTGCGATCATCCACCAGTTGAAAAGGGCATTTGTACTTCATGGACTACTGTGCCTTCAGGAAATTTAGCTCTCTGCAAATCTAGGCCCTTTGCAAAGAAGGCGAGCTCACAAGTGCCATTAACAAGAAGGATCTGCTACTATGTGACAGTAGTCCCCAACCCTGAGATGTGGCTATAGAGAAAGGGACACTGAGCTCTGCTGAAACCATGTATGGATCCTTTTCTGTCAGTGTGGTAAACCCCTTCTACAATGACCAACTCTGGGAGAGTACTTTTGTGCTTGCAGTTCCAGAGGGAGGTGGCCCATCATGGTGGCGAAGTGAGGCAGCAGGAGCATAGTGCATCCAGACACAGAAAGCAGAGGGAGAAACAGAAGTAGAACCAGACTGCAAAACCTGATAGCTCACCCTCAATAAATGCCCTTCTTCCAGCAAGGCTCCACCTTCTCAAGGTTCCACAGCCATCCAGCTACTACCAGCTGGAGACCAACTGTTCAGACACATGGGCCTATAAGGCACATTTCACATTCAAACCACAAGCACCCCTTACGAAGTCATGAACAGCTGCGGTGGACATTTGGATGCCATTTGGAGCAGAGAAAGGCAGGAACAGAGAAAATAATTGTTACCCCCAAGACTTATTGAAGATTACAGTTTGCATTTGTTAGCAATGCAGAAAACTTGTGGGGGTAAAACCTTTTACCCAGGTGGAATGTTCTCTCTGGTAGCACCTACCTTCTTCTCCTCCCCCTATCCCTTACCTCCTCTTTCTTCTGCTCTTGTATGGCGTTATAATTTTTCAAAGTCTGTATAAAACCATAACTAAACCTAGATTATGAGAAGCCTCAGAATTCCACCTGTTAGGGAAGGGATATCATTAGTTCAGTTTCAGATAATTCCAAATTACCACAAGGTTCAAATAATCACATTTAGGTCTACAAGCCTCTATTGAGTACTCAATTTCCACCAATTTATGGTTCTTACCAAGGTTAAAACGGTAGAACCAAAGACCACCCATGTTATTAAATATATATACAGTTAAAATTCTATATTTAAAAGGCTGGAGTGTACCTTGAAGCCCTCTATTCAGACATTCAGAAATGAGCTGCAGCCTATCCTGCATTCAGAAATGTATTCATGTAGCTGGAGAAATGACTTGGTGATTAAGCGCACTTGCTGTGCAATCATGAAACCCAGAGTTGTGATCACAGCTCCCGTGGAACAAGCTAGGCATTTTGTAAATACCTGTAATTCCAGCTCCAGGGTTCTGACATCCTCTAGTGGCCTTTGTAAGCACACGCACACACACACACACACACACACACACACACACACACACACACTCACTCACACGAATAGGAAACAAAGTAACATATCCAAGCAGGAAGCCTTTGTCAGTGTTGGAGCTGAGAATGTCAAAAGTCAACTCAATCACAATGGGCCAAGATACTCCTATAGCTTCTGTGTTGCCTGATTTCTTTTCTTTCAAGTGCATAGCTATGACGGTAGGGAGGAGCCCATGATAAAACTTACTGTCCCATTTTATGTGTGCAGTTTGGAAGCACTGACTATAGTCATTTCAGAGTGCAGCTGATACCCACTTTTCTTCCTTTTTTAATCAAATAGATTTGGTAGACTACAGCTGTGAATGTGAAGGGTCTCCAATAGCCTCCAGAAGGGGCACAAAGGTAAGAGTACTGCCAGAAACTGCGAGGGACTTAGTAGTGGGAAATGAGGAAGATCTTCCTTTGGTTTCTAGCTCCTGCTTGTGAAACCACAAGGCTGCCTTTCACTGTCCTAGGAGAGTGATCCCTCTCTGGTTCTGCAAACATCTGCTATCACACTGAAGGGAACCGTGGTCCTGACTCCACCCCACTCTCTGCTAAGTGGGATCTACCATCCATTCTCAATGTTTCCTTTCTCTTTAATAGCTACTTTTAACTGTTCAGCCAAACTTACTCCTCTCCACTTTTCCTGGGCAGAGGGCACGCTGCCTCTTAGGTGCACATTATCCACACTAGACCCAGCTGCTGCTCTCTTAATCCCACCTGGAAGCTGTTTGTCTTCTCCCTTTTGCAGTGCCCTCAGTATGATTGTACAAATACATAGCTTTTTTCTCCCAAACTGACAGTCACGGTCAGCATATTTTAAACCAACGTTCACATTGTGGAATGTAATAATGCAGGAGGCAACAAGCGAATTTCAACCAAGAATCATCTAGAATATGTCATGGTTCCCTATCCAGTCTGCAAGAGACCTCAGTCTGCAAAACATTGCTGCTCATGTATCACACAAATGTTGCCTAAAGTATTATTGAGAATAATGTGCAAATTTAAATGCTCTCTAGATAATTGTAAATATCAGCACTGATGCAGCCGTTTACCTGCTAAAAGCACCTCTTTACAGTATGACACTATGTCTCTGTCATTTTGATGGGATGCATATTCCATCAGCCTGATACGCTGCCACCCCCCAATGAGTCTCGGTGTCACTAACTGAGAATTAAGTGTGTTGCTAAACCAGTCTTCAGTCCTCGCAAAGCACAAAAAGCCTGTTTGACAATTACCCCCACGTAGGCAAATAGTCAACACACCTCTGATTCCCGCGTTATTAACCGTTATAAAACCATGTGCTGTGATAATGGATGTAACAAAGACATTGATTTTTACAAGACTTCCCAGGAAACAAATACATATACTTGGTACAAGAAGCCAACAGGGAGGCTCCGCATTCACTACCGTGCCTCCAGTCTGTAGAGTTGCTCCTTACAAGGCTCGAGCCTAACCTGTCAAGCAAAGCTTTGATTACTGCATTTAAAAAGCATTCATTGTTGGCTGGCTGCTTTACAATGCTTCACAGGTGTCTTAGGAAGCAGTTTTCTTGTAATTGGAAGACCAGCTTGAGCCAGCCTTTCTGTTCCTTTCCCTTCTTTCCCCTTTCTCCCTGTTTAATTGCTGGTTACATGATGGAGCAGACACCTGACCTGGCTCAGAATGTGCTTGGGAAACCCTCCAGTGGTGCTATTTTGCTTTCTTTGTTTCTGAGTGACTTTGAGACAGTGTGCTAATTGTTTTTCTTCACCCAAAGAATCTTATGCAGTCTTATTGGTCAGTGTGCTTTTGACTAAGCCAAACACTTATTCAGGGATCCTACCAGGGATTTTTCTAAATATTTTCATAGCCCTTTTCAACCCTCTCCCCTACTTTCCTCCACTGCCTCTGATTGGTCAAAGGGATCTATGTGATTCTTCAGTGTTGAGCTCCACTTTGCAATGAGTATTTTTCATGTCCAACGGGATACAAGATGTGTTTCACTAGAACTTGCAACATATGTGAAAATGGCCCATAATAAATCTGTATTTTTAAAATGTTATTCCTGTGTTCCCAGTCATTAGGAAGTGGAAGCAGGAAGATCAGAAGCTCAAGGTCATCCATGCAACAAGTGCAGGTCAGAGCCAGCCAGCCCGGGTCACATGAGACCCTCATCAAAATAATTTTTTTTTTTTTTTTGGTTTTTCGAGACAGGGTTTCTCTATGGTTTTGGAGCCTGTCCTGGAACTAGCTCTTGTAGACCAGGCTGGTCTCGAACTNACCATATGTTTAAAGTTGACCATGAAGACTGGACAGGTATTTAATAAGCCACTTATGAGTAAATACATATGACATTTGTCTTTCTGAGTTTGGGTTACCTCATTTTTTTTTCCTTTGGTTTTTCGAGACAGGGTTTCTCTATGGTTTTGGAGCCTGTCCTGGAACTAGCTCTTGTAGACCAGGCTGGTCTCGAACTCACAGAAATCCGCCTGCCTCTGCCTCCTGAGTGCTGGGATTAAAGGCGTGCGCCACCACCGCCCAGCAGGGAAAATATTTCAGTATGTAAAGCTTTTGCCTTCTAAGAGTGTGGGGGGGGGGGCTGAGTCTGGATTGCGGGTACAGCTTACCTGTGGTCCTAATGGCAACATAAGACATGGACACAGGCATATTCTTGGAAGCTGTTAGGGCAGCTAGCCTGGTATACTTGGCAATGTTCCAGGCCAAGTAGACTCTGCTTACAGCAACCAAAAACATAAGAGATTGAACAGTAAAAATGAGAACATTGTAAGTTCAAGATCCATGTAGATGTGGGCTCAAATCAAGCTCAGCCAATAGGCTATGGTTGTGCCACACTATACTGTTTCCTTGGAACTTAGTATCTATCACTAGAGTAGCTATTACTTCTAACACTGACCAGACAGTCCTCCAGAAAATGTGGCTGTGCCTACAAGGTGTCTCTCACAAGATAATTCTTTTAGCCTGGCAGGTAGCCCAATGCCTAAGTGTCTGATGTGAGATCAGTGTTCTGCTCATGACAGACACCCTTGTTTCTTTCTTTTTTTTTTTTTTTTTTTTTTTTTTTTGTAGCCAGGGTGCAGCTGAGCAGGGTTTCCACAGGGAGTCTTAGCTGGTGAATTCAAAGCAGGCAGGTCTGAGCTCTGTGGCTTTACACTGTGATGGAAACGTGGTCACGTGACATATCTGCTATTTGGATGATCTAGGGGTGCGGACATCTGGAGGATGAATCCTGGAGGTAGGACCTCACTGTCCCTAGGAAAGACAGCTTCAGGAAATGATTACACTGGGTGTAAGGTCCACTAATCTTGAGGAAATGGGAAGAGAGGGAGAAGTGGTTGGGTCTGCTTCCGGTGTGTTTCAGTCCTACGTCCATAATGGACCCATGACAGTCCCCATAACTCACAACACCATAGGCAGGGAAGCTTAGCTCCAGTTCCTGATTGTGAAAGTGGAATAGTAGTTCCCTTTGCCCCTTAGGGGCACAATAACAGAACATTGTAAGCTGTAAATTGCAGAAATGTGTTTCTTATGGCTCTGAGGACTGGAGGTCAGACAACTGAGGGTTAGCATGGTTCGTTCTGAGGAAACTCTTCTGAGTTGCGGACTGCTGATTCCTGTTATATCACAAGGCAGAAGCGCAGAGAGCTCTGGGAGACCTCCATAGAAGCACTTATCCTCTCCATGGCCTGCTTTCCCCCAGAGGCCTCACTTCACAGTCTCATCCCATCAGGGCACTGTCCCATGGAGGACCAGAAGGAGGGACTGTAAGAAATATCATCCTCACATTCATTCTAAGCCAAAAGTGATAAGTAGCTTTTAAAATTTATGAAGAATGGAAAATTGGAAAATTCTTATTTGATAGTCACTTGGGTCCCTGTAACTTATTAAGTTTGAAGCCTCCAGGAAAGTTATCCTTACCCTTTGAACATCAAAGTTCTTCTGTGGATGGCATCTCTTCGTTCTATACATAATGAAATGTCACCATTAGAGTAATATGGCTTATTTTTATAATATGCCAATGGGATAACATAGAACCAATTTTATGGAAAATGTAAAGAATCAATACATCTGGGAGACAGCTCAGTGGCTAGAATACTCACTCGTCTTGCAAGCATGAGGAATTAAGTTCTGTCCCCAGAACCCATTTTAAAGAGCTAGGCATAGTGGCATGTAGTAGAAATACCACTGCTGGGGACACACAGACAAACAGAACCCTGCTGCTTGCTAGCCATTTCAGCCTAGTTGACAAATTCAAGACGAGAGACTCTGTCTCAAAAAGGTGGACAGTGCCTGAGAAACAATACCCAAGATTGCTCCTGACCTCTACACACACATGCATAACATATATGTGTATGTACACACAAACATATGCTTATACATACACATACATATCTAACACATGCTTACACATTCACATGTGTATATATACATACAAGTGTGCTTACAATACATCAACATTTATACATACAGACACATACAAAACAACAAAAGAAAAAACAAGTAGTCTTCACATTAGATTTGCTTGGTAAATAAAGTAGTTAATTCTCCATTGAGAACTTTGAATTATATTATATTATATAAATATGAATCTCAGACCTGCAAGTTCATGAAATGCTTTACTCGGAGTTTTCATGTCATGGAGTTGGATAAGGGATATAGTATTATTTCAGGGTGGTTTCCATTCTCCATGCCTAATCTTTGCTTCTTCGAGCTGACTGTTCTCACGGAACCACTGATTCTCCTAGAGTACAAAAGGGAGAGCCTTCCTTGTTAACTACAGGGCCTCTACTGCTCCTCAATGTACACTCTGCTGCTACTATCCATACTGCCTGTAGTGAAATGTAGTAGAATGTAGACAGACTTTTCTTTCATGCCTGCCAGTTCCCAAACAACCGAAACTGAGACCCAATATAAATTATTAAATCTCAGGCTTATTACTAACTAGCTCTTTCAACTTAAATTAGCCCATATGTATTAATATACATTCTGTCACGTGGTATTACCTCTTTTTCATCTTGCACATCCTGCCTCCTCTCCATGCCTCAGTCGTGGCTCCTCTCACTCTACCCTTCTTCTTCCCAGAATTCTCTCTACTTCCAAAATCCTGCCTAGCTATCAGACAATCAACTTTTTACTAACAATGAGAATGGCACAGTTTCACAATATACAGAAGGATTGTTCCACAACAATAGAATTTCCTGATATCGTCCTGGTAGTACATTATAGGTAAGTCTAGAGTGTGAAGTATTTTCTTAAATAAAAGAAGACCTCTGATTTGGCGATTGAGTCACCTCCCTATAGCTTTGTAGTTTGTGGCATTCCTTAACTTGCTAGTTCTTTCTGTGTATCACATACAATCTGATCATTTGGTTAAGAATTTGAAAAAAAGACATAGTTATGAACCCAGAAATTATCCCTGTCACTATTTATCACACCTATAGGGTGTGCGTGAAACAACTGCATGAAACTGGACTTGTACAATGTACATTCTTACTGTTTTAACACCCTTCTTGTAGGAATACATGATTCCCTTGGTACAGACAACACAAATAAAGCCCTTTATTGATCTGATAAGAAAATGCAATCACTTCCACTGAGCTCAAGAAAAGTCGTGAGATAAGTCACTGCATGTCACATTGTATGTCCAAGTAGAATGTTTAGAACATATACACTGTGTGGTTGAAAACTTCATCCCTTCTAGAGGCTCAGGCGAAACCATTATTTTTGGCTGTGATGATCCTTAAAGATGCCAAGGACAAAGACATGGGTAATCAAAGACATTTTAGTTGGACAGAAACACCAGGCATAATAAGTTCATGTGACAGCAAGAGAAGGACCTAATTAAACTAAAATTTCTGTTGTTTCAATATCCACGATTGTAGTATTACTGATATAAAGTACAAAAATGTGGCATGAAATAGTGTGAAAAGGACACTTGTCTTCTGCATGACCTGAAACAAGGAGGCAGGCTATCATCTTGTTCTTCTTCAGCGAGGGACACACATGCCATGTGTCAAGCAACTCAAATGTTTTACCACTCTGTGCATGTACATGTTCTCAAATGACTAAAAGTCGGTATTGATTTGGGGATTACAAATGCATTTTAGCAAGTCACCAACCTGGAATCCACAAACAATGACAACTGGTTGTCATCCTTTTAAACAAAATAAAGTCCACCAGGCAGCTTTGTATCTATGGTAGACAGCAGGAGCTCCTGTTAGCTCCTGCCATCATGAACTGGGCACCCAGTGTTTAACTTTGCTCTGACCAAGGGTGTGAACAACTAAAGAAATGGAACTCTGAGCTGCCTCCTCCAGATCTGTAAGACTGCGTTTTCCCACATGTACCCTTTGTAAATGTTCATTATAAAATGAAGAATGGGGTTGAAAGTGTAGCTCAGTTGACAGAGTGCTTGCATGGCACGCAGGAAGCACTAGAATAGATCCCCAGCAGCGCGTGTAAAGTGGGTGTAATCGCGTACGTCTGTAAGCCCAACAGTGAGGAGGCAGACTCGGGAAGATCAGGGGTTCAAGGTCACTTTTGTCTACCTGAGTTGGGGACCCCCTTGAGGAACTTGAAATAGTCCAGAAGAAGGAAAGAGAGACATGATACATCTGATTCCCTTCATAGACACAACTAAAGTCCTGTGTCAACCTAATGATAAAATATGAGAGAAAGAAAGAGAGAGAGAGACTTATTACCACCTCAACTTCTTCCTCCCTCCCTGTTTGAACAATCTATAAGAAGAGAACATGAATGTCTTTATGTACTATACATACCGTTCTCCCCCACTTCCTTGATCCCTTCCTTCTTTCCTCAATCCCTTGCCTTTCCTTCTTTCTTGCTTGCCCTCTTCCCTCTCTTCTTCTTCCCTTTCTTCTCTCCTTCATTCCCCATCTCTTGTTCTTTTCTTTATCCCTCTGTCCTCCATCTTTCCTCTCTCCATTGCTCTCCACTTTTTCTTTGCAGCCCTCCTTTCCTCTCTTTCTCAATACTTCTTTCTTCTTTTTTTTTGTTACTCAAAAATCCCATTAAGATAAAATCACAAAAGTTGATATAGATTATGACATAATTACATAAACTGAGGAAATGACAGCTCCAAGATATAATTGATGGGAAGGCTTTTATTGTAGATATGATGGAGAGTACAGCCAGAATCATGTGAAAGATCCCAGAGCAGAGAGAGGAAGTAATAGACTGAGCATGACCAGCAGACTGGACTCGACCATGAGAGAATGGCATGGAGCAAGAGGGGAAGAGAAAGAGCCCAACCTAGAAAGAGGAGGACAAGAGGGTAAGACAAAGAGTGGAAGTCAGAAAAGAGCACAAGGGGAAAATGGTAGAGTTATATAGGAATGAGAAGCTAGGGATGGAAAAACCATGAGCTGGGGAGCTTGGGCTAGGGGACAGGGTGAGAGGAGCCATGGTAGCTGTGATACTGAGGAAAATCAGAGGCCAGCATGTACTTTGGTGTGCCAACAGGTACCACCGATAGTCATGTGTCACTTCTGGCAGTGGTGAGGAAATGGCTCCTTTGATAGAAGGGAATAGGCCAGAATTGTATGAGAGTGGAGTTTCCTTTGGACCTGAAAATAATAACAATAAAAATCCGAAGTTCTACTTCATAGTAGATACTACCATAAATTACAAGAAATTCAATGTTTCATAATACACTGAAAAGGAGGAGTAAAAACATGGAGTATTTTCTAATCTACAGATGCCAGGAAGCCCTTAAATATTAAAGAAGGGTGATAGATAATGATGGCATATATGTAGTGAGACCCTGTCTCAAGAAAAAAACATTGGAGACATGACAACTAAACTTGTCATTAAAAGTATCAATAAATTAAAGTAACAAATTGGAACATATTTGCAATACCAATGTACTGAAATGAAAGTCATACATGTTACATAGTTTTTAATAACGTAAAGCTTATAACAAAAAGCAAAAGGTAATGAGCAACCGGATCACAATAGAGGATACAAAAGTGTTCAGGAAATAGTAAAAAAATGTTAAGTACTTTCTGATCAGACACACACAAAAGAATTACAACTTTTCCCTTGTTCTGCTTTCATTGAATAAGCACAAAAGTGTAGAGTCATTTCTGAGAACTTGGCAAGACAAAGCAATGATGTTTAAAATGTGAGCCGTTCTTACATATGGATGTTCACTTCTAATAGTACATCCCAGGCTGGAGAGACAGCTCTGTGTTTAAAGCCCCTGCCACCTAAGTGTGAGGGTTAGAGCTCAGACCGCCAAAGTGTATTACATCACTTGCAATTGCATGCTCTGAAGGCAGCCATAGGGGCTACCCAGAACAAGCTGGTGTGAGGCCAGTTATCTCAGCAAACTCTGGGTTCAGGTGAGAGACTCTGCCTCAGTGAGTAAGGTGAAAAAAAGTGAGTGATCAAGAAAGATTCCAGATTTCAACCTCAGCCTACACATGCACACAAATGGATACATGTACTTACAAACATACATATGTATGTTAACTTATATCACACATATTCACAATTCATGCACGTAAAATAAATAAATAATTATAATCCAAGGAAATGTTTGCAGGGGCCAGGCAAGTTTTTTTTTAGCATATTGTGTATCTCTAAGTTATCATATATTAAATGTGAAAAGTGTAGATAAATGATATTTATCTATCCCAAAGAAAGAAGGGGTTGAAAACATTTAAGTTCAGCCATATAATATTATAGAATTATAGGAGCAAAGTATAAGCAGAGCAAGTCAGGTCTAACAATCTCCTGAAACAGAGGCATGGTTGCAAGATGGTCATTAACATTTTGAAACAAAGACATGATTGCCATTCCTGAAAATAGCCAGTACAGAACCTGCGTATTTCCGGTTACTTGAGAAACAGAGGTTTAATCATAAACAGGAAGGAACCTAGTTTGGCTTTACTAAAAGCCTTAGATGAAGGCAGGCTTGTTGTTCCCTTCAGATCCTGCCATATCCTCAGCCATGGCTGTGCCTATTAAAAAAAGCTCTTCCTTATTTTTCACAAGTTAAACTGGTTTTCTGAATTTTTGTTGTGGCATAATACATAAATTCTTTACTGTAACTTCGTATGCCTTGACTAAAGGTAAATGACATAGGGAGGGGACTGATTAAATAACCAACAAATGAAGGGGGCAACCTGGGACATTTTTACCTTGATTATTACCTTTTGTAACCATTACTCTTGTGAGTTACTTATAGTGTCGCTATAAAGAATATTTTAAGGCAGAGCTCAGATCTTGTTTGTTTTGTTGATATCACTCAAACTCTGTAATTGCATTGGGATCACAGAACAAACAGCAGCGAAGTTTATGGGATGTCAGATATTAATGATAATGATGCCTGGGTTTTCTTTTAAAATCCAGAAAGCTAAAATCTCAGTCCTGTTGCTTTGTGATGTTTCCCTGGTGCAGGGTAGGTGATGGGAAAGGCCGAGCCAAGAGCCAGGAAGGCTGGACGTGAGCCTTTAATTCCTCACCTTATTAGCTGGGAAATTGGAGACAGTTTCTCTGAAGCAGAGCTCTCTACTCTGTAACAGAGAGAGTCTAGTAGGTTTTCACCTCAGTCATCAGATTTAATCACAAAGCAGGGCTGCACGGTATTGCCCTAAAAGAATCCATCAGAACGACTATTCTCAGGGGCCACATTTATAAAGTTGGTGAGTAAAGAGTTTAGAATTTTATTCTTAAGAAGAAATCTGGGCAAATGGCATTCAAAGTTGTTTGTGGATGTTGAAATTGCCAGTCTTTGTGAACACCCAGAAGTTAGACAAATTGATACTCAGAGTTGGAGGGTGAACACTTTTTCTTCAAGAGATGGACGCAGATCTGCCCAAGCACTCACTGGTTAATGCTATGGACTGTGAGTCTTGATTTTCTCAGTAAATTTGCCTCTCTCTCTCTCTCTCTCTCTCTCTCTCTCTCTCTCTCTCTCTC
>NW_026068030.1:4230545-4398143 GCF_014885135.2 Alexandromys fortis
CCCTCTTCTGGCCTGCAGACAGACATACAGACAGAATATTGTATGCATAATAAATAAATAAATAAATAAATAAATAAATAAATAAATAAATATTTTTTTAAAAAAAGATTCCATCTCAAACACGGAAGAAGATGAGGGCAGACACTGAGGTTTCCTCTGACATCTGCATGTGTCCACATTCACACACATGAACATGCACAGACACATGCATCATAAATATGAATGTATATTAATATTTTGGAAATTACAGTGAGATTTGGTATGAAGTATTATCAGTTTCTGGTTTCCAAGTACTCAGGAGCACCTATCAGATACTCATTACAGAATTTTAGTATCATGGGGACTTAACCATCTCAGATGAAACCATGCAGGATTTCCATGACATTCACTATGTTTCAGCAAAGTTTCATCTAATGCATTGATTGGATCCAACAGTTTTGTCAGGTGAAAAACATTTATCATTTACTTTATAATTGCAGCTATGCTGAGTTTTAAAAATTATCTTAAAATAAGCTTGTTATTAAGTAAAAATGATTCTAATCTCAAACCAGCATTAAATGACTCTGAATGAGTGTTTACTATTCATGCCTGCAACATAGGCATAATTTTTCTGTAAAATATTTGCTAGTTGTTTCTAAGTGATTTCTTAATATAAATAGGCTTTAGGCAAGAGGAAGAGAAGAGTTAAGCAGTAATCTAGATCGTTTATCGATTCTGATAAAACAGACTGTTGCAATTTAACATTTTCTCTCAAAAAATGAACATTTTGCACATTCTCAGCAAAATTTATAATTCATATCTCAAACTCCATTATCTTATAGTAATACAAATGTCCAAGCACCAAAATGTTATTGGAAAGTTTCAAATGATGGCTTTCTTCTTCACAAAAGCATTTTAAGGTTAAAATAAATTATTTGGGCAATATATATGTATAACTCATTGGCTAACAGGCAGGTTAAAATTGTCTCAGTCCAATATTTATTAGAACTTAAGCCCTGGAAATAGGCATCTGCCAATTGATCATTTACTATCTGCTGTTGGCATGGAGCGCTTGAGCAGAGGCTCTGTATTCTGTGTAGTGAGGCTGTGAGTCAGCGATGTTCATTCCAGACCTGAGGACTAAAGAGGAGAAGAGAGACATCAGTGCAATCAGAGGAGAAGCAGCAGCAAACGAAGTGAAAACAGAGTTCTCAAAAGCAGAATAAGACTGCAGAGCGGCATCTCTAAAGTCTAGCAGAGAGAGAAAGGCAAAAGCCAACAGAGCTAAGACCAAACGGCTGTCTCTAAAGCAAGTTGTGAAAGATTTAACTTACATAAAAGAGGCCAATTCGGAGAAAATCCTTGGGTGTCAGAAGAGAGTCACAAGGAATTCATGAAGGCATAACTGAAAATTTTAAGAACTGGATGATAAAATATTAACAGTTAATTCTGTGTATTTTAAAGGGGTAAAAGAAAAAACTGATTAAAAACAAAGACTACAAGTCAAGAAGGGCTAATAAGAGTGAGCATTTTCCGAGATCTTTATATTCTAAAAAGATGTAGAGAGAGTGGCAAAAGCCTCAGCTTCAGACTTTCTTAAGTAAAAGGACTGAAATTCTGACAGCAAAGAACTTCAAAACAGGAGGAAAAAAACAGCCAAAGTCAGTAATTTAGGATGGAGCAATAAGAAATAATAGATCATGGAAAATCGGGTGTAGAAACAACTTTCTTAAATGAGTGTTTATATGAGAAGTAAAACATGTGTGTTTGCATCATATGATGGGCTGAAGAACTACTTAGACCTGATGTAGAATGGAGAATGCTAGTTTGATATACTGACAGCTTAGTGATGAGCATTGCCTGAGAGATGGCCGTAGGATTCCCATGCTTCTGTGCAACTCACGTTCCCAACACTGGGGAGCTCATAGATGTATAGCAACTCATTATGAGGCTGGGCCACGTTGCTGAAACATTCATGCAAAGACATCTACTTTCGATTTAAGAAATACCTCCACCCCCACTTTTGTTTCCATCTATACTCCTCATCTCTCTGCTTTCCGACTCTCACATTTGGTCCACAAACCATGCACTTGCTCTGACTCACAAAGATAAACCTAGGGTTTGATTAACAGGTCAAATCTATTTGATCAACACACCTGAATAGTGAGCTGGTAGCCTCTGGACACATAAGGTCTGTACTAATTTTGTGGATTCCCTTTGCATATTACTTATTTTAATGTATGTGTGATTGTAGTGGTGAGTGTGTATATAGTGTATATACACAAGTGTCTGTAGTGTATACACATAGGTGTGTGGGAGTATATGTTCCTTTGTGAAAACCAGAAGAGGGTCCCAAGTGTCTCTTATCACTGTCCACTTCTTTTTTAATTAAAAAAGAAGAAAAAAAATGAAAACAGGGTCTCTCCCTAAACCTGAAGATCACTGTTTCTTTTATGTGAGTGCTATGAATTTGAACTCATGTCCTCTTGCTCTTAAAACACAAGCTCTTCCCCACTGAACTAGCCCCTCATCCATGGGTTTTTATGTGTATACTTCCTCTCTTCTCCCTGCAGTGTCTGTTTTGTTCTCAGAACATTTCATAGACCATAAATGTCAGGTCTTCCCATTTTGAGAAGCACCAAAGAAACAAATTCAAAATGCCCTATCGGAGTTTTCCCCAAAGTTCTTATACTGATTGTTTAGGGTTTTGTTTTTCTCCAGATATGAAATACAGCTCAAGACTGAATGAGGCGGCACAGTTATACCTACTGATCAAATGCTCTCATCAATAAAAGCATCACCTGGCTAATTGCATCTCATTATAATTAGCCTAAAATAGAAAATAAACAAGTGCCTTTTCTAGGTGTTTGAGCTTGTTGCATACATGCAAGCTCCCAATTAGTTGGCATACACTGTAATTTATTTAAAAATAAAATTCAACGTGTTGTGGGTGATTTATTCTGACTCCTTTTTCTTTCAAGTTTTATTACCAAAATAAATTCCTTCACGTATAAAACCTGAGATTATACAACAGAGTCTTAGATCATTAGTCTACAAGCAATGAATGCACTGAAATCTAGATTTCAACCTTATTTGCTTTCTCTCGTAGCTTTCTGCATCAGGTGTCTGTCTGCAGAAAGACATGATAGGTAGTCGATTGTTCCTGGTGATTGGCTGGTATTATCTATGCTTTGGAGATTTCTCGATGCCTGTTTGTTGTCCTGCTTACCAGCTTCTGGGTATCCTCCTTGTAATTACAGGGTTAGCCTGCACATCACTCTTCCGTGAGTTGAATGAGGTTACAGCCAGGTGACTTGCTTTGGTCTATGATGCAGAAGCAGAAACAGCATGTGTTTCGCTAAGACAAAAGCCTTTAGGTTCCAGTATCCGTTTTACCATGCTGTCTGTCATCTTGAGATGCTGTCAGCTCCACCCTGCATCCCAGAGTGAGGCTATAAAAACAGCAGAAGCTGTTGTGCAGTAGACATGGAGCAGACACAAGAAATAAGGACTTCCTGTTCAGACACCAGGATGTCAGGACTTGTTGTCCTGTATTGAACCCCAGCTCATTCTGACTGATAAACTCAACCATCCTAATGACCAGCTTTTAGTAGTATGTTCCCAAGAAATTAGGGAAGCCTGCGATGATAATTGTGAAGTGCTCTGTAGCCGTGCCACCCCAAAGGATAGAAATAATTCAAGTGATGTTTGCTTTAAACCTTCATTGTGCAAAGCATGTCTTATCAAGGAATGCCCTTGTTAGAATCAGTGATGGCAATGGTAAAACAGAATAAAATGGAGCAAACAACACTCAAATGTGTGGATCCTGGCTGCCCCTCTCCTTAAGCTTTTTGCTTTACAGATACGAAAGTACGTTCCCACATAGTCAAGAGCTTTGCCTTCATTATATTTATTTTGTTGTGCTCTTCCACAAAAGAAATGGGGTTAGTTTCAGAGGCAGGGTAGGATGGCAGAGATGGAAGAAAGCCCATGCACACACATGGTATATATTTATTAAGGGACCATTTATACTGTGAGGTTGCTACAGGTGCTAATAATAAGATAAAAGACTTTCCTTGAAGCGTGAAGGATGTCTAGATAAAACAGTAAACAAACGTGAAGAAGTGAGTGTCTTAAATTGTATGTGCTAGGATATTCCAAAATGGGATTCTGGTTGGGACTGGGGTGGCTCCAACGAAAGTCTCTCAGAGTAGATGAGGTCCAAACTAAGCCTCAGAGAACAAGTGTTAAGAAGAAAGACATCTCCGTGTCAAGGGAACCAAGGCCAAGAGGTGGGAGGGCGGTCATTTTTCCCAAGCATACATCACGCAGTAGAGTTTGGGGACGGCTATAAAAATTAGTGCATGTAGGAAAGCGGGCTTATGGGAGCAAGCTGCAGGTGAGAGCTATGATACCAGTTAAATGCCAATGGATGGGTTAGCAGAGACACAACTGCGGGAGCTGAGAAGCTATGGGCAAGAACCGAAGGGATTAAATCGTCCTGGTACCAACAGGACGAAAATGAAAGTGTTCCAGCCCAGATGCCAGCTATCTAGGTGGCTTCGGCTATAATATCACCAGTGCACGGGTTTCCAGTTATGCCATGTTCTCTCATAAGCCCATCTGAAAGCTAAAAGTCCTCTTCCGCGGCAACAACTCACCCCTGAGAAACACTACCGCGGCAGACGTTCCCTTCCAAAGACTGTTTCTCTTATGAATTCTCCCAAGGCGAAGGTGCGTCACCTGTGCACAAATCTGGTTTCCTACTGCCACCAGGTGGACAGCTTGGGAAAGTCAGGGGGAGGCAACTATGCTCTAAGCCTTAGAGTTCTCTTAGGAACTCTGATCCCCAGATCCCTGCTTTTGAGCAGGTCTTTCTGTGATGCTCCCAGGCAGGGAATCTGCAGAGGTCTGGCTCCCAGCTCCACACCATTCAGTCTCTCCCTTAGCTGCCTACACTATCTTTAGTCTCTGGTGGCTCTTAGACCTTGAATGTCATTCTCTCCCAGTATTCTTTAAAATCATTTTTCTCATCTTTGGTTTTCTTTATCTACCCTACCCACTACCCCCCGCCCCTGGACAGTTTTTCTTTGTAACTGCCCTGACTGTCCTGCCGTGGAACTCGTCTTGTAGACCAAACTGGTCTCAAACTCACAGAGATCTCCACCTCCCTCTGCTGGGACTAGGGGTGTGCCATCACCAACCGGATTTTCTCTTCTAAAGGTATGCTAGAAGAGAGAAAAGAGGGAGGGACAGTTGTCTTAATGTAAAGAAAATTGCATTAAAATTATATCACTGACCTGATTTTAGTAACTCGCCGCCATATCGATTGGAGATCCGACAAGTCATTTTCATTTTGTGTCTGTCCTGTGTGAGAGAAGAGTAAGATACGTTTCTAAAATAATCCGAAATGATGTACAGTCACTGAGAGGGGCCCACATGTCTAGAAATGACACAGTTTCGTTTAATAACATTTCATTCGCTGGATTTGGCTGGTTCGTCCATCAAATGTGATGAGAAAACAAGCTGAGCCAGTCACAATATTAAACACCCCAATGATCCCTCCAACATTTTATGCCCTAATAAGTCAGCGCTTGGCTTTCCAGCGCTATGTGTTACTCATGACAGTCATTTAGCCGGTCAATTTCAGGCCGGTGATAAAGCTCTGAGTAATAAGAGGGCAGTGTTGATACTCCATATTCTCCAAGAGGAGATAGCTATAAATTAAAGTTCCCAGGTACACACTCAATTCATATTTAACAACCAGTACTAAACGTAAGAGCGCATTATCCCCACATATATGGAAGACTAAAGCCACTGAAAACAGCCCATTTCTTCTTGGATTGTTTATGTAAATGCTCAGAGTTCTGAAAATTTAGTGTGTCGTGCATCAGGTGTTTGAGACTATAAAAACTAAGAAAATTTTACATGGTGATTGCTAAGTCTAAATGTGAATTTTCCCATTTTTCTAAGGACATGGCATTATAGATTCTCAAAATAACTTTATTCTCATAAAATTAAAAAGCCTTGCAATGTGGGTTTGGTGGCACAATACCCTTAATCCCAGCACTTGAAAGGCAGGGGCAGGTGGATTTCTGTATGTTCCAGGGCAGGATTATCTACATAATCTACATAAGAAGTTCTAGGACTGCCAGCACTCCACAGTAAAACCTTTAAAAAAAACTCTCCTTCATTAAAAATGTCTAAGTAATTTTAATTTTTATTGATTGACTCACCTCTGTGTTCTGTGTGCTATCTGAAATAAATTTTGTATGTATGTATGTGTGTGTGGAAGACTGTCTGTACATATGAAAATGTGTGTGTATCTGTGTGTGAAGAGAGCATTGTGTTCCTGCTCTACCTCTTTCCACCTTATTCCTTTGAGACAGGGTTTCTGTCTTGAACTCCAAGCTAGGCTGGCAGCCACTAAGCCTTAGTGATCCTCCTGTCTCTGCCACCGCAGCTCTGGTCTTACAAAGTACACGTAGCCACTCCCAGCTTTTTAATGTAAGTGCTAGGATTCAAACTTTGTTTTCTGTACCCTCTCCTAAGTCCCTGAAGTAATTTGTAAAATATACCGGTGCATTTTCAGTTTCCCAAATGAAAACCATTCATTTGCAGTCCTCTCCCCGCTCTTAATCAGATGTGCATTCGTTTTGTGATATAAATCGTTTGGGCAATCTTTTAGAATCTGCTGTGATTAAGTGAACTTTCTTCAAAACGAAAGCAAGTTTTCATGGAGTGTCACCTGCCTTTGCCTGGCTTGGGTGGTGTCCGCCTGAAGCACTGAGGGTGGTTGAGTCTCAGGTGTCCCTGGAAGCAGACAGGGAGGAGGGAAGTGGAAAAACCCAGAATTGATTGCCGCACAGCAGATGCAGGCAGCTGGATATATGCAAAAGTGATGGCGTGTGCCCAGTTATTGAGGGGGTGCCTTCACACAGCTGGGTAGGCACCACAGTTTCCTGGTGGGCACTATCCACAGTCACGGATACCCTGGAGTAAGGGTGCTTGAGTGCCTGGCCATCCAAGGGTTTCTTGTAGTTAGCTCTAAATCAAATGTAATCTGATTGGCTGCACCCGCTGAGGTTGGCTCAGCATCCAACAGGAAGGTTTTAGTGCACTCCACAGAGAGAGAGGAAGGAGGGAGTTTCAGAAAGATATTAAAGTGGTCAAAAAGAATTGAAGGTCTTGTTCCTCTGTGATGCCCCCTTGTCATTCGCTGTCACTGGTTGGGCCTCTGACTCTGTATAGACAGAAAAGCACAGGGACCCAAAGTTGTGGGAAATATCATCCCATGCATTTGCACTCTAGACCCACCCCTCTGGGGAGACTCCAGAAAATGTGGCTTTTAGAAACCAAGAACCATTGACAAAGAAACCCCTGAATGGTGAAATCACAGACTTCCCCAACCCAACATTCCACTAAGCCTTTTAAGAAAGGAAATTACATGTCACGGATGAGCATGCTTCAACCATGCTCTGCGACATTAAATTCGCAACAAATTGCCTTTCTACTTTACCTTCATTCTCTCCTCACCACCACTTCTGAGCCTGAATCTGCCCCTGTTAAAGTCATTAAATATTGACCCACGGGTACTGAAACAGCCATCGGATGTAGTTCTGAAAGAGTCTCAAGGAGTTTCATTTATACAAGTAGAAATGTACAACTTTGGGGGTTGTTGAGGATTTGAAACTATGTAGACAGGACGATCAATACTTTATAGTCACAGGAATTTTGGAAAGCACTTTTCTTTAGAAACATTTTTTCTTGTCCCTTTCTCTAATGCTCATACTTAGCTTTCTGAATTAACACAAAATTTACTTAAATAAAGTCGTCAATGCTTCCCAAACTGTCACAGATTTTCTTCTTATACAAGCAATAGTCAAAACCTGGAGATGTCACAATCTTGACTTCTCAGATAAACCTTGATGTCCCAGCTTCTTTAGTCAAGGTTTCTGTGGTTACTGCAACTTACACATTCACGTCTGAAGCTTTGAATCCAGAAACCGTGGATGAGAAAGAACATGTGGCTTTTGTCTTTCAGGGTCTGTGTTACCTCGCTCCATACAATCTTTGCCAGTTTCATTCATTTACCTGCAAGTTTCATGATTTCATTTTTCTTTACAGCCATGTAGTATTCTATTGCGTATATGTAGTGTGTTGTCATTGTCCATCCAATTGAAAGACATACATCTTTCCATCCACTATTCTACAGGTTCTCTGAGCCTTGGGGACCATGCAGCAATTGTGTTGCAAATGTATCAGTTGGGGCAAGCACCCTCAAGACAGTTTTCTGTACTTTGGCAAGGTGTGGCTTTCTGTAATAGTCTCCTTCTGCTGACAAAGAGGCTTACTTTATGAGCTGTGGGAGCTACTCTTATTTGTGGGTATAAGGATAAAGTGTAGAATGCAGTTAGGAGCTGTACAGGTGTAGGGAATGTAGGTTCTTCCTTAAGATCCATGACCTCACTAACCATGCGTACTTGGCTAGATTTACAGTACCGGGCATGATATCCCTTCTGTTCAATGGACCCTGTTGGTTACCACCAAGACATAAGTGAAGATGAATGCTAGAAAGAAATCCCACACTAGCTCAGATTGTGTATAATAAAGGGCTATTTATTTAGAAGTAGACTCCCACAGCACAGTCCTCTGTATGATCAGGGAACAAGAACCACTCCAGCAGTTAGAAGAGAGAGCAAGTGCATGCTTTACATTGGCATTTTAGTATAAGAGGCCATGCCCAATAAGCTGGTTTCCTAAAGGCTACTGGCTGAACAAATTCCTACAGCATATAAGCGCTACTGTTGCACCCTTAGGGATATTGTGTCATACTCATCATTGTTGTGGTTCACAAACATCACAGCTCAGAACTATTGATTGGTTTTCTCCCTTAGCAACAACTAGAAAGATGTCTCATACCTGGTATTGAGATTTCGTTAGAGTCTGTCTCTAGAGCAAGTATTATCTTAGTCCTTCTTCCAGGTTATATTCTAATATAATAACTACTTTTACTACTTTTGTCATGTATTAGACATTCCTGTGTCCAAATGAAAACCAGGTGTCCCCCACCCCCCAATCAGCCCAAAGCCACAGGATCAGGGTTGAGAATCAATGATGTCATGGTAAGGACACAGGTCCTATTTACTAAGATTTAGACCTTAGTCAAGAGTTAGCAGATTAACTTTCCTCTAAAGCCACTTATACTAGATTGTTTTCAATTTTACAAATAGATTTCCTTACAACATGTCTGTTCCTGCTTATATATGGTTTGACATTCATAATTAACAATTGCATGAAGACGACTGCCATCCCAAAGTGTTATAGAAAAATTCCATAAATAAGCATCTTCTCCAATTTAAATTGTACACCATTCAAAGTGGCGCAATGAAATCCTATGCTACCTTTCTCTGTTTCACGGGCATATGAATCATTGAATGTCTTAATGTCTAGATAGAATTATAATTGTCCTATTCTATTAACAATTATTGTAAATATCCTCCTGAACCTGATTTTAAAGTTACAATTCACCATATCTATGTACATAAAGAAAGATAATATATACAAGAATCAACACTATATACATTTTACTGGAAATTTTGACAGTAGTCTCTGTGAGTGGGGAAAGAGAATGGTACTGACTTGGCCTGTCAAAAATCTTTTGGGTAACTTTGAAAACTCTTGTATTAAAATTATTAAGATAACATAGAAACACTGCTTTATGTAGATAATGACTTGAGGACACCCTTTAGTTCTCCTCTTCACAGTGCTCGGTGGTTTTTGAAGTCACAGCCCATTTATTTACGCAGTGTGTCCTCTACTACTAATGAACTACAAGTCTTTGTTCTATCCAGTTATGAGGCTCTGTGACAGTCTAATTCTTTTTATCTCATTATAGTAACTACCTTTATAGGGGCATTTGGTTTACTGGCTTTGTGCCTACATATCATAAGGATAGAAGAATTTATAGTCAGGAGTATAGATGTGTCTCCAGAGGAAATCAAATACCCACTTACATTAACCCCTTTGTAAAACATGTTTTTTGTTTCACCTTCTTCAGGTTCCCTATCCTCAGCTTCCCAAGGGACTAACTGGGGAGATCGCCTTGGGCTCCTGGGAGCCACTCTAGGTTCAAGTCTCTTGCCAACACTAAGGTGGCTCCCTTAACTAAGATATGTGCTTCCCTGCTCCCCTATCCAACCTTCCTTTATCCCAATCTTCCTGTTTCCCCAAGTTCCCCCAATTGTTTCACCTTCTTTATATAACTATATTGTGTTTTATATGGCTTATATTAACTTTTCTATGCTTTATCACAATCAAACTATCTTTTATTAGGCTATATTTAACCTTCATTAGTCAACCATAATTCTCTCTCTCTCACTATCTCTCTCTCCTCTCTCTTTCTCATCAAAAATTGGCTACTAAGAATTTCACCTCACCTATCCTGTTTGAGTATTAAATCCTACAATCTTGTTTGTTTGTTGGGTTAAGTTCTCGTCATGGAGTGTGGGTTGGACTGGAGCATATTGGCAGTCATTCTGCCTCAGCCTCTAAAGCAGTGCAGTTACAACCCCAAACAGGGGATCAGTTTTACCCTAAATATCAGACATTAGTAAAAAGTAATACTGAAATCCAAAAAATTAATGATAGAGATATAAAAAGTATACTTTTTTAGTATCATAGGTTTACATGATTTTTTAACCAAATAAGAGTTCATAGTGTTCTATTATTCTTATCTCAAAGTATGAAGTTTTATTTAACCATTAAGATATTTTTTAATAAAGAAACATGTTCTTTCTGTTTAATGGGAATACATAAAAAAAACCCTGCCCAGTTCTGTAAGGATTCCTCACTGTGTACACCTACACAGACTAGAATGTGTGGTATACAATGCATGCTAGAGGGGTGTGGATTATTCCCAGCAGTGTGCTATATTCCTCTTCCAAGCACTTATGGTCAATATGTATTGTATTTTTCTTTCTCACTACTAATGAGTTCATATAAACTATGATCTTTATTGAAATTTACTCTGGTTTTAATAAATATATGAATCAGTAGCATGTATGCAACAATTCATAGCTCTTCAACTAAGCACAAAATTACTAGAATGAATGAAATAATAAAAATCAAAGAAATAAGTAAGCAGAAGGAGGGGCAACAAGGGAGAGGGAGAGGTGGAAAGGAGAGAGGAAGAGTGTAGCACGAATAATAAGATCAGGGGAGAGGGAGCTCATGATCACATCTGCAAGTGAAGACATGCAACATTTAACTGGCAAGGGGATCTGCAGCAACTACTGGAGAGCAATGTATGCCACCACATTGAATAACCTGTACAACATGGATAAGTAACTAGACACACACAACCTACCAAGGGCTAAGCATGAGATGAAGGAAATACAAAAGAGCTGGTGATTAGTGATGCAAAAATCAGCAGAAAATGTCTCCCAACACTTGAAGTTTTGCTGTTGAATTTTACCATTTAATGAAGAGAGGGAGCGCTGCTAGGCTGGAGGTGTAGCTCACTGGTAAGGCACTGCCTAGTGTGCTTACTGCCTTGGGTAGTCTGTAACACCACAAAAAGGAGGAGGAGGAGGAAGAAAAGGAAGACAAAATGGAAAGAGAGGGAGGAAAATTGCCATCAACCCTTGGGAAAATGAAAGACAAGAAATAGTCCTATAGGTTTTTTCCTTACTGCATTATCCTGATCGCAAAGGCAGACAAGAACATGAGAAAGTGGAAGCACAAGCCAATAATATCCGAGATGACCACAGACACAAAACGAGGCAAAAACCACTAGTAATTAAAGCTCAATTGCATATGAAAAGCAGAATTAACCCTGATCAAGTAGGATTTACCCATTTGATGTCATAAACTATACATAAGAGTATATGCCACAGTAATAGAATGAAAATTTTAAAGTGTATTTACCTCAAGAGATGAGCTGAAAGTATATAACAAATTTTAATTGCATTGTTAAAAACTCTTTCAGAAATAAGTATAGAGGGAATGGGCCTATTTGCAATAAATGCCTTATTTTATAAGTCCACTGCTAACCTCATCTTACCAGTAAGAAGAAAATGTCAAAGGGTCTACTCTTGTAACTTCTACTCAAGAGAGTACTAACCATAGCCAGAACAACTAGCAGTGAAAAGGAATAAAAGGCACTCAAATGGGAAAGAATTTAAAATGACTGTTCACAAGCATTACAATCTTACATATAATAAGTTCCCAAAACTCCAACAAAAATAATATTAAACCAATCTAAGAATTTGGTCAAATTTCTCAACACAAAATCAAAATGTAACAATCATCAGCTTTTCTGTATACTAAAAATGAACTATACTCTCCCCATAAATGAAACTGAGAAAACAATCTCATTTACCCATCTAAAAAAGTAAAACATAAAACCCAGAAGGACAAGATCTGCATCTGAAAGCTATAAAACATTGATGAAATAAATTGAAAAAGGCACAAATAAATGAGAAAAATCCAGATATCTCGTTTTTATGAATAAGATGAATCAATATTATTTTAAAAGTGTGTGGGAAGAGCAATCTACAGGTTTAAAACAACCTTCACCAGAGTTCAAATTATATTTTTAAAGAATAGGAAAAGCAATAGTAAAATTCATCTGAAACCACAAAAGACCCTAATGATTAAAACAATCTAAAAGTAAAACAGGGCAAGAGGTATCATCACATTACCAGATTTCAATCCAACTGCAAAGGTACAGTGATCAAAACAGGTTTATACTGGCATAAAGACAGAAACATTGATTAGAACAAAAGTAAGGACCTAGCAATAAAGCCATGCATTCACACTCAATTGGTTTTTGACAAGGATGCCAAGTATATTCAATAGGGAAAGGCACTCTTTTCCATAAGTGGTAGTGGGTTAGATGGGTAACCACATGCAAAATGATGGAATTAGACCCTCATCGCACACTATGCACAGAACCAACAGTGAGATGGCTCACACATGACCAAAATTATATAAAAAAATGTTTAACATCACTAAACCATCATTAGGGAAATGGAAATGAAAATCTTGCCTGTTGTACTGGCTCCCATGGAAAAAAATAATAATAATAAAAAACAACTGTTGCAGATATGGAGAAAAGATTAGCCCAGCCATTGTAGGAAATGATGTGAGGTTCCTCAAAATCATAAAGTAGAGCTAGTGCATGATGGGTACCAGCTGGAAATGCAATCAAAGGAAATGAAGCCAAGATGTCAGAAAGAGCAAAAACAGCCAGAAAGTGAACTCAACCTAAGTGTCCATCAACCGATAGACAAAGAAAGAAAATGTGGTACATATATGCAATGGAATATGACTTAGTCTTAGAAAATAAAGGAATCCTGTAATTTACAACCACACATACACACACAACCTGGAGAGTATTATGTTAAGTGAACTAACCCAGGTATATAAAGACAAATCTTGCTGGGTCTCAAATGTCTCACGTACAAAAGCTGAATTCATAGAAACAAGGAATAAAATGGTGATTACCAGAGGCTATAAGATGGATAAGATTTTAACAAAGAAAGGAAATAGCAGTTGGACAAGAAAAAATAATGTTCAAGAGACTAGTTTTACGACATAGTGACTACAGGTGGTAGAAACATATTATAAAATTGAAAATTTTTGAAAATGGAGTTTAAGAGTTCTCAACATAGAAAAAAATGGTGTCTGTCTGTAATGCATTCTATATATGTATATGTTCATTTATAATACAAAGAAACCCAAAGCCACAAGGGTTCTTTCTTCATTCTTATTGTGGTATTCCTCATTAGAAATTTCAATGCACCAATTTATCACCTTATCTGCTACATCTTACATTAAACAGTTTCCTCTGAGTGTCCCCATGGATCAAGGGGCAACTCAAAGGCACTGCAAGCAAAGGAGAAGGTAGAAGCATAGTAGGAGAAGGGAGACATTGTGCACAACTGGTTGGTAGCTGTGCCATAAGGAGAAACTGGATACATGGCGTTCAATGGTTAAATATATGTTGAAATATGAGCGCGGCGGCGGGGGCTACGTCCCCAACACCCCGGCCGCTTGGCTAGCTTATGCCCGAAATAACAACACACAAACTGTATTCATTTAACTGCTTGACCCATTTATATCTAGCCTCTTCTAGGCTAACTCTTGCACCTGGACTAGCCCATTTCTAGTAATGTGTGTAAGCACCCCAAGGTGTACTTACGGGGAAGATTCTAGCCTAAGTCCATCGTGGGTTGGAGCTGCCTGGGAGAGCAGAGCATGGCGTCTCTGCTCCAGAGAGCAGAGCTGTCCGGTCCCTCTGGAAGCAGAGCAGAGTCTGACCTCACTTCCTCTTCCGCCCAGCATCCTATTCTGTTTATTCCACCCACCTATGTTCTAAGCTATGAGGCCAAGCAGTTGGTTTATTATAATTAACCAATTACCTTCCTCCATCAAATATAGACTCATAGAATCTAGACCCAAAAAGTTCCCTCAAATTCCAGAGACATACAACAAAGAATGTGTTACCAGGAGAGATAATTTGCCGAAATACCTACCAGTGGGTCACCAAATCCTAAGGATGTATTAATAGCACCAAAGTGGCCCAGTAGTCTGATCTCATGGAATCTATAGTCACAAGAGGAAAATGGAGGAAACTTGCAGATGCACAGAGCATCTGCCTCATTTTCTCAGGCAAACAGCTTTCTTAATTCTTCCATGATGTTTGACTAAACGCTGACTACTGAAACAGATGCCATATTGTGTTTGAAAAGAAGGGAATGCCCCTAGTTTCTATTTAGTCTTGTGAACCCACACAGGAATATGCATCAAGTGTTTGTCTTAACAAATGGCATTATTCCAAAAGGCCAATGAGCCAGGAGAGCTCCTAAGCCTCTCTGCAAAGATAGGGATGCCTGGCTTAGATGGATGACGAAGAGGGGCAGGTAGATCTCATGGGCACTGCAAATCAAACAGATTCTGGACTTAAAGAAACAAAGGTTTGCGTCCCAGTTCCCAAACCCAACAGTTTCAAACAAGAAAAGAGCTTGCAAAACATTTACAATAGAAAATAGAAAGCTTGTTCAGTTTGTGTGCTTTCAATTCACCACCAATTTCCCAGGAAGACAATTTGGGATTGCTGGAGCTACCATTTCTACAGAGGATTCAGTTAGCATTAAGAGGGAAAGACAGACAGGAAGCAGATACTGTCTCTGCCATTGGAAAATCATGTTTACAAGTATGTGGATGGTGCATCAATTATGCAAAAGAGTTCCAAACAGAAATCCACAGACTCAATTTAAAGGAAAAAGTAACTTTGTTCATGTGACTGGCTTCTGGCAGCACATTTTATTTAATATTTTTTTTCATATCACCCCCTTAAACAGAAATTAGTTCTAATTAAAATAACATGCAAATAGAATAAAACATGATAGTGGTCATAAATGGTGTTCATGAAACCTACATAAAAAAGAACATAACCCACATACTTCAGATACATACATAGTATATATATATGAATAGAAATGCCAGGTAGTTCTTTTCATGTAACATCTCCCAGATACAAACACCTCATACTCTGAACAAAAGAAAAAGAAAGAAAGAAAGAAAGAAAGAAAGAAAGAAAGAAAGAAAGAAAGAAAGAAAGAAAGAAAGAAAGAGAAAAGAAAAGGGAAGAAGAGAAAGGCTGGAGAAGAGCTCCAGGAATGTGTGCACCACTCCTGCTCGTGTTCCTCCTGAGAATCACAATGCACTGTGGGTCCTAAAGACAGAAACCTGTATAACATTTTTAATCCAACCTTCTTCACACATATTTTACAGCAAGATTTTTAATGCATATATACATATGCACACATACATGTATACACATATGTGTGTATGTGTGTATATAATACAAATTAGGATTCCATTGAATCTATTTTAAAAATGCATAATAGTCTATATCAAAGTTTAAAGCCCTTCTATATTTGGCAGCTAATATATTGGAAAACAGTTAATATAATATGGAGATGCTGAGGCGTGGTACTTGTCCCTTCTTTCTGCCTTTATACTCTATAGGAGCATGGTGACAAAGCAACCCCTACACAGCAGGTTAGATGTAGTTGACTAGCTCACACTCATTGAAACTCTCCACTGTCCTCATGTGGGATGGGCTCTTAACCATGTGGAACAGAAATGCTCTTCAGAGGCTAGGTTATTCCAGAGATAAGCAGTGGGGAGAAGAGATTCACTGTGCCACTCTGGGTTCTGACAGACTGAGTGGACTTGAACATGTTATCTAATCTCTCAGCTACAGTACCTTCATTGCAAAGGGAATCCTAACTGTCCTATTTCTTAGAGATTTGCAAATCCCAAGTGTAACAACTCATAAGCAATGTATGCCATTTCATAAGCTCCCACTCAGCCATTGTTTTTTTTTTATTTTATCTTCATTAAACCATAACATTTTGGCTTCCCAAGAAGAAAATAAGGGACACAAGGTTGAAATGTCACTGTAGGTAGAAATTGTTCTATGTGTTTGAACAAAAATTGTGACATGTGTTTCTAATTTTGACTGACATCAGAAGGCTGTCCTTGGTGGCTTTGAGGCAGACTGGAAGGAGCTTCATCACAGCCAGGACATAAGAGCAGGGAAAAAAGAACTGGGGCTGGTTTGAGAGCCTCTGAAGTTACACTTGACAGAATGTGACATTCAGCTTATTGTTGACATACAAAAAAAGTTCCACAATAGCCCAAAATGGAGTATAACAAAGGCTTATTTATCTGGAAATAAATTCACAGAAAAAGTAACAATCCACAGTCCTCTGCATGTCCTGGGAACTAGAACCAAATCCAGCAGTCAAGAGGCCCCATGCATGTTTTTCTTTTCTTTTTTTTTTTAATTTATTTATTAAAGATTTCTGTCTCTTCCCCGCCACCACCACCCATATCCCTCCCCCTCCCCCAGTCAACTCCCCCTCTCTTATCAGCCTGAAGAGCAGACCAGGTTCCCTGCCCTGTGGGAAGTCCAAGGACCTTTCACCTTCTTCCGGGTCTAGTAAGGTGAACATCCAAACAGCCTAGGCTCCCACAAAGCCAGTATGTGCAGTAGGATCAAAAACCCATTGCCATTGTCCTTGACTTCTCAGCAGTCCTCATTGTCCACTACGATCAGCGAGTCTGGTTTTATCCAAGGCTTTTTCAGACCCAGTCCAGCTGGCCTTGGTGAGTTCCCGAAAGAACATCCCCATTGTCTCAGTGTGTGGGTGCACCCCTCGCGGTCCTGAGTTCCTTGCTTGTGCTCTCTCTCCTTCTGCTCCTGATTTGGACCTTGGAGTTTCAGTCTGGCGTTCTAATGTGGGACTCTGTCTCTGTCTCCTTTCATCGCCTGATGAAGGTTAATATCAAGGAGGATGACTATATGTTTGCCTTTGGGTTCAGCTTCTTATTTAGCTTCTCTAGGATCATGAATTAAAGGCTCAATGTACTTTATTTATGGCTAGAAACCAAATATGAGTGAGTACATCCCATGTTCCTCTTTTTGTGTCTGGCTTACCTCACTCAGGATAGTGTTTTCTATTTCCATCCATTTGCCTAAAAACTTCAAGAAGTCCTTGTTTTTTACTGCTGAGTAGTCCTCTAATATGTATATATTCCATACTTCTTCATCCATTTTTCAATTGAAGGGCATCTAGGTTATTTCCAGGTTCTGGCTATTACAAACAATGCTGCTATGAACATAGTAGAGCATATACTTTTGTTGTATGATAAGGCCTCTCTTGGGTATATTCCCAAAAGTGGTATTGCTGGGTCCAGGGGTAGGTTGATCCCGAATTTCCTGAGAAACCGCCACACTGCTTTCCAGAGTGGTTACACAAGTTTGCATTCCCACCAGCAATGGATGAGTGTACCCCTTTCTCCACAACCTCTCCAGCAAAGGCTATCATTGGTGTTTTTGATTTTAGCCATTCTGACAGGTGTAAGATGGTATCTTAAAGTTGTCTTGATTTGCATTTCCCTGATCGCTAAGGAAGTTGAGCATGACCTTAGGTGTCTTTTGGCCATTTGAACTTCTTCTGTTGAGAGATCTCTGTTCAGCTCAGTGCCCCATTTTATAATTGGGTTGATTAGCCTTTTACAGTCTAGTTTCTTAAGTTCTTTATATATTTTGGAGATCAGACCTTTGTCAGTTGCGGGGTTGGTGAAGATCTTCTCCCAGTCAGTGGGTTGCCTTTCTGTCTTAGCAACAGTGTCCTTTGCTTTACAGAAGCTTCTCAGTCTCAGGAGGTTCCATTTATTCAATGAGGCCCTTAGTGTCTGTGCTGCTGGGGTTATATGTAGGAAGTGGTCTCCTGTGCCCACGTGTTGTAAAGTACTTCCCACTTTCTCATCTATCAGGTTCAGTGTGTTCGGACTGATATTGAAGTCTTTGATCCATTTGGACTTGAGTTTTGTTCATGGTGATAGATATGTATCTATTTTCATTCTTCTACAGGTTGACATACAGTTTTGCCAGCACAGTTTGTTGAAGATGCTTTCTTTTTTCCATTGTCTACTTTTAGCTCCTTTATCGAAAATCAGGTGTTCATAGGTTTGTGGGTTAAAGTCCGGGTCTTCTATACGATTCCATTGGTCAACTTCTCTGTTTTTACCCATACATGTTTTTCAATGGCACAGTACATGAGAACAATATCCAACAGTCAAGAGGCCCCACACATGTTTTTTAATGTCATAGTACATGAGACCATGCTCAAAGTGGGCTGATATTTTAAAAGCTATTGGCTGAAGGAGTTCCCATAGCACCTCTCCCTTTTGTTTAAATTAGAGCATTCTAAGCCTAATATAAAACTATATACAATAAAAACAGATATCAAGTATTGTCCAGGGAAAATAGGCAAAAACATACATAAAAATTAGAATTACAACCAGCATGAACAACATCAAGCAAGAAATATATGCTAAAGGTTTCAATAATTATCTATTCTAAGGAGTTTATATCTTACATTAAATATGACTTGGCTAAGTCATGAAAGGAAAGTAACTATGACTATCTAGTCTTCAATCTCATCAAAAACATGAGAAGGGAAATAATATTGTTTGAGTAAACAGGAAGTACAATTAAGCAACTTCCAAAATATGCAATAAATGACAGAGACAACTGGCTACCTGGACAATCACCCAAAGTCTCATTTGCAACATTGGGCAACCAACTTTGGCTAAGGCCTAGAGTAACCGACATACAATTTTCAGAGGCAGGAAAATTTGAAAAATATCTTAGTTGGCAAGATTTGACAGTCTTTTTGCTTGTATCTTGCTTGTTCAGTCTGGACACCATGTATTTTATCAAGTGATCAAGGCAGGGACAGTTCTTCGCCTAAAGGCCAGTTATGCGAAAAAGTAAACAAGTTCTAAGTGGAGTGTCAGTGCCCAACATTCTTTCAGGAATAGTCTGGTGCTGCAAGGAGCAATGATGTCTCATGTCAACAGAATCCTAATTTATTTAAATTCCATATTCTACAGTTTTTGAAGTGTTTGAAGATTATCTGTCTATCTCAAATATACCTCTGTACATCTAGAAAACTTAACTAACATTACTACAATGTTTGATTATTACAGATGACTATCTATTAATCTGTATTTCTTAACTAAACATTACATTTTTAAATGAGCTGCACAAACCCAAAACCTAAAAAAAAAAAAAAGAGCAGAAATATGTTGGAGGAGGGTTGCTTGTTGGTTCCCAGCTACCTGGCTAGCTTAGAACCAAAGCAATCACACAGAAACCATATTATTTAAATCACTGCTTGGCCCATTAGCTCTAACTTCTTATTGGCTAATTCTTACATATTAATTTAACCCATTTCTATTAATCTGCATATCACCATATGGCTGTGGCTGACCAGCTAAGTTCCAGCATCTATCTCTGGCAGCTCCACGGCATCTCTCTGACTCCACCCTTCTTCCTCCCAGCATTCAACCTAGCTTTCCCCACCTAGTTTTGTTCTTCCCTGCCATAGGCTCAAAGCAATTCTTTATGCTTTAACCAATAAAAGCAACACACAGACAGAAGGAACTCCCAACCAATAATACATATACACAGTATAGTAAATTGACCTAAATTTGTATCAATAGACCAAGATCCATACCAATGCAAAGTGTTCATTTCTATATCATATCCCCTTATTTTTTTTTAGAAATTGACTATAATCTTTAAATAAAAATAAACATTTATAAGCAATCATTTTGGGAATTTGAACATAGTTTTCTCTAAACTGCTTCCGTTGTTTATTAGGCAAAGTATTTTTAGGATTTCATGGAGACCTTTCAGGGTGTCTTGTTCCATTAAACCACATTAGTCTGGCAGGAAGCTACAGGTTCTCATCTTCTGTGGAAACAAAAACAGAACCTCTTTTCCAAAGTGACATAACCATAGACTCAAATTTTAAAGTCAAGATACCTTTAAAATATACATATTGATTTAGCTAAGCAGCCCAATCAAATGTCTCTCTGCAATAAAAAAAAATAAATAAAACACAATAATAGATATAATCCAGACCCTCTATGTATATTACATTTTTACATGGCTTATTTTTCTTTACTCCCTTAATCTATGACCATCTGTACTCTCTTACATTACTTTTATTGTCTATTTAAAGACTGTTTTATTTTTTAAAATTATTTCTTTTTATAACTGTTCATACTCTTTTTCTTCTCTCTCCCAAGCCTACATACATTTATCCAACACTGTGACCTATTCTTAGGTCTTTTATGTCTGAATCGGTCTTTATTGTGTATCTATAATCATTTTCTGACCATGAGCACCTCTTAAAATGCTAAGCAGTATGACTAAGATTAAGGCTGATTTGTCCTTTTGTTCCACTCATTCTAACATGATGGAGGTATGTTCACCACCAGCTCTGTGAGCCATGCTCACCACCTCAGCTCCAGGAACACAGTGGGTCTACTCACAAACCCCATTTAAATGTTCCATAACAGGATCTCCTGAAGGAGCGAGTGCCATTCCATTACATCAGCACAAAACAGGAAGCTGGCTTTCTTATGTGTCTCCATGTTCCAGATGGTGGATGCCAATTTGTTGACACACAAAGGGTATAGCCCAAAATGGAGTATAACAAAGGTTTATTTAACTGGGCATAAACTCACAGAAAGAGTAGCAATATCCACAGTCTTCTTCATGAGCTGGGAACTGGAACCAAATCCAGCAACCAAGAGTCCCCACACATGCTTTTTGTATGCATTTATAGCACATGAGACCATGCCCAGAAGTGGGCCAGTATCTTAAAGGTTATTGGCTGGAGCACTCTGAAATTTTACTTCAGAGAAGTTGATGGGCATTGAAACAACTCATTGTGAAATTTGCCTTCAATGTGACAAGGCTAGCCATTTGGGCAAGAAACTGCTCCTGCCTGGACTGCTTGATGGTATGCTATATAAACTGGACATGTAGGACCCACAGACAAATGACAGCTGAAGTTGCCTAAAGAGGATGTGATAATCCTTCAGGGTTTCTACCTCACAGAAAAACAACTGTCAGATATATTCAGCAGGACACAGAAGAAAGCAACTGATGAATTTTGCCATTATAAGGCATAACAGATCTTCAAATTTCCTGCTTCTTGGAAAAGTTTGCCAGATACTAAGGGCTTAGGACTGAAGATGGATGCTCCGATAGTACAGAAGAACTTTGGCTGACTGTCCAGGCAGCAATATGTCTCTATCAATTCTGTAGTTTTGGAAGTTGCTTACAATGCACTTTCTGTTTATATCCTTCTGGAGTCTTTGGAGAGTTACAGTTTTCCTTAGTTATGATAAAAGATAAATTAGATGTAAAACTTTAGACTTAGAGCCGGGCGTTGGTGGCGCACGCCTTTAATCCCAGCACTCGGGAGGCAGAGGCAGGCGGATCTCTGTGAGTTCGAGACCAGCCTGATCTACAGAGCTAGTTCCAGGACAGGCTCCAAAGCCACAAAGAAACCCTGTCTCGAAAAACCAAAAAAAAAAAAAAAAAAAAAAAAAAAAAAACCTTTAGACTTACAAAGAAATATTGTAACTATAATTCTTGCTTGAAAACTACTTTGTATATGTAATTTTACTCTGTTAAGCTAAAACTTTCTTTTATTTAGACAGAAAAGGGGAGATGATGTGGGATGTCCTTCTGTATATGTGTTGCTTTTATTGGATAATGAGTAAAGCTTTTTTGTTCAGTGGCTTAGCAGAGTAAATCCAAATGGAAATTCGAATAGAGATAGAGAGAGTAGGTGGAATCAAAGAGACATCATGTAGCTGCCAAAGGAGAGGGACATGCTGGAAACTAACTAGTAAGCAACAGCTTCATGGTGATACACAGAATAATAAAAATTGGTTAATTTAAGATGTAATGTAAGCATTAATTAATAAGATGCCTGAGCTAATAGGACAAACAGTGTTGTAATTAATATAATTTCTGATTATTCAGATCTGGGTAGCTGGGAAATGAATGAGCAGTCTCCATCTACAGGTTATGATGGTTAATGCTGACTGGTATCTTGAGATAATCTAGATCTACCTAGGAGAGAATGATCTGTGCATGTCCATGAGGGAGCTTTGAGACTGGGTTAATTGGTGAGAAGACCCTAAAAATGGGTGATACCGTAAAGCAGTGGGGTCCTGAACTAAATAAAAAGGAAAAGACAGCTAGACACTAACAGTCATCTTTTCCTGCTTCCTGATGAGTTAATATCACATGACTAATTGCCTCAAGGCCATGGTAGACTGCTCCCCCAAATCGTTGGCCAAAATAAAGTCATTTCTTTCTCCATCTGATTTCACCAAATATTTTGCCACAAAAAGAGAAAGGAGAAGCATATACAACTTCACATAGCATGAAAACTACATCCAGAATAGATTCTAAAGTGACTAAGATGCCAATAGCATCACTATGATGGAAATCCCAAAAGACAACAGATGGGAAACCTTCCTGGGATGCTGGTGGCATGTTCTGAACAATAAGCTTCAGAACTGGGGCCAGAGCTCTATACCAGGCAAGGGTATGAATGACCAATGGGAATATAGTGAAGATAAAGACAGTACAGGGACAACACAGAGAGAAAGGCCTAGAAGTAGATACTTGCATAAGGCTCAGGAATGATGAAAAGGACCAAGCGAAAAGAAGTCACCAAAGAACTGGAAAGGATAATGTCCTTAGGACGAAATGAACTTACAAACAAGCATAGATATATCTGAAGGATAAAGTCTGCCTGATAAACTTCCAGATTTTTGCTGAGTATTGACAGGACAGGAGTTCTGATTCTCCAGAGACCCCAGAGGAGCCATCTTGGCTCTGGGTCTGAAGCTTGCTGGCTAAAGAAATGAAGTTACCCAGCGTCAAAGCCAACCAACCTTCGTGGCTCAGTATCTGCATGGCTTGCCAAGGTACTCCACAGCATCCAAGCCTAAATCAGGAGTGAGTCAGGAATCCTTGGCAGCCTGTCCATGCACTCTGCGTGGGAAGCCCAGATCTGGCTGCAACAACAGCATAAGTGAACGTCATGTTTATCCTTCATAAAGTTCAAAATAACAGCACTTAGAAATTAGCCAGGCTTCTAAAAAGCAATGTGAGAGGTGTGGAAACTGCAAACGCGGTGTTTGCAAAAAGCTTGTGGAGGGAGAAGCACCTGCTTCAAAGCAGCTGGTCAAAGAGGACGGATTCCTGGGCTGAGACTGAGGGATTCCAAATTGCTAGGTTGTGGCTTTGGCTTCTGAAGCTACATTTGCAGCAAGTCCTGCAGAAAATTCGGATGCTCACCAAAGTTCGTGTGCCGCCTATTCCAAAATCCTAGACTATTGGATAGGAACACAAGCACAGTGCCGCCTGGGAAAAGGAAAAACTACATTTTCTTTGTGGTAAATAATCCTTAGCAGAATTGCTATGCTTTGTAAAAACTAATCAGATCTAGTCTCTTACCTTCCTGCACTGTGTTTGCTGATGAGTGTGCAGTAAAATGATTTGGGGTACTTCAAGCTTGCAAAAGGAGGGCAGAATTGCCCATTTATTTCCTTCTAAGATATATATTCTGAAATCTACTAATGACATGAAAAGGAAGAGTCCTAAAATGTTTTAACTTTTTTCACCAGATATGGTGAGCTGTTTATTTATCTTTTTTATTTAGTGCTTTTCAATTAAGGCTTCAATTTTCTCAAGTACAAAAATTGATTTTTTTTCCTACTTAAAAATGTCAGTGGCCAAATTCCTGTCACATATAAACAATTAAAATTATTGCTTGATTCCCATTAGGGGATTAGAGTAGTTTGTAGTCTATAATATTGTTCTAGCATTGTGCCTTCATTTGTTAATTGTCTTTTTTATTCGTGTGTTGGTTGTATTATGGCACATTCACCTACATATGTGACCATATCAAAGTTGGAAAGACCCCATTAACCTACCCTTATCCACCATCCTGACGGTCCTGCTCCTATTCCCCAACAGGTTCTAATTTGCTCTCACATCTTTAGGAAAAAGTTTTAATATTCCACATACAGAAGAAATTATGCAATACTTGTCATTGTGAGTCTGGTTTGTATCACATGAGGCTCTGTGGACCCAGCCCTTGCTCCGGGAACCATGGGAACTCATTCTTCTCTGTGACAGCAGAGCATGCCTTTGTTTTGTTTCTGTTGCTGTGATGAAATCTCCAACAGAAGGAGCCTAGGGCAGAGCCTTATTTAACTCACAGTTCCAGAGCAGCATGCTCCACCATGTTGGGGAAGGCCAGCAGTCAGACTCAGGAGGCCCTGCTGCCATATTGCATAGGTGGTGGAGAAGCAGAGCGTGGTACAAGAAGTGGAGTGGAGCTATAGAAAAACAAAAGCCCAACCCCAGCGGCCTCCTTCCTCCAGAAAGGCTCTCTCTCCTAAACACTTCAGGACCTTCACAAACAGCACCACCAACTAGGCACCAAATGTTCAAACTCATGACCCCATGAAGATATTTTGCATCCATTCTATGACAGAGGACATGAAAATATGTATTTTTTATCCATGCATCTCTTGATAGGCACCTAGGCTGAACCAGTGGCTCTGCTATTGTGAATGGTTCTGTAATAAGTACATGTGTTCTGCACTTGATTTCATTGGGTATATAAGGTACAGCTGAATGTTTCCTGCATGCTAGCAGTGACAACCAACTACTAAATGATGGTCTATATATTTTTATAAGTAAAACTGTGAGCATGGACATTGAAAAAGTCACCCTGTGCCGTCCTGATACCCGGAATTATATTAGTAGTACTTGGTTAACTTGGCCATCACACTCTTTTCATTATTCTTAATGAAAAGATCCTTCTTAAAAAAAAATAAAAGGGTGTGAGTAGCTTGCTGATGAGTGACTGAGAACATAGTCGAGAGGGACTTGGCTGGAGATTCCTGGGGAGATAAGAGCTACCAGAAGCAGGGGACCATGAGCTTCCTCTTTCCCTCTCACTGGGTCCACCCTACCTCCTCACAAGTTCCAGCCTCCTCTCACCTTCTATCCCTTCCTCTCCACAGGCTGGTTCTCCCAATACCCCACAGCATGTGTTGTGAAAGCAAACAGAGCTCCAAAGGTTTTATCCTTGGTCAACACTGGAACACAGTCCTCCCTCCTGCCCTCCATGGAGTAAATAAACCCTTGTGCCAGGAGTGATTAAGATTGCAATAGTCCATAGCTGTACCAAAGCTATCATTGGGCACATGGCTGGGATTCCTGGATGAATACCTTCTTCTAGGGATAGCCACAGCAGGAAATGGACACAGCAGTATCCACTGAAGACTATCTGGAAAACATAAAGATTCAGACAACTGTCCTGTTTAGTATTACCATTTCACATAAAGGCTGCCAGACTTCTGGCTACCACCAGAAGAAGCCTCTGTGTGCTTGCACACACGAGAGAGAGAGAGAGAGAGAGAGAGAGAGAGAGAGAGAGAGAGAGAGAGAGAGAGAGATATGTGCGGTTAAAATTCAGCTCAATGTTATTTTAAAAATAGCAATTATTTTGATAAGGTGTATCAGGGAGTTTAGAGTGAAGAACGCATAAGAGCAAATCTAAACATTGGTCTTTAGAAGCCTCCCCTAGTGATGAGAGTACATGCGGGCAGCTCCAAAACTGATAGATCCAGCATGGTATGTTTCATTCAGAAAACAGTGTTTAATGGGTACCTGTTATGCCCCAAGAAAGGGAAGATGCCAAAAAGAAAACATAGGCAAAGTGATTACTTTCAGCATTATAGCCCCATTCAGAATAAACCAACCACCACAAAGATAACCTTTAAAATAAACATATGTCTTAGTGATACATGTTGCCGAAACAAAAATCAAGGGATTTGGTTGAGGTTAGATTAAGGTTTGCACTTGCTTCTTAGAGTAGATAGCCTTGACGCTGAAGACTTGAATGTCTTGAGCACAGATCATGAATTTCATACTATTGACCCATACAGAATGGTCTTTTGAGCTGAAACCTTAATTGATCCCCACAGGTTACTAAACCTCACAACCAAAGATTCAAAAGGATACAATTATGATGACTGGCTTTCAGGGCCCATTTGCTACCAACCCTGTTGGGATATTCCTAAGGGCTAATATTCTCTGAAACTAGATAAAAATGATGAGGAAGGATTAAGAAAATGCTTCACATAAAGGGGCTACTTTGTCTATGGAAAGAGCGCTGACATCAAAGCCACAAAACTTAGACTTGAATCAAAACTGTAAGTGCTCACACCAAACTTCTTGCCTCTTTTTCCTTTCTCCTTTTTGGTATAAGAAATGTAGATAATTATAGCAATCCAAAGTGAAACTTACCCATGATAAGAACCTTCTGTATCAAACACACTTCCTGGAACACAGAAAGATTCCATGGATTTTTAGCTATGATGGGTAATTGAAAAAATCAGAATCTGAATGGAGTGAATTTGATGAGAGGGAATTTGCCTAGAAGCAGTTATAATTCACAATAAGAAGGGAGTTTTACCACATTGTTAGCTGTTGGCTAATGAGTTGCTTGGCAAGTTGGTCATTTGTTTGCATAGATGGATGGACAGACTGAGGGAAGGGAGGAAGGAAGCAACGAAGGAAGGAAGGAAGCTACGAAGGAAGGAAGGAAGCAACGAAGGAAGGAAGGAAACAACGAAGGAAGGAAGGAAGGAAGGAAAGAAGGAAGGAAGGAAGGAAGGGAGGGAGGGAGGGAGGGAGGGAGGGGGGGGGAGGGAGGGAGGGAGGGAGGGAGGGAGGGAGGGAGGGAGGGAGGGAGGGATGCCCTGGAAGTTGGCAATACAAGGACATATACAAGGGCCTCTAGGTATCTCCTGTATATTGTGTAGCCACAGAAATCTGATTCTTCAGCGTAAGGAAAAATGGGACTTTTATCCCACTGAAGGTTGAAGGTGGATTGAAAGTGAAGCTTGTTGACCTATAATCCCTATGTAAAAGCTGAATTCTTATCTATTCAATCTGCCATAGTCCAAGGATAGGTTTTCCTTTCGAAAATCACAGTGCCATAATGAAAAGTGGTGATAAACTGCTAGCATATCCACATAGCTCACCAGAAGCACCCGGCACCTGTGTGCTGCATCGCCCAGCATAATGAGATTCATTTCGCCTGCTTTCATGCTCCATGTCCATGCTCACCCAGGATCAGTCCTCCTTTAGCATCCTCACCCCTCCATGGTAGCCCACCTGGGATGTTGTCTCTCCTCCTTCATCCTAGTTTCCTTTTGTCCTTCCTGCTTTCCAACACATACAAACACATTGTCTTAGAGTTTCTTTTGCTGTGATAAAACGCTATGACAATGGACAACTTGGGGAGGAAAGGGTTTCTTTCAGCTCACAACCCTCAGATCACATTCTATTGCTGAGGGAAGGACCTCACACAGGGCAGGAACCTGAAGACAGGAGCTGATGCAGGAGCCATGGATGAGTGCTCCTTACTGGCTTGCTCCTCATGGTTTGCTCAGCCTACCTTCTTCTAGCACCCAGGACCACCAGCCCAGGGGTCCCACTGTCCACAGCGAGTTAGGCCCTCCCACATCATTCATTAAACTAGAAAATGCACCCCAGGCTTACTTAGAGGCCAATCTACTGAAGCAGTGTCTCAGTTGAGGTTCCCTTTTCCAAAATGACTCTAGCGTGTATCAAGCTGACATGAAACTACCCAGCATGTACATGCATAGCCACCTAAAATAGAATTTCTAAGTAAATTGGAGATCAAATATCATCCACAAAAGTAGCTAGGATTAAAATTTGATGTGAATCTTCTTTAGATTTTTTCCTTTATTCTGTACCTAAATAATCACACACCTGTGTATTTGTGCGTGTTTATGGGTGATGTAGATATGTATATACAAGGTGTGTGTGTGATGTATGTGTGTATGCATTTGTGCACATGTGTTAGTGTCATGCACATATGTTATACATACATGTGGAGGCTAAAAGTCAAAATCAGAACATATTTAATTCCTCTCCACCCTAGTTTTGAGACAGGGTTTCTCACTGAACTTCAAGCTATGCATTTCAGCTAGACTAATTGGCTAGGGAGTCCCAGGAATCCCTCTGTCTTAGTGCCCTTCAGCTCTAAGAGTGTATGCAGGCACCACTGTGTTCAGATTTAGTATGTGTCCTAGGGAACTGAACTTTTAGCAGATATGGCTACACATATAAACATTTTATTTGGAAAATAGCCTTCCACTTAACATCATAGAATTGACCATTTATGTATCTATTTTATGGTTTATGCCACAATGTGTTATATGTCTATAAAATATATGCATCAAAATAGATTGCATACCCTAGTTTTTTTTGCATCTGATTACTATCAAAAACTCTTTAAAGCTTTAAAAATCACCTAAATCATTAAAGTATTGATCCAAGAAAATGCATTTGTGTCCAGATGTGGGTGTATATGGTATGTGGTTTGTGTGTGGTGGGAGTGTGTACTCACGTGGCATACTGAGGTTGTGCATGCTTGTGTGTGTTTTCACATACACAGGCAGTGTTCTACTTGACTTAGAAGGTGGAAGATTAAGGAGAAAATCAAGTAGATTGAAATCAGCAATAACCCGACCATTTTCCAATACTAAACGGACCTCAAATTTATCCCCCTGCATCTGTAGGTAAATGTCCTTCAGTTCTTGAAATAATAAATACCCAAAAACTTCGCATAAAGTTTTGCAGAGGCAAGGTGTGAGATAGCTTCCATCAGAATCCATTCAGGGCTTTGTTTGTGCAGTTTTCTGTCCAAATCTTTTTACATCCTGGCTTACTCCCTGGGGCCCCTAGCCTGGGAAAGGTCAGAATACAACATGTTTTCCTGCCTCTGTAGCCTGGGTAGCTGCCAGACTGTTGAAAATAATTGCTTTCAGACCCCAGATTATGCCACCATCTACTCAATTTCAAATCAGCAAAACCTACAGCAGTGCTGTGGCAGTTGTGACTGGCACCTTGGCTTCTCTTATCATCTAAATTCACTTTTACAATTACTGAGTGGCTCAAAAAAAAAAAAAAAAAAACTCCATTCTGAAAGTGTAGTTTTTCACCATAACCTCAAAGGCAAGACAAAGAGATGCAAACCTGGACTTTACAACCAGGACTCTGACGCAGGAAATGGAAATCAAACCATAAATTGGCATGGCCTCCTGTTCTGCACTATAATATTTTTTTCCACATTTCAATGTCCCGGCATGCACCTTTCCACCACATTATCTTCAGGAAGTGCAAATGCAGTCCTACAGCAGAGTGTCTCATGCAGAGAAAACCTTCAGGGCTGTGGTTCAATCAGCCTCGGGGTGGTCTGCACAGACCCTTGGGACAAAGGTGTTGGGAAAACCACCCATCCAGCAGCCCTTCTGCTAAACAGGTCATTTGTTACCCAACCAGCTACAATCAAGTCCCATGTGCTGTGCTTACAGAAACCCAGACTCGAAGTATTCTAAATCAACCATTAGATGTCTTCCCGCCCACCTTTATTTGTTCACAGAATGTTGAAACACTCCTCTGGATTCCACAAGAAGAGAGGACAGATGTCCTCTGCAATCCCCTACGCAACATCTTTCAGATGCTGTGTGTCTAAATCCCACTGTTTCACCCAAGTCAGCCAAGGAGGACAAATGAAAACTAGAACAGTGACCTCAAAGTCCCCTCTGATTCTTAGAGTCCAAGGGCATTTCCATTTTGATGCAGTTTTTATGCAGGTTTTATTTTTTTATGCCTGGAATTGCTGGCCCTTACCTGTTTATATAGACTTGGTATCCAGCTTTCTTTCAAATCTTCTGCTCTTGAGGGATGCATGTAAGCAGTAAAGAATCTGCAGTGCATGATGCAAATGTCCGGACCAACTTCCTCACCCTGAGTGCATAGAAGTCTTCACTGTTCTTTCATCAGTACTACAAGTAGGCATTTCGGCCCATCTCAGCACTTGGTATTTCAGCTTTTTTTTTTTTTTTTAAATCTAAGGCTGTTCCAAGACCTTGATGAAGAAGAGATTTTTCTTTTTTTTTTTTCTTTTCTTTTCTTTACTTTCTTTCTTTCTTTTTTTGGCCCAATTTCCAGATAAAGAAACAGGTTTTCAAAGATGACCTCTTCCCTCCAGTAATGTTCTTTGTACCATGGGTCAGCTCCCTGCTATAATGGTCCAACTGAGATGTAGGCGCCAGGTTACTATTTTCAGGAGGAAAATGATAGCATTCATGTAACAGGATGTATGAATCTTTTTATTTTCTGTAATGAAAAGAGTGCAGAAAGGAAACTTTGATGTGTGTAATGTAATTGTATGGATCCTATCAACCCATTACTCTGCATGCAGAGTGGGTTCCGATCTTCACATCCGTCACTCTGCTGCAAGGAGCAGGCTTTTTCCACGTTTTTACTCACCTAATGGATTTGATATAAAACCTGTTTTTCTATGGATGTGAGGCTCTGGAGGGTTTGCAGTTCATCAATACATAAAGGCTGCCTCCTGCTATAGCACCCCTTCCCTGAGCAGCTGCCGAGTGTGGCTAAATGCATCACGGACTTTTACAAGCCTGCTGTCACTGCTCTTTGTTACAACAGAGCAGATAATAAAATAGAAGTTTAATGGCATTAAAGCATGAATCCCAATACATGAGAAGAGGAAAAGAAAGAGAAAGCAGAAAGCACAATGAGGACAGAAACTGCACCCATAGAGCTGGCCAGAGGGCACAGAGGATGCCCAACATTGTCAGCTCACTGAGGAACCTTGAATGTGAAGGTAGCTAGCATAGCAGATCCCTGAAAAGGGAAAAGTTGACATGCAGAATCTGGAATCTTGAAAAGTGTCTATCCTTGTGGACTAAATAATTCTTCAGTTCTGAAACTGCCAAAAGTAGGTTTTGTAAGTGATCACATCACTTACCTGCAGTAATTAATCGCAGGATTAGTGATGATTCAAATTCTTAAGTACATGTATCTGACTGTCTATCACTGGCAGAAAGATAGTAGACAATGGAATCTCTGCAACCTGAAATCCACAGCCTTGCTGAGGAGAGAGGCTCGTGAAAGCCCTTACAATGATACAGTAAGTTGGATGCTCTGACAGATACCAGATGTCCTGGGAATACAGAGCAGAGAAAGCATCACCAGCCCAGGGAGGCACCAAGGAAACCCTCAGGAGAAGGGGCCGGTGAGATTAAACCTTAAGATCAAATAGTAACCAGGTAAGATTAACGTATACAGGTTATAGGGGTATAAAAAGAAAAAATTAGAGGAAAAAAAAAAGACAGTAGGTTTTTTCTTCCCACCTTCCAAACATCCAAGCATGCACAACTGTTTGAAGAAAAGAAGACTCAGGAAGCTAAGGCAAGTGAGTCACAAATTTCAAGGCAGCTTGGGTTACTGAGTGAGTTCAGAACAGAAGGACCACAAATTCAAGGCAAGTGAGCCTGGGTGACTTAGTGACACCTCGTTTGGAAATTCAATTTTTAAGTTTTTAAAAGGGCTAGGGTGTGGCTCAGTAATAAAGTGCTTGCCTGGACTGTGTGAGGCTTGAGTTCAATCCCAGAGTGCTGAAAGATATGAAGATGACACAGTGTCAATACAAAACAGGGTCACAAGCCCCTTGAATTACAGGAACAATGGGAGGAAGATGTGGGGAGAGATGATGGCAAAAACAGGCTGGGAAATAAGCTTACAGTGCAAGTTCAGGGAGGTTACAGTAATCTCTGCAGCCATTTGAAAGCAGTGGGGTTTTCTGCATGAGAGCAGAATTATGAGATTCCGTGTCTGGTGTTTGAAAGGGGGACTTGATTGGGGGAGGGGGAGGGAAAGAGGAGGCGGTGGGGGGGAAGAGACAGAAATCTTTAATAAATAAATATTTTTTAAAAAAGGAGGACAGCATACAAAGCACAACCGAGGCAGGAGGCTGCTGTAACCTTCAGGTGACAAAATATGGCTGGGGCCAAGGTCATGAAAGGATTAGAGAGGGGCAGCACACCTTGGAAGATTGGAAGGTACAGATCTGGGGTCAGCTAAATAGATGCAAAAGAATGATTCCTGTGCCAGGCTCGAGGACAGAGTGGGATAGGCTCTATTCTGTGAAGGGGGGAACACTAGAAGCAGTGTTACTGTGGAATAAAACTGTCAGTCTTCAGATATCAAGACAAAGCTGTTTAAGAAGCACTTATTTTGACCTAAACTCATAGCAGAGATCCAACTTCATGCATAGAGTTGGGGATCAATAATCTACAGTCACTTACTAGAAATTATAAAATGGGTGAAAGTGCACAGGAAAATGAGGGGAAAGCCCAGGTATTCATCTCTGACTCATTTACAAGATAGGTGCCCAGAGTTGCCTCTGAATGGTTGTCAGTGGGTGCTATGCCACCTCTGAGACACAACCCTAAAAATAATAGGAGTAAATCTGTACACTTCCATAGACACAACACAGCATAGTTCTTTTCCAAGTTTGCCTGGGTATAGGAGAATTGATCTTAAAGGCTCTTCTTTCTTAGAATCAATTCCATAGAATCCTTTAGGGTTTATCCAAGTCCACAAAGTAAATGAAATCATAAATCCCCCAGTGTTCCCATTATACCTATTCACTTCTGAATATGATTAACTGTTAGTTCCAAACCCCCAAAAAACCAGGTATATAGCTCACAGGCCCCATGAAGGAATTTCAGAGAACAAAAAAATTAGGGGCCTAAAATGAGAACACTCGTGAAAAAAAAAATAGGTATTCCCTTTATCCACAAATATCTTCGGAGCACTCAAGAGATAAAGTAAACTTAGGTATGTGAACCATTTGCATTTAAATGTGCCAATCATGAGTTCAGCTTGAGGCTTCCATGACTAATCAGGAACAAACCAGTTTTCTAAGACTCTCATACAGAACTGGGAACACTCTGGGCACTATGACCTTCAGAGTTTCAGCATCTCATGTTCTCTATGGGACTCAGTCCAGTGGTGTAGCTCAAAAAGACCCAATAACAGTGATATATCCAACAAGGCATTTATATTGATGGCTTCTCCTGCCAGTTGGCAATATTTCCCTTCTGGGTTGCAGTAGTGAAAAGAACCTTCTAGAGAGAGTGGAATACTGCAGAGAGAGCAGGGGACCAAAGCTCAAGGATAACCCCTTCCATTGGAGCCCTCCATTTGGAGGTTAGCTTATTCCATGAAATGATGCTTTATATTCAGTGAAAGCTGCCTTTTGAAAACCTGAACGCACAAAAAAGTAATTTAATTAAGGAAGTCATTTTTTCCTATTATTCACAAGGAAACCTCTACAGGCAGACTCAAATCTACATGCAAATGAAGTCATCTGGTTTATCATCAACAGCACCCAGCCTATACTAAACAATAGGAAGCCCATTGTACAATACAAAGAACACTAAAATTTTAACCTTTGGGTCACTAATAATTTTCAAAGAAATTAGTCTCTAAAGAGCTGATATTTACATTGAAAATTGCTTATCATTTAAAGCAGAATTTCCATATATAGAAGTCATTCCATGTACTGAGGAACTGGCTGAATCTGAAAGAAGGTGGGAGAACTCACGAAGAGCTGCAGTCCCCACAGCTCCAGACTGCCCAGAGACCCTATGCACCTGCTCCTGCCAGCTCAGGCCAGATTCTACCTTCCTGTCTCCCAAGCAGTGCTCCCTAGCAGGAGCTGGGCACAGGGCTGTTGGCTAGTCTACTCTACACTGTTCATTGCTGACCACTGTTCAAATGGAAAACTTTGCACTACCACAGCGCTGTTTTCGTAGGTGTCTCATGGTTCTTGTTTACCTCTGATTTTTATTCAATGACTACTCTACAAAACTCCTGTGCCACTTTGTTGCCGCTGAACCATTCTTCCATTCATGTGAATGGAATTTAAAAATTAAAACTCACTGAAGAAAACTGGAGAGATAGCTCAGCAAGTAAAGTGCTTAACTCAGAAGCATGAGGAGCTGAGGGTCCTCAGGAACCATGTAAAAAAGCTAGGCATCATGGTATGCATTTGTAATCTTAGACCTGGTGAAGCAAAAGTATGAGGGTCCTCGGGACTCATTGGCCAGCCAGTCTATTCTAATACATGAGCTCAAGACCAATGAGATACCTTTCCTCAAAGGAGGTAGACAGCATCCCTAAGGATGACCTGAGGTGGTCTGATGGCCTTCAATCACATATGCACTCATATGCACCTCCCTACACATGCACATACTCACACAGACACATATGCACACATGAACACACACTTAAAAATCACTGAGGAGGTAAAACAGAGAGGTCCATGGTATCCTTTCTAAGAAAATTACAGTAATAGTAAAATCTATCCATTTGGTGTCCATCAATAATATTTATTGGATGTTTGCATTGGGGACAGTATCCTGCTGGTTGCATCTCATGGAATAGCTCCAGTGATTCTCCCAGTAGAGGTCCCCTTTCTACTCCACTGCACAAAAGAGGAAATTGAGATTGAGGAAGGTCAGGTGCCCAGAGTCACTCCATCAATGAAGGTGACAAAGTTAGAATGTAAACCAGACTGATTCCAGAGGTACACGTGGAACCAGCACATAGCAGCTGTGCAGAGACACAGGCAGACCAGAACTCTGAATACTTACTCCCTACACATCCTGCTATCCATGCCCGTATCCTTGATCCTTTTCTCTAGTGGGACCACTTCCTAAGCATCTGACTCCCATGTAGACAGTGATTTCTCTTTCCCTGCTGCTTCCTTCTTTTTCCTTCTCTTGAGGGGGCTTTAGCACATCACAAGTTGATCACTTCATGATTAACAGTAAAAGAAAACATATATGGCCATGCTGCCAATAGGTAAGTGAGAAGCCAACTGTAAGGGGCAGGCCAAGGAGTGCTGAACATTTGCCAGCAAGGGGGCAGTATGAGGGCAGGGCCTCAGGAAACCTGTTTAGGAGTCACTTGGATCATTAGTTCTCTTTCTCTCAATCACTAGCTTTGCTATTCTCTCAATGGAGGGAGAATGTTCTACACACCAGGCACTTAAAATATGGAAGTGCATCAATGGAGAGAAGCTACTCATAGCACCCACTTAGCCTTCAGCCTCTCAGCTCCAGCACACTGACCACAACGCACATTCCTTATGCAGAAGCCATAAGATTCATTTCTAAAATCTGATGATCCATGACCAAATTAAAGAAGTCAAGACACTAACACTGGGGGACCCCTAATTAAACTCCATGTTGTAGGAAAACTCATATGTGTAATTAAACACATATGCTTATATTCTGGCCAGTTGCTTGGTGCTTTGTTATGAAGTATGAACGAATGGGAAAGATATTTATGAAACAAACCCAAAGCTAACAATCAGGACAAGCAAGTGGTCTTGGGAGAAACAGAGATATTACAAAAAGCAAAAGAAAATATTTCAGCAACATAACCAAGATTTTGCACCTAAAACGAAATAGCAACAACAACAAAAAAAAATAGGAGAGAATGCTATGGAAGAGGGGCTTCCAGGGGAAAAAAAAACTATACTTGGAAGTTTTAAAATGTGGTAGCCCAAATTAAAACACAATAGCAAGAGGTGGCAATGTAGCTCAGTAGTAAAGACTTCTTTTGCCATGTGGAAGAACCTCGGTTCAGTTCTCAGCACTACAAAACAACAACAAACAAACAAATCTGCAAGACTGAAAATAATACTGGAAGGATGCTCAAAGTGATTATAAACAAAGGTTTTTTGAAAGATCAATATTAGGAATGAAAATGAGCAAGAAAAATCATGATAAATTAAAATTAATAGGTTTGGGGGGGGGGAATCAAGGAATCTAAGTTTGTGGCCCTACATGAATAGTAGGTGTGCACATGGTAATCAGAGAACATTAGCTTTTTCTACAGCAACCCAGACAGATTGAGGATTGTCTTCCTGGGGTGTCTCAATTAGGTGTTAAAGGAGGATAATGGCTTATCAGAAGAACACAGATTTGGAAAGTTAACCTGAGGCTCCCCTACCTTCAAGAGGCTATCTCAAAACATGCTTCTAGAAAATGAGGGTGCAGACCCAGAAAAGGGATGTCATGACATCTCCAAATCTGAGCATAGATTGCTGAAGAGGGGAAAAGGCAGGTTTGGCAACAGCGGAGAAAGAGATCACAGGACAGGAGTTAAACCTACAGACAGGCCTATCCAGATGGAAGCGGAGACAAGGAGGATGTCGCCAAAGTTCAGAGCCATGATTGCTAGATGACTAGACATGCTCAATGTTGGGAGAGGTTTTGAGAAAAGCTGTAAAACTGTGATAGTGAAAAATGACAAAGACATAGATACCTGAGCAAAGGGGAGTAAATTATTGATCCTGGAGAAACAAGAAAATAATTCAAAAGAGAAAACATGGCTACATTTGACTACTTGACTTATTAGTGAGTAACGCCTGTACCATCTTACACATATAGATACTAAATTTTCATGGACCCCAAATTCTGCAGTGTGACTGTTTGGGGAAAATATTGCAAAGGGGACTGAGGAGGAAGGCTCTGTTAAAGCCTAGATCCTCATCTCACATTCAGGAAGATCAATAAAACATATCTAAGCAACAATGAGGACCCTAAGAGAGACATACATAGATCTAATCTACACGGGAAGTAGAAAAAGACAAGATCTCCTGAGTAAATTGGGAGCACGGGGACCTTGGGAGAGGGTTGAAGGGGAGAGGAGAGGTAGGGAAGGGAGCAGAGAAAAATGTAGAGCTCAATAAAAATAATAATCATAAAAAGGAAATTCAAAACAAAATCTAAGTATATAAATTAATAAATTTCACACGGAGGTGTGTGTGTGCGTGCATGCATGTGTTCATACATGTGTGTTTGTGTATGGTGGAGGTCAGAGGTCAACTTCAGGTGTCTTTCTCTATGCTTTCCATCTTATTTATTGAGACCTGGAGATTGCTGATGGGCTATGCCTGTCTCACCCACCTAACCTCTCAGTGCTGGGGTTAAAGCTGTTACCCTCCTACACCCTGCATTGTCTGTGCTGAGGATCCAAATCCAATTACCCACAAAGTTAATCTCCCTAGTCCCGGGTGTAGATGTTTTTAAATACAAGATTATAACTAAAAGAGTTTGAAGTATTGGAAAGGATTATCTCTGTGGAATTAGACTGACGAAGTGAGCAGGAGACAAGACTGAGTTTGTATGTCTCTCTGACACCAGCAGGCTTTTATAACCCAGACCCATGTAATACTTTGTAAAAAATAAAAACTGGACTTAAGCAGGACAGCAGACCACCGGCGCAGGCAGCAGCAGACAGCGGGGACCGGCTCACAACACCTAGAGCAGATCGCCCCACTACAATTAAAGCAAAGAGGTAGGCCTTTGGTTGGCGAGATCCCTAGCAAGGAAGGAGCCAGGTCCTGTTCCTGAAGACCCTTCTGACGGGCGAGAGGGAACTTGGACCCTGCCAGGAGCCAGGAAACAGAGCAACAGCATTTTGTAAGAGGAGCCCCCCTGTCCAACAGGGAAACCTGATCTGGTTTTAAAAGACCCATTAGATAGCTTTGATAGGAGGAGATGGGCAGGCGTCAAGGCAAGAATTCACCCAATAATCCGAAAAACAACATGAAAACACCAGAACCCAATGATCTTACAACAGATGGACTTGAACACCCTAATACGGAAGAAGTGGAAAAAATTGACTTTATGAAAGCAATAGAGTCCATTAAACAACATGTGAAAAATGCCCTTATAGAAATGGATGAAAAGTATAACCAAAAGTTTGAAGAAATGAGTAAATACGTACATGATACCCTGGGAAACCAAGAAAAAACAATCAAACAGGTAATGGAAACAGTTCAAGAATTGAAAACTGAAAGGGAAGCAAGGAAGAAAACACAAACTGAGCACCAGCTGGATATGGAAATTCCAGGTCAACGAGCAGAGCCTACAGAAACAAGCATAATCAATAGAATACAAGAAATAGAAGAAAGAATCTCAGATTCTGAGGACACCATAGAGAAAATAAACGCACTGATCAAAGAAAACAGCAAAGCCAACAAATTCTCATCACAAAACATGCAGGAAATATGGGACACAATAAAAAGACCAAACATAAGAATAATAGGAATAGAAGAAGGAGAAGAGTCACAGCTCAAAGGCCCAGAAAATATTTTTAACAAAATTATGGAAGAAAACTTTCCCAACATAAAGAAAGATATTCCTTTGAATATTCAAGAAGCATACAGAACACCAAACAGACTGGATCAAAGAAAAACATCCCCTCGCCATATAATAATCAAAACACAAAATATACAGGTTAAAGAAAGAATATTAAGAGCTGCAAAGGAAAAAGGCCAAGTAACTTATAAAGGTAAACCGATCAGACTTACACCTGACTTCTCTATGGAAACCATGAAAGCCAGAAGGTCCTGGATAGAGGTTCTTCAAAAACTAAGAGACCATGGATGCAAACCCAAACTTCTATACCCAGCCAAGCTAGTATTCACTATCAATGGAGAAAACAAGACATTCCAGGATAAGAACAAATTTAAACAATACGTAGCCACAAATCCAGCGCTACAGAAAGTAATAGAAGGAAAATCGCAACCCAAGGAATCCAACATTGCCAACACTGACTACAATAACTCAGGAATCTAGCGAACCTTCACCAGTACAACTCAAAGAAGGGACACACACAAACTCTACTACCGAAAACAGTAAGAATAACCGGAGTAAACAACCACTGGTCACTAATATCACTTAATATTAATGGTCTCAATTCACCTATAAAAAGGCACAGGCTAAGGGATTGGATACGAAAACAGGATCCAACATTCTGCTGTTTGCAAGAAACACATCTCAACCACAAAGACAGGCATCTACTCAGAGTAAAAGGTTGGGAAAAGGTCTTTCAAGCAAATGGTCCTAACAAAAAAGCAGGTGTGGCCATACTAATTTCCAACAAAACTGACTTCAAACTAAAATCAATCAGAAGAGATCGAGATGGACACTTTATACTCATAACAGGAACAATTCATCAGGATGACATCTCAATCCTGAATATCTATGCCCCTAATATAAAAGCACCCACTTATGTAAAAGAAATATTTCTAAAACTCAAGGCAGACATAAAACCACACACACTAATAGTAGGAGACTTCAACACACCTCTCTCTCCAATGGACAGGTCAATCAGACAGAAACCTAATAGAGAATTAAGAGAATTATTGGAGGTAATGAAGCAAATGGACTTAACAGACATCTACAGAACACTCCACCCAAATAGGAAAGAATATACCTTCTTCTCTGCAGCTCATGGAACCTTCTCAAAAATTGACCATATACTCGGAAACAAAGGAAACCTCCACAGATACAAAAGAATATCAGTGTCCACCTGTGTCTTATCAGATCACCACGGATTAAAGTTAGATGGCAACAACTATGCTACCCCCAGAAAGCCGACAAACTCATGGAAACTGAACAGTCAACTACTGAACCACACCTGGGTCAAGGAAGAAATTAAGAAAGAAATTAAAGTCTTCCTTGAATTTAATGAAAATAAAGAGACAACATACTCAAACCTATGGGACACGATGAAAGCAGTGCTAAGAGGAAAGTTCATAGCACTAAGTGCCCACTTAAAGAAAACAGAGAAAGCATACATTGGGGACTTAATGGCACACCTGAAAGCTTTAGAAAAAAAAGAAGCAGAGGTGCCCAGAAGGAGTAGAAGACTGGAAATAATCAAACTGAGGGCAGAAATCAACAAAATAGAAACACAGAAAACAGTCCAAAGAATCAATGAAACAAAAAGTTGGTTCTTGGAGAAAATCAACAAGATCGACAAACCCCTATCCAAACTAACTAAACAACAGAGAGAGAACACGCAAATAAATAAAATCAGAAATGAAAGGGGGGACATAACCACAGACACAGAGGAAATCCAGAGAATCATTAGATCTTACTATAAAAGCCTGTATGCCACAAAACTGGAAAATGCAAAAGAAATGGACATTTTTTTAGATAAGTACCATATACCAAAGCTAAACCAAGACCAGGTGAATGATCTAAATAGACCTGTTAGTCGCGAAGAACTAGAAACTGTTATCAAAAATCTCCCTTCCAAAAAAAGCCCAGGACCAGATGGGTTCAACGCAGAATTCTACCAGAACTTCCAAGAAGAGCTAATACCTATACTCCTTAACGTATTTCACAATATAGAAACAGAAAAGTCATTGCCAAATTCCTTTTATGAAGCTACAGTTACCCTGATACCAAAACCACACAAAGACCCAACCAAGAAAGAGAATTACAGGCCTATCTCACTCATGAATATCGACGCAAAAATTCTCAATAAAATACTGGCAAACCGAATTCAAGAACACATCAGAAAAATTATCCATTATGATCAAGTAGGCTTCATCCCAGAGATGCAGGGCTGGTTCAACATACGCAAATCTATCAATGTAATCCACCATATAAATAGACTGAAAGAAAAAAACCATATGATCATTTCATTAGATGCGGAAAAAGCATTCGACAAAATTCAACACCCCTTTATGATAAAGGTCTTGGAGAGAATAGGGATACAAGGGTCATACCTAAATATAATAAAAGCTATCTACAGCAAACCGACAGCTAACATTAAATTAAATGGAGAAAAACTCAAAGCCATCCCACTAAAATCAGGAACAAGACAAGGATGTCCACTCTCTCCATACCTCTTCAATATAGTGCTTGAAGTTCTAGCAATAGCAATAAGACAACATAAGGGGATCAAGGGGATTCGTATTGGAAAGGAAGAAGTTAAGCTTTCGTTATTTGCAGATGACATGATAGTATACATAAGCGACCCCAAAAATTCTACCAAAGAACTCCTACAGCTGATAAACACCTTTAGTAGCGTGGCTGGATACAAGATCAACTCCAAAAAATCAGTTGCCTTCCTATACACTAAGGATAAGGAAACAGAGAGGGAAATCACAGAAGCATCACCTTTCACGATAGCCACAAAGAGCATAAAATATCTTGGGGTAACCCTGACCAAGGAAGTGAAAGATCTATTTGACAAGAACTTCAAGTCTTTGAAGAAAGAAATAGAGGAGGACACCAGAAAATGGAAGGACCTCCCTTGCTCTTGGATTGGGAGGATCAACATAGTAAAAATGGCAATTCTACCAAAAGCAATCTATAGATTCAATGCAATCCCCATCAAAATCCCATCAAAATTCTTCACAGATCTGGAGAAGACAATAATCAACTTTATATGGAAAAACAAAAAACCCAGGATAGCCAAAACAATCTTATACAATAAAGGAACGTCTGGAGGCATTACCATCCCTGACTTCAAACTCTATTACAGAGCTACAGTATTGAAAACAGCTTGGTATTGGCATAAAAACAGAGAAGTCGACCAATGGAATCGAATAGAAGACCCTGACTTTAACCCACAAACATATGAACACCTGATTTTCGATAAAGGAGCTAAAAGTATACAATGGAAAAAAGAGAGCATCTTCAACAAATTGTGCTGGCAAAACTGGATGTCAATCTGTAGAAGAATGAAAATAGACCCATATCTATCACCATGCACAAAACTCAAGTCCAAGTGGGTGAAAGACCTCAATATCAGTCCAAACACACTGAACCTGATTGAAGAGAAAGTGGGAAGTACTCTACAACACGTGGGCACAGGAGACCACTTCCTACGTATAACCCCAGCAGCACAGACAGTAAGGGCCTCATTGAATAAATGGGACCTCCTGAGACTGAGAAGCTTCTGTAAAGCAAAGGACACTGTTGCTAAGACAGAAAGGCAACCCACTGACTGGGAGAAGATCTTCACCAACCCCACAACTGACAAAGGTCTGATCTCCAAAATATATAAAGAACTCAAGAAACTAGACCGTAAAAGGCTAATCAACCCAATTATAAAATGGGGCACTGAGTTGAACAGAGATCTCTCAACAGAAGAAGTTCAAATGGCCAAAAGACACCTAAGGTCATGCTCAACTTCCTTAGCGATCAGGGAAATGCAAATCAAGACAACTTTAAGATACCATCTTACACCTGTCAGAATGGCGAAAATCAAAAACACCAATGATAGCCTTTGCTGGAGAGGTTGTGGAGAAAGGGGTACACTCATCCATTGCTGGTGGGAATGCAAACTTGTGCAACCACTCTGGAAAGCAGTGTGGAGGTTTCTCAGGAAATTTGGGATCAACCTACCCATGGACCCAGCAATACCACTCTTGGGAATATACCCAAGAGAGGCCTTATCACACAACAAAAGTATATGCTCTACTATGTTTATAGCAGCATTGTTTGTAATAGCCAGAACCTGGAAACAACCTAGATGCCCTTCAATTGAAGAATGGATGAAGAAAGTATGGAATATATACATATTAGAGTACTACTCAGCAGTAAAAAACAAGGACTTCTTGAAGTTTGCAGGCAAATGGATGGAAATAGAAAACACCATCCTGAGTGAGGTAAGCCAGACCCAAAAAGAGGAACATGGGATGTTCTCACTCATATTTGGTTTCTAGCCATAAATAAAGGACATTGAACCTATAATTCGGGTTCTTAGAGAAGCTAAATAAGAAGGAGAACCCAAAGAAAATCATATAGGCATCCTCCTGAATATTAAACTTCATCAGGCGATGAAAGGAGACAGAGACAGAGACCCACATTGGAGCACCGGACTGAAATCTCAAGGTCCAAATCAGGAGCAGAAGGAGAGAGAGCACAAGCAAGGAACTCAGGACCGCGAGGGGTGCACCCATACACTGAGACAATGGGGATGTTCTATCAGGAACTCACCAAGGCCAGCTGGCCTGGGTCTGAAAAAGCCTGGGTCAAAACTGGTCTCGCTGAACATAGCGGACAAGGAGGACTACTGAGACCTCAAGAACAATGGCAACGGGTTTTTGATTCTACTGGACCTATTGGTTTCGTGGGAGCCTAGGCAGTTTCGTGGATGCTCACCTTACTAGACCTGGATGGAGGTGGGTGGTCCTTGGACTTCCCACAGGGCAGAGAACCCTGATTGCTTTTTGGGCTGACGAGGGAGGGGGACTTGATTGGGGGAGGGGGAGGGAAAGGGGAGGCGGCGGTGGGGAAGAGACAGAAATCTTTAATAAATAAATAAATTAATAAAAAACTGGACTTAAAATTAAATTCTGCTCCTCAGAAACTAATTCTAGGAACTCTGTGACTGGAATTCATTGGTCAGATAACATAAGAGGCTACTGAAGAACTTGGATGTGTATGCAGATGTAGTGTCACAACTAGTGACTGCCTGAAGCCTATAGTGACACTGAGTGCGCTATTATAGTGACACTTGGTTCCCTGTCCCAGCCCTCTCTGTCACTTAGCTAGAGATGCCACCTTGCTTCCTCTGGACATGTACAATAAGCCTGGCCTGCCATGTGTTTATTTAAAAAGCTTCTCCCGTGATGAACTCATTTTCAAGCTTGACGAGCTCTCAATGTCAAGCCAACGATTGTGCCATGCCTCTGAGGACAGTTGCTCCCGCCCAGAGTTGCACTCCTGAGCCTTTCCACCCACTTCATTATTCTTTTTTTTTTTTAATTTATTTATTTATTATGTATACAATATTCTGTCTGTGTATGTGCCTGAAGGCCAGAAGAGGGCGCCAGACCTCTTTACAGATGGTTGTGAGCCACCATGTGGTTGCTGGGAATTGAACTCAGGACCTTTGGAAGAGCAGGCAATGCCCTTAACCACTGAGCCATCTCTCCAGCCCCACTTCATTATTCTTTTACTGTTGACTGACCCTTCTAGTCTCAGGTGCGCATTTCTATTCTGTATCACACCTTCCCTCTCGGTTTCCAACGTTTCCCCCTTCTCCCATCTGTGCTGACCCAGTCCCTACCACCTGCTGTCACTCACTCCTTCCCATCCATATTATGACTTGGTATTCTCATCCCTTGTGCTTCTCCCATCCATAGCACTGACCTTGACAACAAGTTCAAATTGCGACTATTTCAATAGCCTGAAGGTTATGAGACCATCAGTCTTGTAAATGCTTGGCATTGTTCAACGAAGTCTACAGGGAATAACAGAAATAAAGTCATGAATGAAGAAAATTATGATGTGCTGGTAGAATCAGTGTCTGGTTATCTGTAGGTGCTAAAGCAGCATTAGCCTTTATTGATATTTATTTAGCATCTTTAATATTCTGGGTACACATAAACAACATTTAGACCCATGAAGAGTTTACATATGGAATTAAAACTAGATATAAATGAGGAGTGACTAACCACTTACTCATTTATTTAACAATTATTTATCGAGTACTGACTATATTCTGAGGCCAAAGGTTATGGAGATGAAATGGTTTTATTCCAGCTTCCACGGAGCTTATGGTTGACTAGGAGCGATATAAACAAACAGTAATAACGCTATCACTCCTCCATGTGGAAGGCAGTGCACACCGGGGAAAACTCAGAGTCCCAGCGTCTGAGCCACAGACTTTTCAGGCAAGACTCAGAGAAGGTCACCAGGGTCTAGAACATCAGCATTCAACGCTTTTCCTTTCTACACACGCACTGAAAGTGAGCTCACAGGGCTAGAGAGAGGATTCTGCAGTAAGAGCAGCACTGGCTGCTCCTCCAGAGCACCTGCCTTTGATTCCCAGCACCCACATGGCAGCTTACAACTGCCTGTAACTCCAGCACCAAGGAATCTGATACCCTCTTCTGTGTTGGCAGGCACCAGGCAAGCCTGTGGTGCACAAAGATACATGCAAGCAAAATATCCATACACATAAAAGAAAAATAATAATATCTCTTCTTAAAAGAAAGTAAACTCACATCCCACTAAGCATAGTTCCTTATTTGTTCTTGCTGATACTTCATTTGTGTGTCTCTGTGTGTGTGTGTGTGTGATACACTTTAACTAAAGTAGACATTTAAAAAGAAGGACAGTAAACCAGCACAATGACTCAGTGGGTAAAGTGTTTGCTGCATAAACCTAATGAATTGAGGTCAATCCCCAGATGCCATAGCAAAAGAAAAAAACTGACCCTCAAACGTCATCTTCTGACCTCCACACCCATACCATAGCAGGTGTGTATCTGCACAAACACACACACACACACTCACACACATGCATACATACACATTAATATACCACACACACACTGATAATAAATAAAATATTATTTAAATAAACTAAATAAAATTTATTTAAATATTATTTAAATTAAATTAAATAAACAATATAAATGAGCTGGGATATCCTCTGCTGTTTCAGTCTATCCTCTCTTCCCAACTCCTGTGCTGAAAACAACTGTGATCTCAGCAGACCAGGGCAGAGCAGAGGCCCACCTGCTGCTAAAGAGGAGTCTGGATTTGATTAATTCATTCGTAGATTTGGGACAGTCATAAGCAGCAAATGTAGCATGTGACAATCCAGACCTTTCCAGGATCCCGGGAAACACTACTAGTACAAGGTTTGGTTTCCCTATGAATATGCCCATTCAAGGAGCCTGGTAAACACCACAAGTACAAGGCTTGGTTTCCCTGTGAATATGCCCATTCGATAAACTGAAATAGATAGAAGCTGCTTAGTGAGCACAGAATAGAACAAATGGAATTGCCATCTGTAGAAATGTTTCATCAAACAAGAAGAGCTGATTGAACTGCCCTGCTCATCTCTGAGTATATTCCTGTCGGAATAACTAGGCCTGGACCTCAAATAAATACTGACATGTTTTCCTTTTAGCTTTCGTTTTCCTAGAATCACTTCAGACAACTGCCCTTCTGTTAATGGATCGCCACCTCAGATAATAAGAATGTACTTGATTAGATTGAAACTTGAAAACATTAATTACATTCCTGTCCTGGGGATTCAACCTAAAGAGAGAAAGAATTGCTCTGCATAAGGCTGGAGGAACACAGGGACTGGAATCCTGGCAGACTCTGAGGTTGTTAAAGGGCTTTCCCTACTCAGAGCCAGCAGAATCCTCCTGGCCCCAGGAGATACATCTTCACCCACTTCAGCTTTGGGGTTCTTCTTGGCTTAGGTTTTCTCAAAGAAGTACTAGGCTTCCTGGTCGCTGGGACGGTGCCCCTCTCTCCCTACATGGAACAACAGGTATGGACCCAGGAAGGAGGCTCAGCCCTTGGATGACAACATCGGCATTGGGGACAGTACAGATCCTTTCTTTTTCCAGTATTAGCCTGCCTGCTATCATGATCTTTGTTTTTCCTAAAAATGAACCCATAGTCTCCTCCTGAAAGCTATGAACAGTTAAAACACAATAAACTAAAACTATACAATGACTTTCATTCACCTTAAGAGCAAGCAATCTTCTACCCCCAACATTTCTTCTTTGAGGTAGGATCTCAAGGAGCCCAGGCTGCATTCTCCTCCTCCAGAGAGCCAAGAATGGCCTTAAACTTCTGATCCTCCTGTCTCCACATCCTGGGTGACAGGCATGAACCTCCATTGCTGGCTATGCAGTGCTAAGGGTCAAAGACATGCTAGGCAAGCACTCTCCTAACTGAGCTACAGCCTCAACCCTTTACAAATCTTTTGACTCTCGTGAAGACACCTACAAATGTATTTTCTCTGACTTATCAGTTATATATTATCTACTAAAATAGTTGAAAGTGATACCATTATTCTGGAACAACTCCAAAGAATAAGAAATATTAGGAACTATTTTATGTCATCCATTCAACCCCTTAGCCAATGTGTATTAATTCCAATGTGAAGAATATGACAAAACTCAAGCTTAACCAATCAGAAATCATCAGTCAACTTTTGGCCGTATCTATGGATTTGGCAGCTGAATTGCATTCCAAAAATAATTTTTAGAAGCTAGAAACATGGCTCAGTTTATAAAGAGCTTTTTACTCAAGCATGAGGACTTGAGTTCAATTTCCTGGACCTTTATAAAATAAAAGCCAGGTATGGAGGCACACATTTGTAATCCCAGTACTGGGAAAGCCCAGAAAGGTTCCCTTGGGCTCACTGGCCAACCAGCACAGCTTAGGCATTGATCTTCAGCTCACTGACTGCCTGCTCAAAAAGGCGGGGCCAGCAAGATGGCTCAGCAAGTGCCACATGAGCCTGGCCATCTTAGTTTGACCTTCCAGCCTTCAGGACACACAGAGAGGTGAAAAGAAAGAGTCGACTCTGTATAGAAACATATGCCAACTTCTCCCTGTTGTTATTGTCTAAACAATCCAGTATGCCAATTGCATAATGGTGTTCCCATTGTATTAGTATTACAAGGAATCTGCAGCTGTGTACAGCAGGATGTGCATAAATTATATGCAAGTATTTCAAGATTTTATGTAAGGGACTTCCATTCTCTGATTTTGATATCCACCAAGGTACTGGAACTAAACAAAGGATAATGGGAATCAACTGTGTTGTCTCTGTTTTGTTTCCATGAACACATAAGTTTCTCTTCTTGCCCTCCCCAACTGGTGGCATTAAGCCACTTACAGTCTGGTGTTGCTTTATTGAGAAATCACTGAGGTGGCTCACATAAACTCATTAAAATTTTAATGTGCGTATCTATAATGCATTTAACTTTAAATATTCCATGCACTTATCTGGATGTCACTACATCCTAGATGCCTACAAAAACAAATTGCACTAGTGCGGTAAGAAGGTAATTTAATATCTGAGCAGAACAACACTGCATGTTTAATTTAAAAATATAGCTTAGGAATAGCAGTGCCAACATAAAGTTACCTTTGTTAAAGAATAGTAATTGGATTTAATGTCTCATATATACGTGGTTTTCATTAAAGGAAAGAAAGTGAAGTTTATGTGTGAGCATAAACTAATGAAGTGAGCTCAGCTCACCTGTTGTGCCCTTCAGACAACAGGTACAGCATACACCATTAACACAGATTGTAGAATTAGCATAAAGCTCAAAGCTTTAGTAAGCTTCAAAACACAACTACGTGTTTTGATCTTTACCTGGGATGGTAAAATGTGCACGTTAGAAAGGAGTCTCCACAAGAGATCATGTTGCAAGTCAGGTCATGGACCCATATTAAATTCTTGATCCACTTGTCCTGATGGAATCTGAGTAAGTTGGTTTGGAGTTTTGTTTATGCTTTGTACATTCTTCTTGAGACACTGGCCACTCTGGCAGGCAAAGGTTGGGAAGGATGGATCATGCCTTCCCAGGAGTTTATGGTGCTGATTGACTGAGGGTACCTGGGTGAGTTCAGATGGCATCTGATTTCAGGCTCTGGTGTCCCAGGACCAAAGATTACACCAGGTCCTCATGATTAGAAACAGGAATTCAGAGAAGAAGAGCAGTCCCAAGAACGAAAGCATGCGAATGAGCTAAGGGAGTAGCTGCATGGGTTATAAGGCCCTTATAGGGCCTTTATAGTCCCCACTGCTCCCATGTAAAGAACCCTGTGCATGCTCGATTCTTTAGATGAAGCTCAAGGAAAGAAAAGTTTCCAGTCTTGCCCGGCAAACTGGCCCCTTTCACATACAAATCTTGATATTTCAGACCCTATTCCCCTGCTACCCCTGGAGCTCTCTGCACAACTCGAAGGCAGCTCCTCTGAAGAGTCTCTGCTCCCCCAACAAATGTTAAGGGGAGCATGGCTATTGCCCATAAAGTCTTAGTAAACTCAAGAAATACAGCTGTTATGTCATTTCACTAACCAAGGTTAAATTATCTTGTCTTCTCTCTTCGTCCCACAGGAAATTATTGGAACGCTGCCTCCTTCCCAAATCCTTCATCCTACCTGCACTTCTCTACCTTCCAAGGAGAAACCAGTGCTGACATTTCTTTCTATTTCAAGACGTTAATCCCTCGAGGAGTGTTTCTGGAAAATCTGGGGAACACTGACTTCATCAAACTGGAGCTGAAGTGTGAGTATCTATTTTCTGTCAACATGGTGTGGCCACTCTGATCACAGAGATGTCTCAAGAAAGTTGACCAAGAAGACAAGAAAATACTGCTCTCCTAATGGCAGGAGAGCATGCAGTAGGGCTCCTTGTTTAACGTGCTTGCTTTCCAGGGAAGTAGGTCAAGAGTGGACAGAGGTGTGTAACCAATCAGAAGCACAGAAAGTAGAGGGACCAAGGTGAGGAAAGCAGAAGGAATATATGAAGACAGCATGACTAAGGCAGTCACAGATCAGTTAGCTGATGGAACAGAAGACTGGTGGGTGCTTTTCTCAATGAAGCTCTGCAGCCACACCTTCCGAAAAAGTGTAGGGTTATAATTTGTTTAGCCAAGGACATAGAAATGCGGAGTCAGGCCCAGTTGGCCTTGGATCCATCAACTGTGTGGAACGCTCTACTTTGGGGCTGCCTCCATGGGAAGACAGGCCAGGCAAATCCACAAACAATTCTTGGCTCACCAAGGCGCTTGTATCCTCGGGGCCCAAGTTTAGATTTAGAAAGCTCTAATATGCAGACCTCCAGGTTAAATGGTTACTTGCTCTTCTATGTGCTGAGATAAGTCAAAATCATGTGTAAAACCCTGCACCCAGTCTTCTGCCAGATCTCAGCCCCGGCTGAGTATATCAGACCAGCTTCCTCCCCACAACCTTACCCTTTATGTTCTCTGTAATACTGTTGGCTTCTGCCTCTGTTCCAAAAATAATCCCAAGTCCATTTCCCAGGATATCTGAGCTTTTTCTCTTTTTGTACTTATACATATGCAATGCACCATTTTAAAAAGATTATCTCACATAAACATTTTTTTCTGTTGAAATCCCACTGGGTTCTCTTTTTAAATGATAGATTGTGACATAGCAAAAATGGGTAAAGATGTCAGAGAATGAGTTTCAGATTCAAACCCAAATTTATGATTGACTAACCTAATCTCTTTGGATTCCAGTTTTTTGAACTATAAAATTATGATGTTAATCTGGGGAGATTGTTCTGAAAACAGGGAGCAGATATTTGTGGAGAATGTCAGTGTCTAGTAAGTGCCAGAATTATTTCCCCAAGGTTGCTCATTGTGCTGCAGGGTTTCTCAGTTATGACAGGATCTTTCTCAACCCAGTTGTACTGGAACCAGGGTCCTAAGGTACCAGATGCTTGGCTGTCTTAAAGATCAAGCTGAGACAATGACTCCAAATACATTGTCTCAAACCAAGGAAGGTTAAAGATGTGCACTTTCATGGGAGTATGCACAGCAGACGCAAAATTCACTAAGAATTAAGAGCAGTAAGAAATGGAGGGAAAGTGACAGAAATTCCTGAGAGGAGAGATTTCCAAGAGAAGAAATGACTGTCAAGTTCCTTTGTCCAGGGGCTTTTACAGGGCCATGGCAGATGCTAGACAAAGGCTGAAGTACTGCCTGTTGGTTTGGCTAGATTTCTGGGCTATCATGACTGAGTCAGTAGAGACCCACATGATCCAGTCTGTCCTGCTGGACCAGTCATGAAAATGATTCTGTGTTGTCCACGTACTGTGCATCTCTGACTCCAGCCTCGTTAGTTATTGACCTTGACTGTCAATAACTGTCAGTCATTTGTCCCGCATCACTACCCTCAGACTCTGCAGGTGCCCCAGAAGTCGTTAATTATACCATACTCTCTTTATTCTCATATTTACATAGTCAGCTATAGCTTTCCCATGACAGAGAGTGAACACAGCCCCAGCCACCAAGATGTAGCTGCAGTCTTTCTTGATTGTCTCATAGCTAGCTAGCTGGTGGTCTGAGGTAGTCCCCTAAACAAAAACTCATTGTTAGAAGCCATCCTTGCTTATATTGAGTTTGTTGCAATCAGCTTCATTAGAATCAAGAATTTAGGAAAGGATAATAATGCATTAAATACGTCCCTGGGGGCTTTAGGGAAAGAAACAACTGGTCTGCCATCACTGTCTAAGATCCCTGTCTCTCTCCTTCTCTGTCTAGCTTAGTTATCTCATATTTAACTACAGGCCTCCTTTTCATCTTCCTCGCTGGTCCAGACCTAGCTGTGTGAACCCTTCACCTTCCTTTAACCCCAGCCTCTGTTCTCGCTGCAACAGACCTGGGCAACTTGCACTTTTTTACCATGGGCAAGATCTGATTAAACAGAAGAATGAAAATAGTCTGGCCCTAGAATTAAAACTAATTAATTTATTGATTAAAATGCCCTCTCTACTGAATTAGGGCTCATAATTATTAAAATGGGATTTTTCATTTCCTTTGGTTAAAATTAATTTAATCAACTATGTTCTTACTTCCACATCCGTTAGATGACATATTAGAAATATCCCATTGACAGCTCTATATTTGAAAAATTCTATAATTTTCTATAATGTTACTTGTGTTCTCTGACTTTTATCTGCTTGTATTTGGTAGAGTCATGTCTGGATAGGAAGGATGATAAGCCGAATTCAGAGAGAGCAGGTGTCTTGACTTTCCACATGTATCAAAGAATTTCATTTATTTCTTATTGAGGAAAATCTTCAGAGATGCTTGCATTAGGAGCCCCGAGCCTCGCCTGCTGCACTGGGGCTCCTTTCTTGCAGGTCTTCCTGCACTATGCGAAGTGTAGTGGAAGGTGAATTACAGTCTCCATCTGGTCATACCACTGATATTTTCTGTCACATAGTTCATACGGGGTGAAGAAATACAGGATCTTTAAGATGGAGACTTGAAACAGTCTCTTCTAGAGCCTCCTGTACCTTCTAAACGTCCGTAAAAGTGAAAATATTTCTTAAAGACCCCTGGCTGAAGACAGTAGAAACCATCACTTTGTGTGTCTCCACTAGAATTCAAAGTTACCTTGGTGTGTTCTGTGCAGCAGGGGATGGCAGATGTGTGAACATGAGAGAAACACACTCAGTGTAAGTAAGAAGTGCTTCTGTGAAGCTGTCAGCTCTTAAGAGACACTGAGGCACAAGCTAGTTTATCGTGTACATGGGCCTATAGTGTTTCAGCCTGGGAAAGGGCTGAGCCAAGCCGTCTTAAATGTGTCCGTGCTCACAGATTTCACACAACTGTTAAAGCACTTTTGTAAAAGTGAAAGGAGTGGTGCTATTTTGTGCATGTGTGACTAAAATCTCCGAGGACAACCGAAAAGGGGAATTATTTCGCTCCACTCAAGATTTCATAGAGTTAGTGTATGGTCAGGTAACCACATACACTTGGGCCGAACGTCACAGCAGAAAGAGTCTGTGTCATTTGAAAGTCCTGGACTTGAGAGATGACCTGGAAGAAGGGAAGGGGCATGCTGCAGAAAGGGGATCAGGGCAAGATAGAGCCCCAAGAGCAGCCCCAGTGGCCGGGTTCCTTCTATAAAACTCCTCCCAATAGTGCCATCAAATTACAATCCATCAGGAGATTAATGCATTCATTAGTTCAGAGCCCCCAGGATCTAATTGTCTCTGGAACCAAAATAGACACACACAGGTGTACTCTACTTAATCCAGCCAAGCTAATAATGAAGATTAACCATCAAATGGTATTATATCAGCTGTTTGTCAAGAATGCAGATTAAGCTGGAGAGATGGCTCAGCGGTTAAGAGCATTGCCTGCTCTTCCAAAGGTCCTGAGTTCAATTCCCAGCAACCACATGGAGGCTCACAACCATCTGTAATGAGATCTGGTGCCCTCTTCTGGCCTTCAGGCATACTTGCAGAAAGAATATTGCATACATAATAAATAAATAAATAAATAAATAAATAAATAAATAAATAAAATAATGCAGATTAAGACAGACAAGGTAGAAAGGTATCTCCCGAGGAAGGGATTGAGTATATAATATGTGTAAAATTTCTTAGGGGAGGGCATGTTTACAGGGTTGACGATCCTAGTGAGTGAGCTGTAGGAATGACATGTCCCACTAGGATAAAAATGATAGCCCTCGGCATCTAAGCAGCAGGATGCAGTGGCTTTGGGCCTAGGAGGGTTTGCAAAGGCCCTAGGAAAGGAGTGTGCATGCATCTGCACAGGACCGAAAGGAAGGATCCCTGGAGGAAATGTGACTGACGCCTGGTCTGGCGAGTCCTCGCAGCCTAATATTTTAGATTGGGCTTCAATCTGTTTACTCATCTAATTGGTTTTTTTTTCTACAAGCAGCATGGAGGGGGAAAGCCTGGCATGGTTGACACTTGCTAGCACCTTGTTTGTCACAATTATTCATTTTGACTTTTCTGTGTTGGATCTCTGGGATGGTGGGTAAAGAACTCCTTCAGTAGCCGACTCCCAGAGGGCTCAGGCAGTGCAGTGCTTTGCTGCAAGCAAACTTTGTTTAAACGCCCTCTCCTTTTCCCCCATTTAGTTCGTTTGTCTTTCCGATAGGAATTTAAATGTTGTTTCTCTGCGTGTGTCTCGGAGGAATTTTGTCACAGTGCACGCCTGCATGTTGCTTTCCAGAATAGCAGCCCTGTTAATTAACTACATTGTGGCCTTCTGTCAAGAGTAGAGGATTCTTGACTCGGAGAACAGTGAGCTTGTGTACCACAAGTTAATGAGATGTCATCAACATCCTTTGCACAAGCAGAAAAACCCAAGATAAAATCCGAGTGATCTTACTCATTAGCGTATTTTAAGGTGAAATTTTGACTGTTTCTCGCTTACTGTCTAATGTTTATGCATTCATCCAGTGAGTTTTGCCTGGATGTTGACTAAGCTGCTGGCACTGTTACAGGTGCTGAGGGAGCGTGCTCAATCACACTTTCTTCCCTCCACACATGTGACCATTTGGAAAGCAGGCAAGTGAATAGTGGTTGTATATTACCAGGCCAACTCAGTCTTCTTGGGTCATTTTGACTCTAGCCTTATTTCAGACTCTTTAAACAAATCATGTCCCATTCTAATAACCCTCTGAAATGGACATACGGTTCACATATCCACTTTACAAGTGAGGAAACTGAGGCATGAGGGGAGGATGGTCACACAGCTACAAAGTGCAGAGCTTGGCTTCCACCTATTGCCCCTGCCTTAGCACTGTGACCTTGGCAGCGCTCCACCTCCCTCAAGGGGCAGACTGCCTGCGAGTGCTGATGGAGAATATTAAAGCTGACTGGAATGACAGGCTCTTCCCAGGGAATGTAATGCTTTAATTAAATTTTGATGGATGAGCAGGAGTCGATAAGGTAAAGACGAGGGGAAAGCAGGAATCTGGAAAGGAAGGGCGGGTCAGGATAACACCAAAGGAATGAAAATATGGAGGACTGAGCCAAGAGACTCAGAAGGGAGTGGGGCGGTAGGCAGTGTCTTGTGTATCAGAGCGGCAGTATGAGAGCCAGAAGGTAGGCAAGTTTCATACAAAAACAATTATCCAAACTCTACAGAGAAGGAAACTGAGGCACCCAGTTACTCAGGTGATTTTAGATATGATAGTTTGGGTTCTTTAAACATGATAAATTAATGATAACAATGGACATAAGTTATTAAAGCTTTCAAGAAAGAAGCATGAAAACAGTTCTGAGAATGGAAAGGGGACGAATCAACACCAAGTTGAATCGAAAAGAGCAGGCAGAGGAGGTAGCTTAGCTGAATGGAGGAGTCAGAGAAGGAATTCCTAGAGGAGACAGTGTAAGAAAAGGCTTAAAGATAGGGAACGGGGTGCCTGTTGGGAAAACTTGGTATTGTGATAACAGGAAGTGTAACCTGATTCTAAATATAAACAAATATTCATATCTAGCCAGTATTTATTGAATGCTATATATGTACCAAAAGAACACAAGGAGAATACTGTATCCCAAGAGCACACCCATTCTAGTGGGTCAGACTGTCAATATCTGTTGCTGTAAAACAATATTTTGTTTGCATGTTGTTTTGTTTTGCTTTGTTTTTGTGGTGTTAAGAATCAAACACACAACTCCACACACGCTAGAGAAGTGCTCCACCACTGACCTACACCCTCAGCATCAAAGTAATATTCTTAATGGATGAAATGAATATTCGAAGTGTAAACAACATGCTGCCCTGGGTACCAGGTATCTTACTGGAGAATAAGAAAAGTTCTGGAGAAATGGTATCACTTTAACCAAGTCTCAAAATAAATAAGACAGAACATCCAGTACCAGGATGCAAAAGAAAAGAAAAACTGTAGCATCATAGGTAGCGTGGACATGGCAGATGGATGTGGCTCAATCACACACCAGCGCTGTGAGGGCAGTGAGAACACTGCCCATATGTTTCGAGGACCACAGCAATGCCTGACACATGGGAGGAACTGAATAGACATTCATTAACCGAATAAAATGAATGAATGAGGTACTGTTCTAAGAAAGCATCACAGAAAAATCTAAGCAGAGAATGAGATTGATGCAGTTGAAGAGCTGGTGGTCAAATCAAGAAAAATGCCTTGGGGAAAAAGGAGTACAGAGCATCGTTGCTGAACTGCTGGAGTTTAAGATGTTACAGGAAAAGTGGTCTGAGCCATAAGAAAATCGGAGGTGCATGTTCTGACCATGCTAGTGGAATGAATGGAAGGCGTGTGTCAAGGTTGTGGAGGGGTTGAGGTCCTCCACATCACTATCAAAATCTTTAACCGTGAGAGAAGGAAACAGTCCAGACAAGGAAGCTCCTCCAATGATGACAGCCATGAGAGGTCACAAATGCATCCGAGGGCATCCGAGGGCATCCGAGGGCATCCGAGGGCATCCGAGGGCATCCGAGGGCATCCTAGGGCATCTTAGGGCATCCTAGGGCATCCGAGGGCATCTTAGGGCATCTTAGGGCATCCGAGGGCATCCGAGGGCATCCGAGGGCATCCTAGGGCATCCGAGGGCATCCTAGGGCACTGCTGAATGAGGGCTCTGGAGCCATACAACGGAAAGAGCACAGAGAAAGGAAGAGTAGGCACACTGCTCCTGGCACAGGGTATGGAGCCTGGGACCGGCTACTGCAATGTGGAAGGTTGTTATTAGGATCCTATTAAAGTGGACTAACTATAATGAGCAGCGGGAAGTGTTTCCTAGAAATAAAGGTCTTCTTTCAAGGCCAAAGAAGATATTTAAACAAAATTTCAAAGGAAATTTATGAACGAGATGAGATTTTTGAAGGGAATGATTATTGAACAGGAAACAGTCACACGAGCAGCAATCAGAAAACCGTGAAAAACTTTAGCATAAGCTCCCACGTTCTCCGAGTTTGAGGTTTCTCAGATATCAGGATGAGTCAGAGAAAATATCGGCCGTTAAGAGACACATTTACTCGAGAAGTGTGGAGGCAGCAGTCTAATGCCCTACTAATCGTAGGCAGGGGTATTAAAGAAAACTGCTCGTTTCCAGCGTGCGGCCTTCGGCAGCACGCGCGCTAGGAAGCTACGGAGGAAGAAATTGCTCTGCAGTATGTAGAACGGGATGAATCAGAAGCAGTAAATTAACGGCAATTCATGTACCAGTACTTCAGAATTGGAACAATTTTTCGATGTTAAAAAGAGTTTCATGCATGTAGAAGCAAGGAATGTGGAATTCCACTTACTGGGCTGTAGGCTATGGGCCTTATTTAGAATGCTTCTTAAAATGCCATGGGTTTTTGCTGATACAAGCCAGGTGTTCATACCTGGATTCTTCCTTTTAACTATTCAAGCCAACCCAGACTATGGACATGAATTTAGGATGAATTTGAGCATTTCTGTCCCTTTGCGAGTATAGCTATGACTTCACTTTGTATTCAGGATTCAAAATCTGCAGAAGAGCTCTGGACTGGTCATTACTATGTATAAGAAAAGAATTACCCTTTCAAAAACTTTTTAAAGTTATAAATATTTACTCACAAGACTTGAAGATGTTTTCAATTCTTCTAATTCTTGTTCTGGGTTTTTTTAGTTTGGATTATGACTAAAAAAATCTTAGCATGGATTAAAGATAAGATTACATTTTATTAAAGCTATTTGCATGCCAATAATATTAGGAGATGAATACAGAAACAATCAGCAGATGCAAATTGGATTGTATTTTTCCTGACTTCTTCACTATTTTCAGCTAATAAGAAAGCTCTTTGCACATGTGACATAGGCATGTTGTGATGACAAAGATAAATTTTGAATAAATTGTCCCCTAGATATGAATTTTTTGCTGTTACCTTAGGGTCCACCCATGCCTGCTAGTCTGTCACTTTCCAGACAAGGCTGGGGATTCCTCCTAAGTTGGTCAGATGTAACTACCTCTCTGGAGAATTTGTGGTCTTGACTTCTCTCACCATTCTTTAGAGGCAACTTCAGAAAACAGCCCAGCTCTTTGGCAGACTCGCATGGCAACCCATGTCACTCAGTAGCCTCTCTTTTCCATCATGAGCTAGTAGGCTTGTTATCCTTGCTTTTGTACTGCGACAGAGGGTAACATTCTTTCTCTCTATCTAAGGAATGAACACATTTGGAAACATGAACACATATGGAAACATGTGTCCAGCTCAACATTGACATTTGTGTGTTTTGATGAACTAAAAAAAGAAATCTTGCTGTGAGAATAATCTCAGAGGACAAAATGTTAATGAAACACTTGACTTTCTAAATAAGAAAGAAAAAATAAAACAGGATTCTCAGCACACCAGTCCGAAGCCATTTCCAGAATTTTCAGTCTGTGTCGTGTTCATATGTGAAGTCAGTTGAAGCTAGGCAATTTGTAACGAAAGGCCCTTCCAGCCTTCGCCGCTCTGCAGACCCATCAGTGACCCCCAACTGTGCATGACACTTCCCACCTTCAGCCCCCAGAGGACTCATGATTAATGAGGCCTTCGCTGGTCCTACAGTGACTCGCAGGTCTCCTAGCTGTACCCAGAAGGTGTATTTCCCAGAACTAATAATACGTATTTGTAGAAATTCCAGTGGCTACCATTGATGCTTGGTTATAAGTGACACTAATGATCCCCAAGAATGCTCCATAAAAGACTTGAGCTGAGCACATCAAAGTAAAAGTCAGCCTCTACCCAAACACCTTCTCCTGTGCTTCCTACTCATTAACATCATTGTTCTCTGCATTACCCATATTTGAAAACTCAAAGTGATCATTAGGTTTTACTTCCCTCTCCATATTGGGCGGGCAGTTTATCTTGATAGAACACTGTATATTGAAACAGAATATTGTTGTTCCTCCTGGAGCCTTCACACCAGAGCAATACTAGACAAAGCACTGGTTCTATCTTATTACAGTGAGGTAGATGGAAAATAGATGCAAAGCTAGTAAAACCACAAACTCCTTTCTCTGTCTCGCAAGATGGCTTTGTCCCTTGACATCCCTGGATCCTTGACTCAAATTGTCTCTGTGTGTCCCTCCCTCCGGTACCTTCCTTTTGGCATCTGCCCTTTCCATTGCAGCACAGGTTCTATAAATCTGATGCTAATATTCTGTTCTTATAAGTCATAATGATTTCTCATGCCTTGTAAGATCATCTTCAAACCAGTAAGACCACGGCTTTCATTTCACTCTTCAACCCTCTTTGCGCTGCACACATGTTCCTTACCCATGTGCACTGGATGCCCGAGTTCACCCAACTCCTGCAACAAGCATTCTCTAGCAGCTTCCTGAGACTGCCTGCTGGTTTGCCTATTCTGGAATTCTCCCTTCTTCCCTGATTAGGTGATCCTTATCATATAAAAGTTTTTTTTTCATTTTCTTTGCATTCTTATTTAAAAGACAAGATAGAAATAAGGTAGCCTTCGTTTTCCTAAAACTATAAAAATTCTGTAAGACAATCAGTTTGGTGCATTTCCTAGAAGACAGCCGGCATTCTTATTAATGAATATTTTCTTATAGTGTCTGTCTAGATGAAGTATAAATTGTATGTCAGTAATGCAGAGAAATAGTTTTTCCTTCTATCTCACTGGATCAGATTTTAGTGTTTTCTCCACTATTTCCTATATGTGTAACTCATAAGATCTTTTCCTTTGGAACACTAGGGCACATTATAGTACACACACACACAGAGAGACATACATACAAACCATGGCTAGCATCAGCCTGCTTATGAACAGTCAGAAGACTATGGGTGTACTACAGGAGAAGCCAAGCATGAATTTGCACATTCTAAGGAAGAGACAGGAAAAACAGTGTGTCGTTATTGCTCAGTAATAAAGGAGTAGATTGGCGAGAAAAGTGGGACGGGGCATGTGAATGTGAAGCTGTAATAAGGTCGGGGCCTTCCATCTGCCATTCTAAGAGTTAACAGTGTCTCTGCAGGCTCAATATTTTCATAAAAACAAGGAGAGGAGGTAGCACTGCAGCCAGTCAGTGTGCATTGGCAATGCCGGGGGATCTGATGCAGCCAAGGATGACACTCGGGACCAATTAATTCAAAGCTGGTTTTAAAATAAAACAGGAGAAGATACAATAAAGCAGGGGTTGAGCTTCATTTAAATACAGTGAGTGACTGGCATAGATTACTTGAAACAACTCAAAACCAAGAAATATCTCAAGAGGCCAAAAGCAGCTAAAGGTGAGTACAACGACGTGAGGCTTTTTTGCAAGTCATGAGACGACATGATGTCATTAAAATCTTTAAGGAAAACATTAGCCAACCAGAAAGCCTAGAAAAGGTTTTCAGAAATGACTATGTTAGGGAATTTGTCTTTCTTAAAGATACATTGCAGATATTAGAAGGTAACTGTTAGTAACTGTCCCCAGAGGGGAGAGAAAAGTTTAAGTCTTACCGGGAATCTCAGGCTAAAGCAGGAACCCTTACAAGCTAGAGCACTCTGCTAAGCTTCAGCACAAGCCCCTACTTTACTTTTTGAGACAGTCTCTCAAAGCTCCCCAGGTAGCCTTGAACTGACGGCCCTCCTCACGGTGGGCCTCCAAAGTGGCTGGAAGATAGGGCTGTGCCCTCAGTCTCAGCTTTCTTCAGAACTGGACGTTAGGCTCAGGTCATGGCTGAAACAGACTCCTAAACTTTCAAGAAAAGAACATTCATTTCGGTCTCAACCACATTTATTTTATCATTTTTGTTTTCATTTTCTAGTGTAGGTACTTTCTAATTTATAAGGAAATTGAATTCTAGAAGTCTCTGAGTTGGTTTATGAGGAGATTGAATTCTGGAAGTTTCTTAGTTGGGTGTTCAGAGCACAGAATGTATTTTTCTACAGACACACACACTAAAAACAACACTCAAATTCCATAACCAGCCATAAAGCATATTGGCCTCCAAACTGCAGGGGCCAAATGGAGGTAGGGCCTGGGGTCTGGAGGTCACATGATCTAGAATGGAATGCTGAAGAACAAAACAATTGCTTTCCATGTTTCTGAATCTTGAGCTTGTACTCAGCACACTTGCCAATATGGGGGGGGGGGTGTTTCATAGGACCTTAGAGTATTCACAACACAGGCCTGGAAGCACTGGGGACACAAGGACAACTTCTTCTGTTCTGCCCTAAGGGATCTCACTAGGCTTCTTTGTTCTATAATGCCTAACAAATCCCACTCATCCATTCAAATATAGGATTTCAACATCAGTTTTTAAAGAAAAAATGCATCTTCTCATTTAAAACTCTATACTGGAAATAATGTATCATTATATTACTTTCATGTTATCAAAATTCTAGCTATCTAGGGAGGATAATCTAATATTTGGGAAGGTATCCTCTTTTTTAAAATGGGGAAAATTTGATAAAGCCATGAAAGAGTTAGGAATAAGAGATATTCTTATTTTGGAATAAGGTAAGTTGCTATAACAAACACCCAGTTTCATCGGCTTGATGGGAACCTCTATGGCTGCCATGCACCAGTCAATGAAGAGATTCCACAGGGTGAATTAGAAGTCCATCTTCCTTCTGTGGTATGGTTCCCCTGTGTCCTAGTGCCTGGACACATACAAATCCAGCTGGCAGGCAAAGAAATAGAGTCCAGGAGTTGCATTCTCCTTTCTTAACCACGTTATCCCAGAGAAGCACACATTCTTTTGTTCTTGGTCTCTTGGTAAAAACTTGTCATGTGGCTCTGCTTAAATGTCTGGGGCCTGAAATGCAGCTCCTGCCTGGACAGTAGCTCTGCGGGGTAACTGAGGGACACAGTTCAGGAAGAATGAGCAGCCACAGGGGCTAGGACACCCGGAAGGTGAGCCTGAGTTTCACCTCAAGAAATCCAATAGGCTTCCAGAAGATGCAGCCTTTGCTTCACCCTAAAGACAGCAAACACATAAACACAAGCTCGGTGATGTGGGAGTGTCATATATCAATCTGTTGATTTCATTGGTTAAGTTATAATAAACCAACTGCTTGACCTCAGCTTAGAACATAGATGGGAGGAGTAAACAGAATAGAATTCTGGGCGGAAGAGGAAGTGAGGTCAGACTCTGCTCTGCTCCCGGAGAGACCCGACAGCTCTGCTGGAGCAGAGACGCCATGCTCAGCTCTCCCAGGCAGATGCACGCAATGAAGCTCCTCCAATCCCGGATGGATGTAGGCTAGAATCTTCCCGGTAAGCGCACCTTGGGGTGCTTACACACATCATTAGAAATGGGCTAGTCCAGGTGCGAGAATTAGCCTGTAAGGGTTAGAGTTCATGGGCCAAGCAGTTCTTAAATGAATACAGTTTGTGTGTTGTTATTTCGGGCATGAGCTAGCCAAGCGGCGGGGTGTTGGGGACGCAGCCCCGCCACCGCTCATATTTCAACAGCTCGGGACATTTTACAGAGACAAAAGAAGTTGGGGAGGTTAATCATGGCACACATAAGCCACCGGAAATCACAGAGCCAAGGCTCTAAACAGTCAGAAGATGCCTTTCTTTAACGAAATGGCCCTTGACCCAGCAGTGTTAGTTTCACAAGGGGAAGCTAACTAGATCCCGAGCCTCTTAGGAAATTACTCATTTTTCTTGTCTGTGTGGATAGTGTTAAAATGATCAAATTTGGTTTTCTGCATCTTTGAATTTGATTCCTCTGATGAGAACTGATGCGAATTCCAAATGACTTCTCGTGAAGAGTGTGGATGTTTAGTATTCTGTGAAGTCTTTCTGGGTGAGTGCGACCAGAGCCCATGAATAATAGAAGTGGTGCATATCTGTCGAGTGTAATTATAACAGTGAATTATGCTCGTCCCACGTTTTGCTTCCTGTATACATTAGTTTAACACTGGAACACGCTGGCTAAAGACCTGTGAGGATATTACTCTGAAAATAGCACGTCCTTGTTTTTAGCCTTTTACTTTGAGGCAGAGTCTCATGCAGCCCAAGCGAGCCTAGAACTCAATGTGTGAAAGAAAATGACCTTGTGACCTTGAACTTGTGGTCTTCTGCTTTGCCATCCCATATATTGGGATTGTAGCGTGAACTATGAGACTTAATTTGCCTAGGATCCCAGGAGGCCAGACAAGCACGCTCCCAACTGAACTACACACCCCCAGCCCATTGTTAGCCAATTTAAGTAGAAAAAAAAAAATCACATCTGATTTAAAACATATTTCATGGTAGGGTTTAACCACTTTTTTTAAAAATTTTCTTAAGTTTCCAAAAGTTAGAAGTATAGAGAAATGGTTTCATTTAAAATTCCTCTAGGGTCTGGATTTAAATGAAATCTTGTTCTCTGCATTTTGATTAACTAATTGCCCTGATTAAATGCTTGTTAAAATGATAAAATTGAGTTGCTTAAAATGCCACCCATCTTTGCAAAGGAAAGTGGATATTATTAGACTGAACTTTAAAAGTATACAAATATTGTTTTTATGTTGATAAATGACTTAAAATTCAAAGAAGCAAAGGACTTTTAAAAAACTATAATTCTGTATTCCATTATATTTGAATTACCATTTGGTGCCTACATTCCTAAATACTTTTCTATTCATTTATAACATTTTCTCTGCAAAATTGAGATTATGTGAGTCATAAAATTTCATAACCCAATTTTCATATAGGAATATGTTAGAAGCATATGTCAGTTTTTTAAAGTTCTACAACAGTGATTTTTAACTTGCGACAAGAGTCACGTTAAAATGCCGAAGAAGGATATAGTTTGAAAGAATTAAATATTACATTTAAAGCACAACAATAAAATAAAACTAATGTTTTTGTTATACGCCTTCTTAAGAGTCCGTATTGGCTGCTAACAAGTTAGTCTGATTTTCTGGAGTCTGTCCTGTTAGTCACTGGCCTTCTGCCGGACGATAAATGTGCTATTACATCAGCAAATGGGGGCACAGGTTCAAAACGATTGTTGAAGATGGCACCTCAACGACTAAGTATTCCTTTTACCAGAAAATTCCTGTTGCTGGGCTTAGCTCTCTTTTACTCAATTTTTAAATGTCATCCATGAGTACCATTTACATCATTTCCACCCCACAGTCTCCCCTGTCCAAGCCCACCTGTGCTCTCCCAACTCCTATTCAAATCCATAACTTCTTTACTTTAATTAATTGTGTCAAATGCGCATGTAGCTCCCCGAGTTCATCAGTACTGCTCATATGTTTAGGGGTTACCACTTGGGATTTCAGAAAGTATATAGGGCTGCATTTCTGGAGAAAACTGGTTTTCCTTCTCTCGGCAGTCATTAATTGCCTGTAGCTAATCACCTAGGGGCGAAGCCTTGCGGAAATTCCCCCCATCACCACCCACATATCAACTGGTGTGATTTTGCAGGTCTTGTTTAGGCAACCATATTGTTGAGAGTTAATGACTACAGCCTTCCTGTCATAGATAGGAGATACTATCTCACAGTAGACATCCTGCCTGGTCCTCTGCCTCATACAATCTTTCCTCTCCTTTTCCCTGCATGTTTCCCAAGCCTTCCTGTTAGGATTGTAGCTGGGGATGAGCACCCTATGGCCAATTATTTTCTGCCCTTTGACCAGTTAGGGAGGGATCTCTGGAATAGTCTTCACTTGCTTCTAAGAGAAGCTATTTAATGAGGGATTAAAGCTGTCCTTCCCTGTGAGTATACGGATAAGTATCTAAAATACAGTAGAAATTTTATTGGTTGGAGAAATGGCAGTAGTAAGGTATGCACTATGGTCTATGGCATTTTCCAATCATGGGTAGTTGGTAGGTGTATAGTACTAAGCATGAATCTCCTCTTTTTGAGGACTGAACCTTAAGAACAATTAAGCAGCTACTGGTTGCTCTCAAAATAAAAGTGCTACTATTGCACTACTGGAGATAGCTTGCTGGGGTGTTCCTTCTTCTGGATCATAGTTTCTAACACCAGAACGCACTATTGATGGCTTTTTTCAATTGGCAGCTTATATAGCACCTTCTGTTAATATCAGAGCAAATCTGTGTAGAGACTTCCAGGTCAATTCCTCCAAAATGCCTGGTATCTTCAATCATACATATGAGATTTATATGTGTATTTATAAATATACATGCATATATATTTAAATTACATACATGATCTATATATTTAATCATTATATAAATCATATATATGATCTATATATTCAGTCATATATATGCCATATACCAAAATGTGTGGTATCTTCAATCATAGGGTTTACCTTCAAGTTCTTGGAGGCAATCAAGGGCACTGACAATAGCCTATATTATTTTGGGAATTTCTTGTATTCTCCAAACCAACAACGTAAAGGAAGGTTTCTCATGCCTGCCAGGCACTGGAGCATTCTTTGGATGCCGTATGGCTCTTGGAGAAAGGCACATCATCCTAAATGGAGAAAAACCTAAAGTTACCTTGTTAAAATCAGAAATGAGACAGGAGTGAGTACTCTCCTCACTCCTTTTCAATGTGGTGCTTGAAGCCCCAGCTGGAGCAGTAAGATAAGAGAAAAAAAATTAAAGGGATACAAATAGAAAAAGGTGAAGTCTACTTACCCCTATTTGCAGATAGTTTAGCTTTATATATATGAGAGGTTCCAAAATTTTCACCAGAAAACTTTTATAAATGACTGACACTTTTAGCAAGACGGCATGCCACACAACTTATCATTAGTCTTCATGCATACCAGTAAAAAGCATGCTGAGAAGTGATTATGAAAACACTCAAATTCATGATTGCCCAAACATATGTAGAAATAAGCCTAACCAAAGAGGTAAAAGACCCCTACAAGGAAAACTTTAAATCTCTGAAGAAAGATTCGCAAAGACATTAAAAATGGAAGGGCCTCCAGTGACCCTGGATTGTTCATGGAACCACAAAAAATCCCAGGAATCCTGAGCAAAAAGGATATGCTGGAAAAATCCTCCCTCTACCAGACTTAGAGCTAAATTACAGAACTATAATCATAAAAACAGCATAGTACTAGCACCAAAACGGACGTGTAGATCAATGAACCAAAATAGAAGATCCAAATATGTGTGTCCAGTTATAGCCATCTGATATTTGATAAAGAAGTCAAAAATACATTCTGGAGAAAAGACAGCATCTTCAACAAATAATACTTGGAAAATTAGAAGCCACATGTAGAAGACTAAAATTTAACTCATACCAAAAACTCTGCAGACAAATCAATTCTAAGTAGATCAAAAATCTCAATGTGAAATCTAAAATAAAAACTTCCAGAAGAAAACATGAGCTTAACTGATATTTTTTTTACAAACTTTAGTATTCCCATTTTTGTTCTTAATTCTCCAGTGCACAACACAACAGCATACTGCAAATCATCCTGCATAGAATACTATTGCTGTGTGTGTTCACAGACATACAGAAGCCAGAAGTCAACACTGCATGCCTTCCTTCATGGGTGCATGCCTTCCTTCATGGGTGCATGCCTTCCTTCATGGGTGCATGCCTTCCTTCATGGGTGCATGCCTTCCTTCATGGGTGCATGCCTTCCTTCATGGGTGCATGCCTTCCTTCATGGGCTTTCCACCTAAGAGTTTTAAAGGCAGGGTACTCTTGCTTCTGTTGCCACAGCAACAAACATAAGGGAATGTGGAACAGGGGACTGTACTGGAAAAGAGCTATGAGGATGACCCAGTAGAACAGTGATGCTGATGGGTGAACCTTTGCCCCAAGCTTCCTCCATCAGTGCACTTGACACAGGTATGTGAGGCCATCCTGAGGCAGAAGTTGGTAACCAGCTTAAACAGACCTGAAACTGTTCTCTCGAAGGAACTATTCTAGGAGAAAATCATGTCCCCTTAGTTCGCTAAATCAGAAAAAAAAAAAAGTAAATGTAGCTGTTTGAACTGTGTACAAACTGGTCCTAAAAGACTTCTTCCATGTTTCATATATGCCGACTTTAGGGAGACAAAATGTTTATTTATGCAATATATACAGAAAAGCTATGTGCTCAGCAGACACGGTCAAAAACAAAGAGTGTTTGTGAGGGGTCATTATCATTATTTAACAGTTTCAATTTCCAGAGCAGTGCTTTGTTCAAGCAGTGTGTGGTTGACACAGCCATCGGGAATTGGTGAACTGCTTTCTGCCATTTCTCAGATGTGCAAATACATGACCTCAAGGCTCTAACTCTTCAAACAGCTTTCACGGAACACTTCTACTAGGAAACTTCCGACAATGAGCTTCAAAGTCCTAGCATTTTTTAACATTTGACCCCTAGGTTCCTCTAATACCCAATACTGGTAGAAGATTAAGAACAAATTAAAGTAATCATAACTAGTGGAAAACGAACCAAATAATTTAGATTGGTTATATCTCTCTTGCTGTAATTCAAAAGCAGAAAGAATTTTTTCCATTTTATTAGAATTTATTAATTGTATAAACTACTGGATTTAATTATGATACTTTACACATGTGTATAATTTTACTTTGATTATCTTCAATCCCTGTTTTCATAGCCTACCCCCTACAACACTGTTCCCCTTCCTCTACCTCCAAGCCATGTATTATTCTCTATTGTTCTTTTTCCTTAATATTATTATACATATAATAAATGTAAATACATCTTCCATTTAGATAGATAGATAGATAGATAGATAGATAGATAGATAGATAGATAGATAGATAGATAGATAGGATAGGGATTTATGTTTATAGTGCTAACCACTTGGGAATGGAGAACCAATTAGAGGCTCTTCCCTGGGGAAGACTGATTCCACCTCTCTCAGCACTCATTAATTGCCTGTAGCTCTTCATCAAGAGGTAGGGAGGAGTTCTCCCGTCCATGTCAGCTGGTGTTAACACCCACTCAGGTCTCACCATTGACGTTTGGAGTCTGTGTTGACCCATGCAGTGGTTTTGCTTTCCCCATCACCCAGCGCTGTTGCACTCTATGGCGTCAGTGCATTTGCTATTCCAATGGAAAACAAAACACCAGTCTGATTTTGTGCTGTGAGTCTGGAGCATGGAGAATATACATCTTTACCTAACACCTTTAGAATTCTTCCAAGAAAAACCTTGTCTTCAGTCTTATTGGATAAATATTTTAAAAGTTTTCTAAAAATGGGTGGGGGGGTGCTACAAAACAAAGGTGACCTACAAGGTGGAAACTCAGCTCATGGAAACAGACATCACCCTGACCTCACTTCTCTGGTAGACTTATCCAGAGCTCTCATGAGCAGCCGTCTCTTCCCAAAGCCTATCTACGCTCTCATCCTGGCTTCTTATCTTTGTCTTCTCCTCATTATCAATTTCTCTATCAGAACAATCATCTACATATCAGTCACTTAAATGTCATAGTCAATTCATCATCTAATATGTTGTCTCCCACTAACCTCCATGAGGAGACGACTTCACTCTGTTAGTGTCTCTTCAAGTTCTTTCAGTTCCTGGTTCGGTTTCCTCTTTTAGACCTCAAATCCCTTGATACCTTTGATTTTAACTCTCCCAGGCCATTTAATCAGCCTCCTATCTCTGCCATCACCTTGAACACACCACAAATATCCCAATATGTTGTATCAAAGTAAATATATTTCAGGAAGTATTTCCGTTTGAAAAAACAAAACAGAAATAACAACAAAAACCCTTGTGTAGTGTCAAGACACTTCCCTGATGTTTACCTTCTCAAGTCATAGTGTTTTCTATACCTAGGGAATCTTTATGCATCTGGCTTAACAGTTTGTCTGAAGAAGCTACATCTCCTTTTATTACAAACACTGTAACCCCGGAGTCACCATCTGGGCCTTCCAGCCATTCTTCCACATCTGAACCCTCTCCGGCCAGCACTGATGCCTCAGCCCACTCCATCCCACTGCCTGTGTCTCCACTCCAGGCACGCAGTATTGTTTCAAGCCACATATCATTTTCGATTGATTTTTTATCTTTAAATCACATGGGTCCATTAATATTCAAAAAGTTCTTTCTCAGAGGTAGCTAAATGCATAGAGCAAACTAAAATTAGAAAGGTTTTGCATTTTAAAGGCAGCAGTCCACCTCTGCCTGTCCGATGGCATCTCATTTTCATTCCCTCTTCTCTGCAGAGGTCTTTGTTTGTAAAGTTAGATTTTCAGCTATAAAAAAAAACTTAAAGGCTAAGATAGATGAAGAGAAATATTTCTTGTACTCAAGAGGTTATCAGGATATGGAAGAACTTAAAGCAAGTTTATAACATTGATTCTTAAGCTCTGAGCATTTCCTTGAAGAATTTCCAAAAAAAAATCTTCAAATAAATTTTCCTGGCTCATGTTCAATTTCAGATATGTTGAACACCTTTTTTTCTGGTGCAAATATGTATGGATGGCTTGAAAATTCTCTACATTCACAAAATGACCAAACAAAAAGAAAAACTGTTGGCATAAAAGCCAGTGAGGTAAAGTTAGTAAAGGAAAACTTCTACACTTCCTTACTATAGAGCCTAATGGCTTACAGCCTCCATCCGCATCTAGCCAGCCAGGGTGAGACTGGAGGTCGAAGTATGTTCTCTGAAATCTTTAGTTTCTAATGTTATCAGGTTATGTGGGAGTGATTTCTTTCTAATCTGTTGCTTTCATTGGTTAATTAATAAAGAAACTGCCTTGACCCATTTGATAGGCCAATCCTTAGGTGGGCAGAGTAGACCAAACAGAATGCTGGGAGAAAGAAGCCGAGTCAGGCAGTCACCATGATTTTCCCACCCCACACAGCTGCAGGTTAAGATCTTCCCTGGCAAGCCACCTCGTGGGCTACACAGATTATTAGAAATGGGTTAGATCAATATGTAAGAGCTAGCCAATAAGAGGCTGGAACTAATGGGCCAGGCAGTGTTTAAAAGAATACAGTTTCCGGGTAATTATTTCGGGTAAAACTAGCCGTGCGGGCGGCCGGGCGCCAGGAACGTAGCCGGCCGCTCCTATTACTACAATCAGGCCCACCCATGGTGCATCTCTGAATTGAAGTGTTGAGAATTTGGAGGTTATGCAGCTAGAACCAACTGACAAATGGCAAGGACAAGCATTTCCATAAAGTCACACCCACTCCTGACATCATTGGCAAGAATGGATTCCCAGCACGTCCCAGATTCGGTAGCTCTCTGGAATACGTGTGTAACTCATAAAAGGCTGCTGTGCTCGGGGCTGCTGTGCTTAGAAGGGAAGAATGAGGATGGAGATGCACAGGGAGTCCAGGAAACAGCCTCCGAGACTGAGCCTCTGGTCGCCTCCTCCCTGTAGAGTCAGGAACATATTTACTTCCTGTAGTTGTGCGTGACAAAGCTTCCCTGAGCTTCCATGTTCCAGCCCCTCAGATGATGGAACTACCTAACCCAAAGTTACATTATGTTCTATATATATGTTATGAAGAAACTGGGGTCTCCTCTCAAAAATTATAGTCTTGTTAAGAAAAGAATTTAAGAGCAGGCTGAGAAGGAAGCTCAAGGACAAGTTTATTAGAGTTTAAAAAGAAAACCCCAGGGCAGGCAAGCTGTAAATCTAGGCAGCTGCTGGGAGGAGGAAGACAGAGAAGCAGACTGAAAATCATATCATTTGTAAGTAGCCACATGGCAGAAGGAAGGGGAGGTAATAGCACCTAAGGAAAAAAATGAGAAAGGACAGAGTGTCCCAGAAAATATGACCATGGTTTGACAAGTATTAAAAACAAAAAAGGGAAAAATATATATATAAAGAAGAAAAGTTACCCTTTTCTGAACAGTTCAGAAAAGTGAGCAGTCTCAAGTCACATTATTCCATCCACATGGCTCCGGCTCTGTACATGACTACAACTAGGGGTAGAAATCTAGGAAGGAGACGTGTATTACCATCATTGATGGAGTAATTATTCCTCTTAACTCTTGAACATGGCTTGTGGTGAATCAACCTTCCTGATGAGTGGTCCCTCAGCCAGGTGATTGACCAACCCAACAGGGATAACTCTGAAAGGAGGAGACAATTCAATTGCACACCTCCATCCAGAAGTAGATTCTGTTCTTTTAGGAGGAAATTTTACATGAGGCAAGTCATTGCTCCCCAAGCACCAACAGGCAGTTTCTTCCAACAGATAGAGATGCTGTGTGGTGTTGAGGGCTGAGGGAATCTTCACCCAGTTACTTTGTGCTCTTAAGCATCTTAGCAAAGATGCTTGTGGAATCCCAGGAGCCATTCCAAACGTTCAGTGACATTGGAGATGCCTGGTGTTCCCTCTTTGAGTGCAGTGTTACTATAAGTGGTTGCCTCCTGTTCTTTCATTCATTCCTTCGCAAAATGTTAAGTGTGTGCTCTGTGGCAAGCATTGTTCTGAGGAGAGAAAAATGACCCCATTAGAAAATCCTCTGCCTTACGGAAGTCACAAATGGGCACAGACCTGTTCTGTCAGATAGTTATACAAGCTATCATCTGTAAAATCAAGGGTAAAAGGGAAAAGGAGTTGAGAGCTCTTTGCTATTTAACATAGTGTTGAAAGACAGAATTTTGAGTGTGGTGACTTATGGGTAGAGAAGTAAAGAAAAGCTTACAGAACTACATCCGTAAAGGAAGGGCAAGCAGCACCGCCCTAAGGAAGGAGAAAAACTTCAACTGTGGTTAAGGAGGAAGGAAGCCTTGCATGATGACAGTTCAACAAGTGGGGAGCAAGCATACTGAGCAGCGGGAATTCTTTCAAGGCATGATAAGGAAAAGAAGAATTGAAACTGATAGGTAAATAAAAACAGGGGCTGCTTTGTGCTGATGAGGCTGTGCAGAGTAGAGTTGTGAGCATCTTCATGGGGAAGGATGCAGGAAAGAGGGGATAATGGCTAGTGTGCGCCCCTGACCAGGAAGAAGAATTAGTGTGCGTCACGATGGAGGGGCGGCTGGCCTTAGGTGGAACCAGAGAGCCTCTTCACAGCTTTCTCCTTCCCTTCCTCTCTCTGAATCCCACAGTGACCTGACTTTCAGTCCTTCCTGACCTTTCTCAAGTTTCTCATGAGTTTCTCAATTGTCTGTTGCACCAATGATCAGTTTCTTTGTATGAATCAGATGAAGTTCGGCACAGGGGCACTCTTTGAAGTTCATTTTCCTACAGAAGAAACCGATCCCAGGGGTAGCCAGGCAGCTATGTGCACCTTTCCTTGTCTTTTCTCTGCTCGCTGCAATTGATTCTTTGCATCTGTTGTCTAAATGTTACCTCACCTGCTAGCCGAATTCAACCCAAGGGGCTGCCCTGTGGACCGGGTTCCATTTATCACTTAGTACTGTGAGTCTGCAGTCTTTTGCTTGAGCAAAGGAACGCTAGAATGAGTTCGCACAGCGCCACCTGCTGGAATTAGACTTCAATGGCAGGAGAGGGAGCTGCAGTAAGAGCTGCCCACAGCTCTGTTCTTCCTGCTCCCTGTAAGGTGCACAGAGCGGTGGCCCAGTTTTAGCCACCATCCTGCCACCTATTCTATTCCTTTGGCAGTATGCCACCTGGTACGTTTCTTTCAGTGATTCTCTTTCCTCCCTGTGATGATGAAAACCAGCTGTGTTTCATTTATTTCTTAGAATTTCTTAGAGATTGTTCTAGAATGTAATTTGTAATTTGACAGAAGATTGCGGGTTTTCTGGATCAGTGGTTGTGGACATGTTCTGGATACAGAGACTCTAAGGAAACTAAAGGTATCAGCTCACAACCACTTGTGACTCCAAAAACAGGGCCCTTGCCGCCTCTGCCCTCTGCGGGCACCTGTATTCACACGCACATAATCTTTTCAATCTGTAAAATGTTACTCTAAAAATATTTACTTATTAAAAAAGAAGAAAATCCTGAGCTCTGTAACTCTGGGAGTTATATGAGAACTGGACATTGTCATCGAGGACAGGGAGAAATCCTATTGCTCTCTCCGTTTCTCCTCAGTGTGTCTGCTTGTGAAACGGTTTCACCGGTTTTAGCACACACAAACTTCTACCATACATCAAGGGGCGAGAACTGAACTACTTTTCTCTTATATCTCTCATGAGCTAAGAAACCTCTCCCAGAAGATCCCAGTCATGTTGCACTGGCCAGGAGAGAATGATATACGTTCACCCTCAGTGGGCTTCTGGCAGGGAGCAAGATGACTCTCAGCCTTGGTATCTGGGATGGGGATCCCCCATCCCTCATTACCCTGAAGGCTCAGACTGAAACACATCCATTCTTTAAAAAAAAATCCAGAAGTAACTAATTGATAAGAGAAAATTCTGTCTGGTTCCTCCCATTCAGCCTGTCTTCTGAGCAGGGGGCATGGTGGCTTGTTCTTATGCATTTACAGTTATGAGGGTGGACAGAGAAAGATAGAAGACAGAGAAGGTGCCTTCCCCCCAAGGCAGACGCTAGATTTGTCTCATGACCAGGATAATAATGGTTACCAGTGTCTCTCCAAGGCCCAAAATGAGGCAGGTTTGCTAACAGCACCTTGAAAGACCCAGGTTTTCTTAGTGCAGAGTCCTCCACTGTGCAGCAGGCAACTCACTTCATGTGCAGCACCCACCTGGCTGACCCTGGGACTTTGGGGTAGGAGCATGAGAAAGCAGGGTGAGCCTGAAGCTCATTTTGCCTGCTGTATTATTACCACAAATCCATTTTCTCTGACCCAGGAGCCCGTGCCTGCTTCATGAAACTGTGGCCAAGCAACTTATTCGTTTTAAGAGAAGGAAAACAAAAACAAAACAAAAAAACCTAACCAGTCTTCAGCACTCCTGGCAAGGCAATCCTTCACGTTTGCTGTCCGCATTCTTTCCAGTGAGTCATGCTATCTGTGACCCAATCCTCAAATCTTTATTATATAAGAAATCCTTTCCTATAGATGGAGACAGACAGGACAGCACTTCAGCCTCCAAGTGAAGACACACATTAACTGAGCGGTGTCACTGGCTCCGGTATCTTCACTGCTGCCTCTCTTTATTCGCTCACTGACTCTCTCTGTAATTATCTTTCTGGAAATGTCAGTTGCTCTCACCCAGAAGGCCAAGGGCAATCAGCCACAAACTGAATGCTCGAAGCTTTTAAAACACACGGGCTGGCTGTCTAAGAGAAGGGGTTTCTCAAAGGAGTCCCTTTCGTGGTGTCAGGACAGCTGACATTGAGTGACTGAGAGGGAAAAGCCCTTCCCTTCACTTTCATCTTCTGCAGCAGAGCTGGAAGAGAAGGTCCTGGAACTGAACTATTAGTGACAGTCCTGGGCTTGAGTCCCTCTTGCTGCACCCTCATGGGAGTGAGCAGCAATAGCCAGGTCCTGGAAAACTTCCTTCCTTCTCTAGATCAAAGGTTTGCTGTTAAGAGCACAAGGGTCATGCATGAGTGCAGGGGTCATGGAGGAGCGCAGGGGTCATGGAGGAGCCCAGGGGTCATGGAGGAGCCCAGGGGTCATGGAGGAGCACAGGGGTCATGGAGGAGCACAGGGGTCATGCATGAGTGCAGAGGTCATGCATGAGTGCAGGGGTCATGCATGAACACAGGGTGCATAGACGAGCACAAGGTACATGGATGGGCACAGGGGTCATGCATGAGCTCTGGGTTATGGATGAGTGCAGGGCTCACAGATGAGCACAGCTCTCAGACCTCTTCAGAGAAGCTCCTTTCTATAGTGGATAGCAGTTAACTCAGACACTCTCAGCTGGTCAAATAGAGAGCAAAGGCGACCATGTGTGCTCTTCCTTAAATGGGTATCTGTAACACAGCATCTCCCCTCAAGACTTAGAGCACATCACACAAGAGGGAGTGGGAAGATTGTGAGGGTCAGCGGTTGGCGAGGACTGGAGAGAGAGTGTCTCCTGGACTTGACGGGACCATTGCTTTCACAGGCTCATAGCCGTTGTGTTTTCCTGTGTAAAACCTGCACAAGCTCAAACCAGTCAACTTCCGAGCATGGTTAGGGAGTAACCCCAACTACCTAAGTTCCTGCCCCTAGCCGAGGAGGCATTGGTAGTTGATGGCTGCCTTAGGAGGGAGAGTCAGTTTGCTTTAGGGGTATGTTCCTGGTAAGTTGACCATGCTCTAGTTGGTGGAATATATATATATATATATATATATATATATATATATATATTAAAGACATGAAGCTGTTGACAGGGTACAATCAAAAAATCATTGTGTGCAGGTATGCAATTCTCAAAGAATAAATAAGACTAGTTCAACAACAAAAGAGGATGGAATCAAGAGAATAGGCAGGGACCTATCATGACAAAAGGAGTGAAGAGGAAGGACATTGCCCAGAATCTGCTGGTGCTCAAGATTTCTCCAAATGGTGACAGTTTAAGACCCAGACAAGAATTTGTCATAGCAAAAGGGTAGAAGCTGAGGAAATTAGAGCAGTGTTTATCCCTTCAAGTTGAACCTGAGGGTTAAACTCAATTTATCACTAAATTCTATTTCCCTGGTGGCAGTTGATTCCTTTAAAGCTAAACAGTCTTTCCCACTTAACCCAGGAGCCCTCATCCTCCTGCTGTCCCGGCGACCCACATTTAGGAAGGCAGCTGCTCATGTGCACCACAGAAGCATAGATTTCAGCTGAAGCCTGGGCTACTTTCCCCCATCCACTGTATCTGCCCCGTCAAGAAGGATCTGGGAGGCTGCAGCCATGTGATGGTCTACCTGCATTTCCATCCTACTGCCATGGCAACTGAGATGGGGTCACTAGCCTGCATGTTATATCTCTCACGATGATCCTGGAGGCAGGGGCTTCTAATTTGAATGAGCCGTTTTTACTGGACTGTGCATGGAATCACTGCAGGTGTTATAATGAAGGTTCTCTTTCTAATGGCATGAAGGACCAAAATTCCTTGGTACAATTAGACTGATTAAATTGAGCTCTGTAACTAATATCCCTGTAGCTCAATAAAGTTACTACCACTTTCCAGAGACCCCGACACAGAGGCAGGGAACACGGGAGCCCCTGAGAGAATCTGGCCCACTGTGGATTTTAAATTAGAAGTTTGATTGCTTGTGACACTGTCCCAAAGAAACTGAATTTTCCATTAGCCCTGGAAAAAAATGACAGATATTTAATTAACCGGCTTAGAGATTAGGCAGAAGGCTTCTTGATGGATAGAGGGACGGATATCTCTGCATGAAAAGCCGGGGAAACTCGCTGGTATACCACATCTTTAATGCTAAAAAGAATTCTCCAAGCCTAAGGGAATGCGAGATATGTGTGCTGCTTCAGCGAAAAGCTTCCTCCCCTGTCAGTCCTGAGTAAAAATATACATCCAAAACGTATTTATAAAGCCCTGGGTGGCCACTGAGGGAGCTCATACAAAGCTTAAAATTTGAAATAAAAAAGCTACTTAGAACGAAATTTGACAAAGCAACCATCAAACCCATTCACCTATTGTCGAAAGGTGATTTGTTGCAAAACAGGGTTGACAGGGGAGACCTCTGCAAACAAGAATGATTTGTGGCCAGTGCTGGCAGGGAGGTGGTGAGCAGGATCCAGTATCCAGGATGTGACTAGCCAAGGTTTGCAGCATCCTGCTGAGGGACATTGTGCTACCAGAGTGCTATGTAGCCTTTGAGACAGCCACTAGTGGTCCAAATGAAATATGCTGGTCACCACCATTGCCTGAATAAAACTCATAACCCTAATGTTCAATAAGGACTATGAAGATTAATGAAATAATTTTGTAAGTCCTCTTAAAGCAATAGCTCTCAATTTTAGCTCCACAGTAATGTTTCCCAGGGAGCCTTTGGAAATACCAGTGTCTAGGCCAGGTACTAAAGTTTCTAAAGCACCCATACAGAATATAATTATATAATTTCCCCCTTCCCTTTCTTTCCTCCTACCCCTCCCAATCACACACAAAGCAAAATCCCTCTTAAATCCACGGCCTCTTTTTCTATAACTTTTATTGAGGGAGGGGGATGTACATATATCCACTCACATACCTTCTGATGGGTCTGATTAGTGTTGCTTGTCTGTACATGACTTCAGGGCTGGCCACTCGGTATTGGATACCAATTCGAAGCCTCATCCCTGGGAAAGACTGTTTCCACCACTCAACATACCCTATTTGACTGTAGTTCTTTGTCAAGAGGCGGGGCCCCATGAGGCATCTATTGGTGTTGTGATTGTTCAGGTTCTAATTAAACAGATATTGTTGTGGTATCATAGGCATAGCTTCCCTGCCATTTCTAGGAGGCACACTCTCAAAACGGACCTCTGGGTCCTCAGATTCCTGTAGTGTTTCTTCCCTCTTCTTCAATGCTCCCTGAACCTCAGGTGCAGGAGTTGTGTTGTGGACATATCAAGTGGGGCTGGACACCCCACCTCTTGCTACTCCCTGCATTTTGAACAACTTCTGGTTTTCTGCAATGTCATCATCTGCCACAAAGAGAAGCTTCTATGATGAGAACTCTACTTGTCTGTAGGTGGAATGCAGTTAGCATTTGTGCTGAGCTAGTAAGGCAGCAATTTTAGCTCCACAGTAACATCTTGAGGCTCTCCTCAAGCTCTGAGACTTCACTAACTCTGGATACTTTGCTGAACTTCCAGTACCAGTCATGGTTTTCCATGGTTGAGCAGAAGTTAAGTCCAATAATTAGGGAGTTCTTGGTTGCCACTGAGATATGAGAGCCACCGCTGCACCTTTGTCAACGAGTATACCGTACTGCCAGTTTCACTGGGCTTCAGTGTTTTCATCTGGAAAGAGTTGATGATGGTAACTTCTTAGAAATCTTCTAAGTCGTAAATAAGGAAATTAAATAAATGCATGCCTGGCACATAGAACCACTGCCCCTGCAAGAGCAATTTATTTCCTTCCTCTTGGTTAGTGAAAATAATGAATTCATATTTATCTTTCCTCCAGTGGTTTTGCCACTGACCTGTGTAACATTCCTCTACAATCTGCTGTTATTTGGTATCTGGGAGAAATATGCTCATGTATCTTTTATACTTTCTGCTCCTCCAGCTGCCACAGAAGTGTCCTTTTCATTTGATGTTGGAAACGGGCCAGTGGAGATTGTGGTCAGGTCACCTTCCCCTCTCAATGATGACCAGTGGCATCGGGTCACCGCAGAGAGGAATGTCAAGCAGGCCAGTCTCCAGGTGGATCGCCTGCCCCAGCAGATCCGAAAGGCCCCAACGGAAGGTCACACCCGCCTGGAACTCTACAGCCAGCTGTTTGTTGGTGAGTGGATTGAAAGATAATCACGATTTACCTCTCTGTTGGTTTTAGGAACCTTCACAAGGAAAAGACAAACACACAGCCTGTGGAGGAATAGAGGTTCTTCTCCCATTTCTTCTCTAAGACAGACAGAAGAATGAGATAGAAACTGGATGCCCAGATCTGGTTCCATTTCCAATTCCCCAACCATAATGTCCTCAGCTAAAAACATCAGAGAGTGGGCAGGGAAATTTTGCAGGGCTTCTCTAGTTTCTGAAACTTTAGGCTTATGATTTCAAAACTATATGATTTTATGTTTAATAGAACTTAAGAATGGGAGGGAAGGAAGGAAGGAAAGAGAAGGGAGATAGACGGATTCTATAAGCTCAACTTTGCTTAAAATGATAAAGAGAAGTAAAGCAAGAAAAGAAAAGAGAAAGAGCCAAGCTTAAATTTGCCTTAAAAGATAAACAGGAATTCATTCTTTTCTCTGCCCAGGGATCTAAGCAGAAAATAGTGACCCTCTTCATGAAAAAGAGGTTGATGTTTAATACAGCAGAGAGACAGACAGACAGAGAGAGAGAGAGAGAGAGAGAGAGAGAGAGAGAGAGAGAGAGAGNAGAGAGAGAGAGAGAGAGAGAGAGAGAGAGAGAGAGAGAGAGAGAAAGAGAGAAAGAGTGAGAGAGCAAGCTATGAGAAGACAGGACCCAGCCACCCAGCCTAATCCTCTTCAACAATATTTTTGCTTTTGAAAACTGAGAATTTCATACATGAATACAATGTGTTTCTGACCATTCCACCTTCATCTCCTCTCCTCCAATTTCTCTCATATTTTCCCATCTCTTTTTCTTTCCCAAACCCACATGTTCTCTTTTAAACATAGTGAGTCCACTTAGTGCTGCCATGGATGTAGGGCCATCTGCTCCAGCTGGGAGACCTATCTGGGGCCACATCCCTGGAGAAACTGACTCTCCTCACAGCAGCCAACAATTAGCAATAGCTTGTTATCTAGGGAAAGGACTTGCTGGCCGCTCCTTTATTCATGCTGGGAGTTCTGGCCGTATCCTGCACAGGTCTTGTGTCTATAGTCACAGCTACCATGAGTTCATGTGTCCAACTGCCCTGGCATAGTTGTAAAATGCTGTTTCACTGATGTCATCCACCACCTCTGACCCTCAGTCTTTCAGTCTTTCACAATATCTCTGAGCCAGGATTTCTGCTTTTAACTTACTCCAGGTTAACCTAAACTGACTTCAAGGTGATAACTCTTCACATGGCTAGTCGAATTTTTGATATTTTCGTTCTAATACCACTCATACTTTAGGAAATTAGCAATATTCCTTTAACTGTATAAAAAGAAACTGAGTTTGAAGAGCTTGTCAGATATGAACCAGATTAGACTCCCTCTCTGGATTCCGTTGTTCAATTCTTTCACCTGTGGAATCACGCATCAAAAAAACATAGGTATGACCCAGCTGCTGGTCAGTTCATCACACCTATCTCCCGGTAGAAGAAACTCATCAAGGGTTAGTTGATGTTAAGATAGGCCAGAGCCCATAAATGTCTTTCACGATTATGTTCTGATACATGAAAAATATTAGAAATCCATTTTTTAAAAAAGATAAAATTAGCTATGCACTCATTTCAGACTACAAGACGAGGGTGATCAAAAATGAGCATTGAAAGTGAGAGTGCTGTGTGAACAAGCCACATCAGTCAGAGACCACGGAAGAAGTGACGTCACTTCCCATATCTGCCTGGAGGACTCGGGGTCAACATCCCATGTGTATTGTCGCACTATCCATTATAGGCAAGTTACAAAACCAGCAGTATACATCAACAGGTGGACAAAGCTGTTGTGGAGTACATACATTTCAGAGATTTGTTAAGCGATAAGGAATAACAAAATTGTGTCAGTTACAAGAAATGGATACAATGCAGGTTGTCATATTAAGCAAAATACATCAGACACAGATAGACAAATACCATGTTTTCTGTCATTTACAGATCCTATATTTTGTAGAAAAATCATTTTTATAGATCTGACATGAAAACAAAATCTAAGTCTGTCTAGGGAAATGAGTAGAAATAGTAGGATGGAGCGTGAGAGAGGAAAGAGAAAGCAGAGTGAGCACAGTCAGGGTGCATGATAGACTTCACGGAACCTATGGCTATGCACAGTGAATATGCTCCAGTTTTTAAAAGCCCCCAAACTCACTGGGAACCCAGCACGTTCCAGTCTTTCCCTCGAGCAGTATGTCACAAATTATATATTTTCCTTTACATTAGCTAAATAAAGAATCCATTGAATCCCACTGAAGACAGTGAGCACATTCTTCTTCATCAGTATGTCATGCCCTGAGGACCTGATCCAAACTTCTTCCTAAATTTTCCCCATCCCCAGAATGCTGGGTATCATCTGCTTGAGTTTCATCATAACAGGACTCTACTTGTCTCAACTTTCTGAGCTTTCTCCTGGATGGAGAAGTCCAGAGCTAGCTTTATCCCTTTCTTCCCCCTCACTAGAGATGCCAAGAAGAACACTAGAGACCTGGTAAGGTTGTAAAATGAAAGCTAACTGTAATATTTACTGTGAAGATAAGCTGGTTCATTTGAAGATCACGATCTACGAATAATTTATTAGAAGGGAAGAGAGATGGAGGTGAAGTCTGCTTTTCCCACAGCACTGAAATGTAAGGGACAGGCAGAATAAAAACCTTGCTAGAATAAAGAAAAGATACAAAGAGTTCTCTAAGTAAAATGAGGAGACAGTAATGTCTCCAGAGGAGAAATTTTATGAAAAAGACAGTATCAAATAATATCAAGGACCATTAATTTTTTTAAAGCTAGATTCTTTGGATCCAGCAGTGATGAAACCATTGATGACCTTACAAAGAGGAGTTCCCTGAGAGTGCACTAATGTGATGGGTTAGTAATGCATTGTCACCTGGTAACAAAGGCTAAGTCCCCAGTTCTAGTTTTTAATTTCCCGTTATCTTAGAGGTGGGCACAAAGCCCATCTCCCAGCTGTGGGCTAGCTGAAGCAATCCAGGGACTATTTTCCTAGAGTAGAGGCCCAGCCCAGGGTCAGCAGAGAGGAGCACTGTCCCCAAAAGAAGGACACATTTAACAGCTCTGAAGTCAGCAAGTTCAGCCTTAGTCTCAGTTCAACTCTAATAAAAACTTAAATTTATTTTCACTTTACCAACTACCACTACCTCCCCTATCTTTTCTCATATGTCTAATGAAAGAGTTAGATAATTTACCCCCAAACCTCTTTCCACTTTAGATACTTATGGGCTTAGTAGGGGTTGACCACAGCCTGGGTGGCTAAATGACCAGCTTTTCCTACAAGGTTATGTGGTTACCAACATGGGCTTTGAATCTTACCTCTGCCTCTTGTCAACTTGGAGACCAATGATAAGCCATGTAATAGCTGTGTGTTTGATGGGATACAGTTTCTGTGACTTGGGATTCAATGAGGTTATTGCATATACATCTCTTAACATGAATGACACTTGGAATACAGTCAATACAGCTTTTATATGAAACATTTTTCTTCACACCCTTTACTTCTTACTCCATCCATTTTCCACACACACACACACACACACACACACACACACACACACACTAATTTAAAGGAACCTCTAACTAGCTCAGTCTCTTCCTTCTCAAAACACTGGCTAGAGATGGGATCTTCCCACAGTGCCTGCCCCAGCAGAACACACTCGTGCAGAACTGTCCCTCAAGCACTTCACCTACACCAGTGACAGTGGCCACAGAGCAGCAAGCTAGGGCCCAGGGCGTCCCTCAGAAGGTTGGCAAAGCACACAAAAATCTATCAGAAAAGTTCACCCCAGTGTCACTGAGTGCAGTTAAGACACAGGGCAGCATTGCCAGTATGCTCCCTCAGAGATCGCGGGAAGAAGCGCTTTGACACAACTTAAGTTTGAAAGAGTCAGAGGGGAGTTCTTAGCTTCCTACGCAGAGTGGATGCCTCAGAGGCCCAGCCTCCATCACTCCCTGTGCTAAGAAATCCAGGTTCACATCTTTTCTTTTTTTTTTTTTTAAGCAACTGGAGAAACAGAAACGACGTGCTTTCACTGTGCAGCTAAATATCATTGGAACCTGTCATTCCAAAAGAGCTAATGCGGGTCATTTGGAGGAGATAAGAATTCAGCCATGGTTCTGGTCTAGTAGGAAAGTGTGAGGGAAAAAAATACTAAAAGTTATGCAAGGAGGAAAAAGCAGTTGCTCGTATTTCTTCTGAATAGTGTAAGAAACCGTCCCCCATTTTTCAATGCAAACTAAGGAGCTAGCATATGATAATACCTCAGCATGACCTGGCAGGTATATTTACATCGTACGCATGGTAAATAGAGCCTCATCCACACTGAGTGTCCAGACCTCAGTCCTGCACCAAATTCATAAGACTAGAGCTTTCCGAGGGAGACAAAAAAAAAAAAATAGCAAACATCATACCCATGCTGTTATCGGAACCTGAAGGAGGCTGGGTCAGCCCAAGTGCGCCAGCACAGAGAAGAATCAGAGTCTGAAGTTCAAGCAGCCAGGACCCCAGTGGCAGCTGAGGAGAAAGGAGGTGTGTGTTGGGCTCCAGTATGAAATTCCACCTATGGCCCTATTGACAAGTATATAGCATAGAAGGGAGAGAAGTAGGCTTGTTAGGATCCGGGCTAGGAAATAGGTCATCCTTCAGTCCACAAGATACATGATCCACAGTAAGTGACTCTCAAGCACAAGTTTAGTGAGGAAGTCAGAGAGAGCTGAAGTCTGCTTTACCAAGCTTCGGGTAGACATCAACTGCTTCTGAAGTGGAAGGCTGGGTTCGTTTAACTAATAATCAATGTTTAGTCTCAAAGCACATAGCTCAGACTGCCTCAAAAGGACATTGAGCCTATAATTCGGGTTCTTAGAGAAGCTAACTAAGAAGGAGAACCCAAAGAAAATCATATAGGCTTCCTCCTGAATATTAACCTTCATCAGGCGATGAAAGGAGACAGAGTCCCACATTGGAGCACTGGACTGAAATCTCAAGGTCCAAATCAGGAGCAGAAGGAGAGAGAGCACAAGCAAGGAACTCAGGACCGCGAGGGGGGCACCCACACACTGAGACAATGGGGATGTTCTATCGGGAACTCACCAAGGCCAGCTGGCCGGGTCTGAAAAAGCCTGGGTTAAAACCGGTCTTGCTGAACATAGCGGACAATGAGGACTACTGAGACCTCAAGAACAGTGACAATAGGTTTTTGATCCTACTGCACCTATTGGTTTTGTGGGAGCCTAGGCAGTTTGGATGCTCACCTTACTAGACCTGGATGGAGGTGGGTGGTCCTCGGNGGGAAAGGGGAGGCGGCTGGGGAGAAGAGACAGAAATCTTAAATAAATAAATAAATAAATAAATAAATAAATAAATAAGTTAAATGGTGGCATCTCTGTGAAAGACGTGGCCCAAAGGAGCTGAGAAATCTTTCTTAGACCCCAAGTTCTTTTGAGCTATGTGAGGAACCTAACTTAATACATGGTGGGGGAGCCATTATCTACAGAAAAACTCTTAGGAATGCCCCTTCCTCCCCAACAGTATGAATCTACTGCCCTTTCTCACCTGATTGTGCAAGTTCACAGAAAAGCCAAGGCTCATTAAACAACGTGTAAGTCAATGAAGACCAGAGTCCTGGAAAAGCTCTCTGAGCTCAGCTTGGCTGACAAGGTCATAAAACAGCCCAGATTCCTCCAACTCAATAACAGGGCTTGTTTGGTCAGCTGTTCCTCAAGCATCTACATTCCAAATTCACAGATGGATAACTTCAGAGCCATCTGAATGCCAAGTAATTGAGAGAGCAAAGAGAAAGTCAACAAGGGGGAGGTCACAAAATGGGAAGTTGGGATTCCAGTCATGAAGCTCACCCAAATCTGTGGATGATCAAAATGGCCATCTCTCAGACTTTAAAAGTTTACAGTTAAAAATAAATATATATTGCATCTAAATTGTAGTAATTATACTATAAGATATACTTATACCCCTATTATCTGCAAACCTGGCTCAGTAACAACAATGTGAGTGTTAGCTAAGAGGCCCAGGATGACATCTCAAGGCCAAGATCAATGCATGCTTTACTGTATTTCAGGACTGTGCAAAGTAGAAGCCATTGCTGCTTTCTGCTTCATTTACATAGGAAGAAGCTAAAGCTAAGGGTTAGTTAACTCACCTAAGGTCATATATGCCAGGTGAAAGAGAGGAGGAGATCTGATTCCAAATAGTCTGACCAAAAATTCAACCCTTACCAATTCACCTTGTCAAGGCCAAGGTCATACTTGGCAAAGATTTCCAGGCAAGGAGGACTCTACAGAGACCATTTCCATGGTAAAGGCTCAACTCCACCCCAAGGAGAACAAGAGAGATTTATTCATATGTGGGTTGGATTTTGTTTTCCATTCTATTTAAAGATCCATACCCGCACACGTTTCAGCCTTTTAAAAAATAGAGATAGGAAGGCTCATGGGCTGAACTTTCTCCCATCTTCCTGGGTTGGATAGTTTTATAACTTGAAACAAGGGATCATTGGTAAGTCAGGCTTCTGACCTCCCAGGAAGATAAGGAGATGTGATATCACCTTCATTGATGTTTAAATTTCAAAGAATGGTACCAGAGAAAGACATTCTTGAGTTGCAAAAACTCTTCATACAATGACTTTTAAAAATTCTCAAGGCAAACAGATAGGGAAAAAATAACAATTACTGCAAGATGTTTGAAGAAAGCATGCTTAAAATAGACATGAGGAGTCTAAAGTCAGTTCAGGAGAGCAGGAAGTAAGTGGAAGCCTCCTAGTGAGTCCCTTAGAGAATTCTTCATCTGGGATAACACTGTGGCCCAGTGGGCATTTGGTAATGTGTGGCAAAGGCAGGAGCTCTCTGCAGCTATAGGCAGCACAAGCCAAAGCTTCCCATGGCTCAGAGAAAAATCCACCCTAACCACACTTTCTCCACCCTAAAAGGCAGGGAAACACTACTCTTGGTTGGTTATGGAGTCTGTAGTAGGAGCTTGGACTAAACAAGGACAGGGAGTCAGGCTGGGGGTGAGGCAGCCCTGGCAGCTGTTTTCTGGAAGAGGCCAAGACTGGCAGAGGATCACTGTCAGCCAGAGGGGTGGGTCAACAAGAGAATATCAGACAAGGGCCGTTCTCTTCCTCTCCCCTGACGAGACTCCTCACACGAGGCTCTCCACGATGTAGAAATAAGTTCTTCCTTCCTTCTCTCCCTACTTCCGCATCTTCCTCTTTTTCTACCTTCTTTCCTACCCTCCTTTCTCATATCTTATCACTAAAGCCCATACAAAGATTGTCTTAAGTCTGCATGGATCCAAATTCTGCATCACATCCTTCTGGTCTCTTGCCTCTTTGAAATAATTGCTTCCATGGATTCCAGGGCTTGTGCTCTCTTGCTTTTCTTCTTTTTGGTTAGCTACAGATCAGTTTCTGCTGCATCCTCTTCCTCACTTGCCTAGCAAATGTTGAAGTGTCTTCTCAGTCCACACAATCTCCTATAAAATCCTATCCCATCTAATGTCTAATGGTTCAAAATAGGATTTAAGCACATTGACTTAAATTTAAATCTTCAGACCTAGCTTTTCTCAGGAAATTTGGATCCACTTAACTACCTGGCATCTCGATGTAGCTTTCTAGCATGCATCTCAGAATGAACATGGCAATAAAGAATCCTGATGTTTACACCAAGCCTCTTCCACCCTCAGCCTCCCTTGTCTCAGTAAGTAGCATCACCATGCACACTTTTTTTGTTAAGTCCAGAATTTGGAATTAACCACAATTCCCTTCTTTTCTTTCCTTCTTCTCTTTTCCCTCATCACTCACCGTCCAATAGTATCTCAGGGACTGTTCCTCTAGTTTGCCACCCTTGTATCCATTGCCATCTATTGCCACTAGTCACCACCCTCCTCAAAACCATGGCCAAGCCTTGCTTGTATGACAGCAGGAAGGGCCTTTCTGCTCTCCACAGACTTGGTACTTTTCTTTAACGTGCTTGCTATAAAGCTTGTTCTTGCATTATAGCATCCCATTGCATCCCAAACATAGGTCAAGCTAGCTTGTTCTTGTCCTTCTCTAAGCCCCTGTCACTTCCCACAGAAATGTTCTCTGATCACACCATTTGAGGCAGCCAATCATTGCTGTGTCCAATTTTCTTTAGGGGTTGTCATGCATGCCTGTTTGTGTCCCTTTACTAGAAAGTAGTCTTATAACACCAGGGTCCTGCTCATCACTGGGTAGTGGTTTCCAAAGGATAAATATTCATGGAGTTGACAGCTGAATGAGGACATACACATATATATGGTTCTCTATATATCCATTAGTTATATGAATTAATATCCATATTTAAAGCGAACTCATCCTATTTCCCAAATAGTTTTCCACATAATCTTTCTCTAAAATTCTTTTCTTAAAGATGGTTGTTATTTACCTTCTTTGGCAACACCGTTTCCACTAAGTATCACAGGCACGACAGAGGTAAAAATAAATAAATAAATAAATCTGCAGAGAAAGTCAAAATATTATGAAAGACACCATTTCTCATCAGCTTAGACCTTACAGTTTTCAATCTTTCTAGTATCAAATTGAGGTCTTACCTGTTTGGCATTAGCTGAAATATTGGCTGAGACCCCAGGGCAAACATTTCGCCCCAGTTCTGTGTAACTGGTCTCAGGCTTGCTTGTTCATAGGTAGGGATTGAAAATTGACATCTTGACTAGAAACCAGTACTAACAGCAACATTGCTAAAGAAAATCTGACCGATAGTAATAACTATATAAAGTCAAGAAATGTGTGCAAAGCAAATATACAAATAAGTGGCAAATGTCCCTCTGTGGGATGGCTGCTGTCTCAGTCTGTCAGCAGCACCCTTACTCCACTCCTGGCCACACTCTGCCTGGCTAAGCTCCTCTCTATAGAATTTCCCAGCCTCAGAGGCTACAGCCAGCAATAACTCTTCTCAATTAATAGTCACCACGTGAATTTCCTACCTTTTGCTCTTTAATGATCAAAATTCATTAACTTTTGCAATTCCAGCTATCTGTAAAATTACAGAATTTTAACAAATCGTATGAATTATGATAGCTACAAGGCTTACTCAAAAAAGAAAGAAAGAAAAAAAACTGTGCTCCTAACATCATCAAACTGATAGTTTTCTTTGACTCTCTTCCAAGCCTCAACCACAAGGCTGTATTCGTGAGGCTGAGCTATTTATTTCTAGGGAAGAAGCTGTGTGAAAAGATATTGTTGGAGAAATATTTCAAGCCTACTGCTAAGAATCAATGTATGGCTCAGCCTCTGTGTGAAGTAATTTTTGGGCAACAAGAACCATACTTCAGGGACTCTGGATTTCTGGGATTCTCTTCAAATTCCTCATGGCTTTTAAGATAGTCTGATCCAAAGAGGGAATCTTAAAATACAGAGACCAGTTTTGTAATCAATACCAGGGAGAAAGGGCACTTTCAGTAAGTTTATCACACAATTTATGATATGCATTTTTTTTAGTTCTTCCAATCAAGACTTAACCAAACTTTATAATGATAACTGTCTGTGATGGTTTGAATTAAAATGCCCCTCATGGGGCCATAAAGAGTATCATTATTTTAAAGGATTGTGGCATGTGGCCTTGTAGGAGGAAGTGTGTCACTAGGAGTTGGAAAAACAGGGTGGGCCTTGAGATTTTAGAAGCTCAAGTCAGGCCCAGTGTCTGTCTGTCTGTCTGTCTGTCTGTCTGTCTGTCTGTCTCTTCCTCCTGCCTGCCAATCTAGACATAAAATCCTCAGCTACTTTTCCAGCACCATGTCCACCTGAATGTCTCCATGTTTCCTACCATGTCAATAATAGAATGGGCTAAACCTTTCAACTATAAGCCACCCCCAATGAAATGTTTTCTTCTATAAGAATCGCCATGGTCATGGTGTCTCTTCACAGCAATAGAATATTGACTAAGACACTGTCTTATAGGAGAAGATGTTTTTAATTATACCAATAACCGATACATACACACAGCCCACAGTCTCCCCTCCCCCCTAGAAGAGATCTAGGGATACTTCTGGTTGTCAGGATAGTTTCCCAGCACAAGCTCCTCTCTCGCTCTTCTCTTCTGTAATGAGCCTCATGTTCATTTAATGGTCCTTTCTTCACATCCTGACAGTATACCTCTCTGGCTTGATTTTCACTTATTATTTCCTTTAGTTTTTAACTATTCTAAAGTATCTTCTGTCTATTACCGTGTGAGTATGTTTCATGTGTAGCTCCTTCCCTACCAGCGCCTATACTGTTTGTTTTGTTGTGTTGCATTTCATAATATGGTTTCACTCTGTAGACCAGGCTGGGATTAAACCCCAAAATGGCCAGAAGGAAGTTTCAACTTCCAGTTCAATGGGATGTTTGTTGTGGCTTCTGGTGGGAGTACTTCCTGCTCTGGAACCAAAACTTTTAGGCATAACTAAAGGTCATGGAAACAAGAAGCAAAAATTGTCCTAGTGCTTTACTAGAGATGGCAGTGAGTGGAATTATATTCCCCTTTCCTACCCCTTGATTCCTGGACCTGTGGATCCTGGCTATGGGAGAAGTTGTGCCATACACTGGCCACCAATTCAAGGCATCCACTCCCTTCCAGAGAACCCTGTCCTAGCCCTCCAAGCTGATGCCACCTAATTGGTGCTGTAACTGTGTCTTCAAGAGACCATTCCATTTTTCTGTTAGGCCAGCTGCTCCAGGACAGAAGGGAACATGTAAAACTAGTATATTCCATGATTATGAGCTTACTGTCACACTTCTCTAGCAATGAAGTGAGTTCCTTAGTCAGAAGCAACACTGTGTGGGATCTATGAATGACAGGGATAAAGCATTCTGTAAGTCCGGAGACGGTGGTTTCAGCAGCAGCATCTTCAAGCTTGCATCATTGCTACTCTGCTGGTCCATAGTTCAGATGCCCATTATTTAATATCTATTTCTCTGCTCTTTCAATGGTTTCACTTCTGAAAATACAGATGGAGTTGAGTGTGGCTAACCTGTCATGGTGCTTGCTGTTTGTTCCTGAAGATTTTATCACTTTTTCTTGTGAGCTTAGGTCAATGCCCTTGGGATAACCTTACCAAATACTTCTACCACTGTCCACCTCAGGGGAAAGATCAGGATTTCAGGATCCAAAGCTATCCCTCCTAAATGATGAATGAAGATACAAAGAAGGCCCCTGCCTCGGGACAGGGAACTCCTGATGTTCTGATCCTCCTCCAGCCTTTCCACACCAGTGTCACTCCAGTCCCCCAATTCAGTCTATTCTACTCAGGCAAGGGACAGCCACCTTTTGGTACAATCTGTTCTTAAGCCACTTAGAGTGTCTACATGAGCTAACTCTGTCCTCTCACTACCTGCTTCCTCATCTCATAGGAAGCATCTCAGTATGACATCAAAGAGCCAGATTCAAAAGACTACCAAACCCAATAGTGTTTCACTTGTGTTTCACTTTCCTTGACATCTCTTATAAGTTAATATTTTATAACTTTACCCTCCTTGAAATCCAGGCCTTAAAACATTCTGTTCTCTCAACTTTTCTGTTAAGCCTTCATTCTCATCTTAATCCCTAAGCCTCCAGCCTTTATCCTCTACTCTCTTAGCCCTTGTGTCCAGAAGGACAAATTATCAAAGCAGTGATGATTCCTCTCAACTCACTCAATCCTGCCTTGGCCTGGACTCGTCCCTGTAAAGATGTGTGTGAAGTTTGGTTCTTGGGGTGAAAAAACAAGTTGGTGCCACCAACTTGAACAGCACAAAGAATTCTTTACTCTGGAGCGAGAGAAACTATGTGTTATCATTTTAAACAAGTACTTCTAAAGATGGGTAATAAAAATGGAGAGAGACAGACAGAAGGAAAGACATTAGAAATATTAAGATCAGAAATAATATGTGTTGAAATAGGAGCGGCAGGGCTGCGTCCCCGGCACCCGGCCGCCCGCATGGCTAGCTTATGCCCAGAAATAATTACACGGAAACTGTATTCTTTCAAACACTGCCTGGCCCGGATAGTTCCAGTTCCTTATGGCTAGCTCTTACATATTGTTCTAACCCATTTCTAATATTCTGTGTAGCCCACGAGCTGGCTTACCAGGGAGGATCTTAACCTGCGTCTGTCTGGAGCGGGAGAACCATGGTGACTCCTACTCTGCTTTTTTTTCCCAGAATCCTCTTCTGTATACTCCGCCTACCTAATTTTCTATCCAATAAAATGGGCCAAGGCAGTTTCTTTATTAATAAGAAATCATTCCCACATCATTTCCCCTTTTTCCGTTTAAACAAAAAAGAAAGGCTTTAACTTTAGCATAGTAAAATTACATATAACAAAACAGTTATCAAGTAAGAATTACAGTTACAATATTTATATCTATTTTATCTCTTATCATAACTAAGGAAAACTATAACTAACCATTCTTCAACTCCATCAAAGACTCCAGAAGGATATAATATTACCTATCAAACAAGAAATAAGAAAACTCTAGAAATGACAGAGACATCTCGCTGCCTGGACAGTCATTCAAAGTTCCTCTGTACCGTTGGGGCATCCATCTTCGGCCGACAGGCCCATAGTATCCAGCAGACATTCTCATCAAGCAAGAAATTCCAAAGACAGTTCAGTCACTTTATGCTGTGTCCTGCAGAATGTCTCACAGACTCTTTCATGAAGCAGGAACCCCAAAAGGTCATCTCACCTTTAGGCAAGTTCAGCAGTCCTCTCTCTGCGGGTTCTCTGTGTCCAGTTTATGCAAAAGTCCAGGCAAGAGCAGTTTCTTGCCCAAATGGCTATCAAACTCCGTAAGGATTCTCTTCGATGCCCATCTTCCTCTTGAAATAGATTGGTGCTGCCAGGAGCAAATGTGTCTCATTGTCATGAAAAACCCTAAGTTATTAAAATATCCATTAACAACCTATATTTCCTAATTATACATTACATTTTTAAATGAACTACACAATCACAATACCTTAATCAAGATCAAAAATACATATACATATAACAAAATTGACCATAAAATCCATACCAATGCAAATTATTCATATCTACATCATATCCCCCTTTAAATGTAAAAGAACATTTATAAACAATATTTGGGAACATGGGCGTAGTTTTTCTCTCCAAACTGCTTCCTGCTGAATAGGGGCGTCGTTAATTAGGTCTTTCATGGTATAACCTGTGTGCTAGTTTCATCTCAGTTGGCAGTTGAGCGAAGCAATTTTTTGAGGGTATTCACAGCAACCTTTCAGGAGGGCGTGGTCTATCATACCAAATCGGAATAGATGCAATCCACAGGGTCTCATCCTCTGCAAAAACAAAAGAAGACCCTCTCCAAAGCATCATATCCTTAGACCCAAATTCTGAAATCATAATACCCTCATGAAATCCATTTTGGTTTAGCTTGGCAGCCCATATAATGAAATGTCTCTCTGTACTTAGCTCCTTCACAGTCAAAAATTTTAAAGAAAACACAATGTACATAATCCAGACTCTCTGTGAATTTTCCATTTTTACGTGGCTTATTTTTCTTTATTTCTCTTAATCTATAACTATCTGTACTTCTGTACTCTGTCTCTTTAAAGACTTTACCCTTTTTCTTTTTAAGACATTAACTTTATTCTTTATATTCTTTTTCTTCTCCTTACCAAGCCTACGTACATTTATCCAACAGTGTCTGAATCTGTTTTATTGTGAATCTGTAATTTCTTTACTATACAGGAGCATTTCTTAAAATGTTAAGCATTTCTTAAAAACTTAAGTTGCACCATTTACAGGTAATACGGTACTGCCTGTGTCCTGCCCAGTCTAAACCTTAACTGCACGGTTTTAAGGTAATTTAAGGTAATTACGGTTTTAAGGTAGTTCCTGCCTGAGATCAGCACAGTTCAGCATGGAGCAGCCGCTCCTGCCTCAGAGTCATTTGGTGCTTCTGAGCTGAGCACAGTTCCAGGCACACAGCAGTTCACATTGGAGCCGCAATCAGCAGTTTAATTCTGAGACTGAGTGTGCAGCACAGAAACTCTTTTCATCCAAGTTACAGCCAAATCTGACATGCAGAGCACTGTGCAGTCTGAAAACGCGTCTCTGTACAGCTGCAGGAATCCGCCATGCTCTTCCGCCTGCCTAAGCCTGATTCTGCCTTCTGCCCAGGTGCAGGCGGGGAGCGCTGAGCCATCTGCACGGTCTCAGAGCACTCTCCTCCGATCCCAAGCGGGAACACAAACATCCAGTCCCATAAAAGCCTTGAAATGCTTTAAAGCCAGAGTACACGCTGGCAGCACAGCTCCCAGGAAGCCGCGCTTTAAGATGATGCAGCGCTTTAAGATGATGCAGCTTTTTTTTTTTTTTTTTTTTTTTTTTCTGTTGCTGAATCAGGAATCTCTCTACAGCACGCCACCAACAAAACAGCAAAAATCTGTGTTAAACTCTCTCTCCCTTATTTTTAAGCCTTCTCAGGTTTTTAAGTGGATTTAGCCCATCACGTCTGGGCGCCATCTGTTGAAATTAGGAGCGGCAGCAGGGCTGCGTCCCCGGCACCCGGCCGCCCGCATGGCTAGCTTATGCCCAGAAATAATTACACGGAAACTGTATTCTTTCAAACACTGCCTGGCCCGGATAGTTCCAGTTCCTTATGGCTAGCTCTTACATATTGTTCTAACCCATTTCTAATATTCTGTGTAGCCCACGAGCTGGCTTACCAGGGAGGATCTTAACCTGCGTCTGTCTGGAGCGGGAGAACCATGGTGACTCCTACTCAGCTTCTTTTTCCCAGAATCCTCTTCTGTATACTCCGCCTACCTAATTTTCTATCCAATAAAATGGGCCAAGGCAGTTTCTTTATTAATAAGAAATCATTCCCACATCAAATATGTGTTGTGTGTCAAACATAAGAGCTCACCAACTTGTCACACAACATGTACGAGAACATACAGATATTTATAAATGAGATATTTAGGGTTCTCAGCGGTTTAAGTTCCATCTTGCATTGAAATTTACTAGAATATTTGTCACAATCCAGAATGTGGATCTCAGTAGGAAGATCCTGTCCTCTCTCCTATCCCCAAGTGTGTGACAGACTTAGAGAAGTGGGATTTGCTGCATAGTTAAGAGCAATGGGCTCTAAACTTGGTACAGCACTTCTGAATACAGAAAGATAAACTGCACTCGGTGGCCAAATGGCAAATCCATTCTGCAATAGTAACATTCAGCTTTTAATTTAGAATAATTATGAGGTCAGTGGTGATGTTAGCAAAATATCCCTTTGCTTGACCTAGAGGTGGACTCTAACATCCTCATTCCTAGCTCTAAATTTAGAGTATCACATTTCTACTGTCATTTTGAACTGCCCCTGTGGCTTTTCAGATAGCGGTCTGGCAAGTGGGTCTCCGGCACTAACTGCATTGTCATCGTTTTCCATACCTAAGCAAAGCAGTGCCCAGGAACACATCAGAAGTGGGAGACAAAAGAGTTCCCCAAGTGCAGACAGAAGCAGCAGCATGGGCAGAGTGCAGATTACCCGGCTATGAGTCTAGCTATAGGTGACAATGAAGGAATGAACTCTCTTGGCCTCGGTTTCCCCATTCATAAAACAGGGATCACAATCCAATTTATCTCTGTGAACTGGAACACGTGAAGTTGGGCTAGTCTGGCACGGCCACTATTAGCCTTGCATTAATCTGGGATGGTCAGTATTTCCTCATAGCCCTGTGTCCAGGAGCTCTAAGACCCATCTTCAGTGCAGAGCAGTACATGCGTAGACACATCTGATTGTTCGCTGTTACTAGAAAGCTCACACGCCTGCAGTATTTTAGATTTTGTCCTCCTAGTTTTGCAGTCCTGAGTCACATGTTCTGTGCATTTCTCGTCCTGAGGACATAAGAAAAATCCATACAGTGATAGTGAAGATCTGAATGGGCACTCGTGCCTGTTGTCTGGAAAAGCAGCTCTTCACAGATTAGTTCCTGGAGTGTAAAAGCTTTCTCCATGCATTGCTGCCCATGGCTAGCTGGCAAAGGCATCATTAATCAACACTTATCAATCATACAGCGCTGTGCTGAAGAGAGAGACCAGGTTCCTCTACCAGTGATGGTTATCCCCATTCTGGGGTTCTGAGATAATGAGATAACGGGGGTTTTATTTCTCACACGTGCTTTGGCATCATAATTTGCAATTGGTGATGGTGGTGGTGGTTGGTGGTTGGTGGTGGTGGTAGTAGTTGGTGGTGGTAGGAGACAAGGTGATCAAAACATAAGACACAATGGTAGCATATAGAGCAGGAGAAATGGTAGGTTCAGCATCTGCAGCTCTGAGTGGCTTATCCAAGTACATAGCTGCCTTTGCCTCTTAGCTGCCAACACCTGGGACAGCTGTAGCTGTCACACAGAAGAGCCAAGATCAGAGTAGGCCAACCAGACATAGCAGTCATAGTCGTGGATAATATTCCAGTAGCACATTAAGAGCTCCCTGCCAGCTCACAGGTCCTGTGATCCTGGTGTGGTCCTCCAAGATGAGATAACACCTAGCCTAAGCCTGAGCTTTCCACGAAAGGATGCTGTTTGAAGGTTTGAAGGCTCCAAGGTCATTTCCTCAGGCAGGCTGAATTGGGAGCTCAATGATGACCCTTTGCTAGCTATCTCTCTGCTAAAGCTTCCAGAACAGAACACCACAGATTGGGTGAGTTGGCCTACAGATATTTATCTTCTCATCGTTCTAGAGGTTGGAAACCCAAGATGAAGGTATCAGTGAGATTCTTTCTTTCTGAGGCCTCTCCTTGGCTTTGATACCCCCATCTTCTTGATGGTTCCTTATGGGGACATTCTTCTGTGTGAATACACCATCCCCAGGGGCTCTTCTTCTTTTGTAAGGACACCAATTACATTCAGTTCTCATCCTTATGGCCTTGTCTAGCCTTCTTTAAGAGGCCCTAGATAGCTTATATACAGCCAAATTCAAATTGGGGTCTAAGGCTTCAAAAGCTTGACTAAAGAATATAAGTAACATAGTTCAGCTCCCCTGGCTTCAAATCTATGTCTATTCATCAAGTCTATGATTTCACTTTTTGATGCTGTGGAATTCTGATTATACTCTACACTAGTGGCAATCATAATATCTGCCATTAGTTGGGCTTCAACACGAAGTATTGGATTCTATCGACGAGAATTAACATGTGCCTTCAGGGTACATATTGTTGTACTGGCATTGCATGTAAAAGGACTAAGACCTAAGGAGAACTTGGGAAGACTACACGGCCAAGGAGATGCAAAAACAGTGTGTTCATGTTTCCTCATTCTTGTTCACTGACCTGCCCACCCATGCCAACTGGTGCCTAGCATCAGCGTGGTGGGTGGCTATTTGTGATTCCAGCAACATTAACCTGTAGGCAAAAACAGTGTCTGGGGGCTGGAGAAATGTCTCAGAGCTTAAGAGCACATGCTGCTCTTGCAGAGGACCTGGGGTTAAGTTCCCAACACCCACATGGTGGCTCACAATCATCTGTCATTTAGTTCTGTGGGATCCGACACCCTCATCACTGAGCACTGCACACACGTGGTACATATATGCACATACAGGCGAAACATTTACACACATAAAAATCTTCTATAAAGTACTCTTAAAAGAAGAATATCCTTGTGCATCATTTTAGAACTGCTTTTCCTAGCGCTTTACTTACAGAATCTATGAAATGATCCAGGTTTCACTCCCCTGAGCACCCTGTACTGCCCTCCTGCCCTGCACCTTGCAGGGGAACACCCCATCACCCCTTTATCATGGGGGCATTTTTATCTATTCTGTTTCTGTCTCTTCTTGGTGCACTCCATCTTAACTGCCCTACTTAAGACTGATCCTGTGCCAACTCCAGACCCCACTTAACCCTGCTTGACTGTTCTTCTCACAGTGGTCACCACCTCCTAACACGTGATGTACATATTGAGTCTCCCGATAAATTTCTCCATGCTGCAAGGGCAGAAACTTTTTCACAGTAGTGAAATAAACACATTTAAATTATAAAAAAAAAGCACTTCTAAAAGGGATCAGGTTCAAGTGTGCAACCTTTGGCGTGCTTTCTTTCTATGGTGAATAAGTGGCCAGTCTGATCAGATGAAAGTGCCCTGGGGGTCAGACTTACCACTTCAGATACTGTTGAGCTCTGGGTTTGAGGACAATGTGTTTTTCCTAATTCCTCTCAATCTTTATTTCCAACCATTATTTTTAAATGGAACACCTGATTATTTTGCCCAAATGTTCTGTGCACTTGATGGTTGTATTATTCATTATAGGTAGTTACAACACTTTCATAATTAATCTTTAATTGAGATACTTGCCTAGCATTTCGGATGAAAAATGATATACAAATTAAACTCACATTTCACCGTGGATAATTACCACAGGTCTGACTAATGTGCATGAAGGCCTGGCATGGCAGGGGGCTCTTCCCAATGACAATGTGTTGATTTGCTAATTAAACAAAGGTTCAGTAGCGTTTTTCCTTGAAGACCTATAATTTAAACTTATGACATTTGCCACCAAGAAAGGTTTCTACAAAGCAGTAAATTGAACTCACTAACTTCTACTGGTTCTGGTGCATTAACATCTTTTGCATAATATATAATGACCATGATCAGGATAAAAGATTTTTCTTCGTGTCAAGTAGATCAGCAAATGCACTTTCCAGCTCAGTGAGTCACGTAAATGAATCAGGATACCACCTCAGAAGGGAAAGAGCTTAGCTTCAGTGCACAGAGAAATGACACTTCACTCGCTTGCTTTATAAACTAAGAAGAGAATTTTTTAAAAAATGTAGTCCAATGGGTGACTAAATGTAAATTACACTATACTCACATATTGTTGCTATACAGCTAGAGATATGGCTTAGAGTGCACGCCTGGCACACACAAGGTCCTGGTTCCATCCATAGTGCTGTGCACTATGAAAGGAACAAAGAAATGGGGGCAGAAGGAGGGAGAGGAAGAGAGTGAAAGAATGACAGAGGGAGGAAGAAGGGATTAAAATGTTAAGAGAAAAAACTGCAAGGTGTTACATAGAATTCTATATAGAATATATATAATAAATATATAATTATAAATAATATATAATTAAATGATTATATTAGTTTATATTGCCAAAAGTCATTACAAATCAAATACCAAAAGCAGAAATAAGAATGTTAGTGTGGATTCACAATCACTCAAAACTTTTATAGGGGAAAAAAGTACCATCTACAACTCAAAAATTACAAACTAGAGGACATGGTTACAAAATTAATCAGCATAGTTTTAAAACTCAAAATATTAACACCAACCAATAAAAACATATCATCACTTATCCCCTCCAAAACAAAAATATGAAGCAGCAATTTAAAAATAAGAAAAATACAACATAATTCATTATAATAATCAAAGTAATGATTTTTTTTCCCATTTAATGAAACTGACGTAAACACAATAGGATACATCACCAGATCAGGATTATGTAAAAAGCAAATATGCATTTGTTCCATTTTGATAAAGTGTAAATTGGTACATTGTTCTTAAAGGCCTTTAAAATATACCAGCAATAAGGTACTTGATACACAAACATCAGGACCTGGGTTTGGACCCCCAACACCCACGGAAAAAAGCAAAAAGCTAAACTTGGAAGCATGCACCTATAACCCCAAAGTGAAAAGTTGGAGACAGGAGGACCATGGGGCTCATTGGCCAGACACTTTATCCAATCAGAGAACTCCAGGTGCGGTCAGAGACATTGACTCAAACAAAAAAGCAGAGAGCAATTGAGAAAGAGACTTCTGCTCTCTATAAATGCACTGGCACCTGCACACATATAAATACATACAGAGAGAGAGAGAGAGAGAGAGAGAGAGAGAGAGAGAGAGAGAGAGAGAGAGAGAGAGAACAGCAAAATTGAAAACTGAAGAAGTATGCTGAGATGTTCTGAGATATTTACAAAGTTCATACTATTATACTCTCACAGAAAGTTAAAATTACAAAATTCCATTAGTGATGGAATGGCAAAAGGGAGTGGCAGCATCATTACAAAGATGTTTTATGAAATAATAAACAAGATGTCCTGACTATGCTGCATTGCTTGGAAAATGTGTCATGATACTTGAAGTATAGAAAGCAAATTTGAGGACAATGCCTGTTATGTCCCCGTCTCCTTATGCCTTTCCTGATTTTTATATTTATGTATGTTCACAAACAAAAGTAGGGACTAGGGAGCTGGTCCAGTAGTTAAGACCACTGGCTGCTCTTCCAGAGGACCCAGTCCCTAGCATCCACGTGGTGCCTCAGAACTGTCTGTAACTCCCATTCCAGGTATCTAATGCCTTCTTCTGGCATCTCTTGGCATTGCACTCAGATGGTGCACAGACATACATGCCAGCAAAACACCCATACACACAAAATGAAAATGAAGGTTGAATATTCTTAAGTAGACAAAGTTTTCCCCTAAAAATAAAGGCAGTAATGTCTGAGTGGCGTAACTTGTTTTAGTTATGCATCTTACTTATCAGTACACACACACACATATTTATATATATATACACACATATTTATATATATATATATACACACACATTTATAGATATACACACACATATTTATATATACACACATACACACACATATATATACACACACATTTATATATATACATACACATATTTATATATATACACACATATTTATATATATATACATACATACACACACACACATACACACACACACACACACACACACACACACACAAAACCCAGAACTATTCCCATGGTAATTAGGCAAACAGGAGGGGGGATATCTAAAAACAGCCTTTTTAAATTTTTCAGCATAGTTTTGATAGGGTTTAATTGTCTTAATTGACTAGTGGTAAAAATTCAAATAGCTACACACTCATGTAATAAAAGGCCTTTTGGAAAATCTCTCACTGCAAGAACAAAAACCAGAGCAGCAAAAGTGGTCCGAGCCAAATTGAAATTCTAACCCACAAAAGGGGACTGCGGGGCTGAATCGCTTCCAAGGGAGGCAGAGGCTCTCATTCTCTCCAGCACAGAGGTGTGAAGCTGCACTGCCTAGCAGATGGCAGGATGGCAAGTCCTTCAAAGCAGCGTGTTTAATAACTTCATTTTCTGTTTACTATCCATAGCTTTGATCCAAAAGGACGCTGGACTCTCTTCAATTAATCCTCTAGTCAAATATTTTATAAAAACAAGATGCTACTTTAGAGAATGGTTATTCAAATCAATATATGACCCGCGTAAAGTACTGTAAGCTTGGGCTCAAAAAGGCAGTAGATTCATTTTCCATTTCCCTGATAAGAAGGACATATGGGCATAACCAGATACTGATCCATCCTGTGATCCAGTCTTTGATCAGTCACTAGTCCTTGTTAGTGAGTCTACTGGCTGGTGCGCTTTTGACCAGGATAATGGCTGAGTGATCTGACTGCATCTCTAGCCTAACTATCTTATCCAAACAACGGAGCCCTATTGACCTCTCCATTTGTATGTGTGCATGTTGTAGTGTGTGTGTTTACATGTGTATATGTATGTGTGCATGTGGGGGGCATGTGTATGTGTGCATGCATGTGTGTATTGTGTGTGTGCATGTGTGGGGGCATGTGTGTGAGTGTGTGCATGCATGTGTATTGTGTGTGTGCATGCATGTGTGCCTGAGTTGTGTGCATGTGTGTGTGTCTGTGCATGCATGTGTGTGTGCATGTTGCCTGTGTGTGCATTCGTGCATGTGTGTGTGTATATATATATATATATGCATGTGTGCAGGCACACATGTGCTGATATTCTCGCCTGTGCATGTACTTGTGAAGAACAAAAGCTGACATTTAGTGTCCTCTTCTTATATGTTAGACAGCTCCCTGAACCTGGAGTTTTCATTCAAGATAGACCAGCTGACCCTAACATTCACATGTCTCCCTTAACACAGCACTGACTGTAACACATAATGCTGTCATGCCTGACTTTTACCTGGGTGCTGAGAATCTGAACTAGGGTTCTTATGTACCAAACACTTTACCTGCTGAACCATCTCCCCAGAAGCCCACATTTTTTTAATTTACTGAGAGTTTTGTTAAGGAATTGGCTTGAGGGGTTATTAAAACAAGGAAATATAACACCCTGTTCTGTGGAAGTTAGAGAAACAAGAAAATTGGCAGTATAATTCACTACAAGCTCCAGAGTCCAGGAATATGGAGTGCCAGTTCTGAGGGCAGGGGAAGCAGATGCTCGGGTTGGAAAGATGAAATTCAAGCATCCTCTGTTCTTGTCTAACAGATGAGGCAAACCACCATGCATTGTCAAGGGCACCGTGCACTCAGCCTATGGATTTGGACACACACACACACACACACACACACACACACACACACACTGTCCTGGAGAGTAATGCTTGAGTAGTCAGCTTGGTTCTTTTTACACTGTCTTTTCTTTAGTTCACATATGAAATGATGGATTTCATTACGGCACCTTCATATGTATACATCATTGTCCTTTCTCATTCACTCCCTCCACCCTCCCTCTTCCATCCTCCTCATGTGTCCTCTTTCCTTCAAAAATAAAGTCTCTTTTCTGTTCTCTGTTTTAATGTCCTATTTATACATATATACACATTCATGTCATATATAATATATTTTACCATATATAATATTATCATGTTATATGTGTGTTTATACATATATAATCATATTACTGATCTACGAACCCACAATAGAGATTGCTCCAGTTTTAAAAGCATCCAGATAATTACAGACTTTGTTAAATTGACAGTGCTTCTGTGGGTCCCTCTATGTACATCAGACCTCTTTAATATTTTCACGCTTATAAAACTCAGCCTTGCTCTATAACCTACTCCAGAAGTTATAATGAACACATCATTGCATGCCAGATGTCATTTTTAAATTTAACCTTTTAACTATTCCATACATGATAAATTGCTTCTATTCATCTCTCTTACTCCTCTAGCATTCCCGTTGACCCTCTTTCCATCCCAGCTAGTTTTTCATACATCCTCATGTCTTTTCTTGCCCTGTGGACTTTCATTAGGGCCTCAAGAGCTTCCATCCATGCTGGGATGCTGAAGGGGTCATTCTCTGCAGATCTTATGCAGGTATCCTCAGTTGCTGTGTGCTCATGATGGCTGTACCCATGCCGTATCCTGAGGACAGCATTTCATAGTGTTGCTTTATGTCTTGAAACGGCACTGTGACAAAAGCAATGAAACCCAACCTGGAATGTTAGTAACTGTAACCAACCTGGAATATTAGTAACTGTAACAAGCCTATTTCTGTTCAAACCTCCAGCCATCCCAGTCACCAAGTCCTGAGTATCTCAATGCAAACTTCAAAGCAAAACATGAGATAAGACTCACCAAGCACAATGACATTTCAAATGAATTTATGCCTTCTGACTAATTGGCTTACTTAGTTATGCTAATGTATTCATGTCTCTCTGCCTTTATAGTTCAACAGATAATGCTAGAGAACTGAGCACTCTGAGATTAAAGAACAAAGAAACTAAAGACTTCTGTGAGCGTCTTTTCCATAAGAATCCAGATTATACATTTTTGCCTATCTACAAACATTTTGTGTCTGGGGCAAGTTTACTTCGTCTCAGAAGACAGCCGTTTTTAATTAGACACCACAGCCTAAGGGAAAGCTTCAACTCTTTCTGTTTACTCTGGACCAACTCGAAAGGGAAAAGACTTACCAGCTTGTCTTCTGCTGTAATTTCAAAACAGGTTGAGTAGAAAAGCAGTTGCCGAGGTGACCTGTCCCATCTGAACTGTGCTTTCTGTTTTTCCCAGGTGGTGCTGGCGGCCAGCAGGGTTTCCTGGGCTGTATTCGCTCCTTGAGGATGAATGGAGTGACCCTTGACTTGGAAGAAAGGGCAAAGGTCACATCCGGATTCAAATCTGGATGCTCAGGCCACTGCACCAGCTACGGGGCCAACTGTGAAAATGGAGGCAAATGCATCGAGAAATACCACGGATATTCCTGTGACTGCTCTAACACAGCCTATGATGGGACATTCTGCAACAAAGGTATGGAAGAGGCGACTTCCAGCCCCGTCTTCAAACACCTTTATAAGACTCAACTATCTGTCTAGTGCTTCTTCTGCTGCAAATGGTTGCCTTTGTTTCTATGGGTAAAGTGAATCCTTCTCCCACCTTAGGAGGGAACTTCTTTGTTGTTTACTAAAGACTTGACCTTGGTACACAGTTACCCAGAGTCCCGCACTGATTGAAACGTTACAATGTAAAGAGTCTCGCTGTGTGACAAAGAAAGGGACCTCTAAAAGGGGACTCAGGCTTAGCCATCCCACATCAGACTCCACGGTCAAATGCAGCCCATTGGTATTTGTGTGCTCCCACCCCCAACACTGCTTAAGTTTGAAAGCGTGTCGGCTCAAATTGTCATTAGCACCATCATTACTAACCTTACTCAAAACAGCTTTAGGGGTGGCTCTCAGCTGACCTCAGTCTACAAAGATACTAAAAATATGCTCAGTCAACTTAGAACATCCTTTATTTCAGAACTAGTCTAGTCTAGCCTTTGAGTCTGTAGTAAATTCCACATGGACAATGAAAGTCTAAGAGCCCAATGTATGTACATGTTTTCACTGGGATATACTCTGTGCTCATGTGACTGGAAGAAATTCACTCAGCGGGTGAAGCTTTATTTCCCCCCAAGAAGAGTAAAAGAACAGTAGCTGGCACTTCTCCTAAGCCCCAGAAGCCTATAAAGCACCCTTCTTTTTCTAAACGAATGTATAGCATTTGGGGAAAGTTTGCTGTAAGCCCTTGCTGTGTCTCATCTAAGAAGCTTTACATAAGTACCCATTCATACTCTCTGAATACACGGGGGTTGTTTGCGCTGCCATTCTTCACACGAGGTGCCACACACAGAAGGAATTGTTCCACAACGTTTGCCTGGACATCCAGGCTCCTGTCTGGCGGGGCTGGATTATGAGCATACAAATTAGATCAGAAGGGATTTGAAGAATGAGTATGAGACCAAAACAAAGGTGGAAAGGAATACCATTGCTGAAAAACACCAAGACACGTTAACAGGGCCATTACATTGTGTTTTTCTGCTCATAACAACATGCTTCTGTGATTTTCCCATGGCACACAATGGAATGGGCTTGCAGAACACATCAATTTTGCACTTGTAGGAATGACAGTCTTGCAATTACCATTCATTGTGCTTGATGCTAATTTAATGCAGTCCATTCCTTTGTCAATGTAATGTCTAAATGCAATCAAGTAAGCGCTAAAGCCTGAGACATTGCACTGTGTAAGTAACAATTTAAAGCAAATCGTGGTCCCCTTCTTTCTGGAGAGTTAAGTTAAACACAACAGTTCACACAAAACCTCTGGGGGTTAATAGACAATATTCATGAAAGGACATCTGCCTTTCCCTTTAGCCAGCATCAGAAATAAAGGTAAATGAAGCCTATATGTTTCCTCTGACATTATCTCAAAGGTTTTGTACAAAAGACATCTAAATATTCTCTTACCACCTACTTATTACAATGAATTTGTATTGGCTCAGTGGCTTTAGCAAAAAAAAAAAAATGAATTGAAAACTGTTTGAAGTGAGAACCCACAACAATGGTAAGTGTATTTGGAAAGCATTTGTGAGCATCCTTTTGAGTGGAAAAAGTACCTCTTCGCCTTAACAAAGGCGACAGTGCTGCTGGTTTGGAGGGGAAACACAGCCACAACGATGTCTGTTTCAGCAAGCTTCTTCTTGTTCAGTGGCAGTATCTTCTTGCTGAACCTCCAGCCTAGCTCTCCTTCTGTCTTCCCAGGACTCACCAACCAGGTACCCTGGTGCCTGCACAGCAGTTCTTGTGACCCTCCTTCCCAGTGGGACTGCAGCCAAAAAACTTACTCTCTGGAAAAAGTAGACACATTAGCAAAAGAGTAAACTCAATGCAGGTTCTTCGGGAGTCTATGCTACTCGATGTGGAAAATGCTTGATATTTTCTGCGCGAATGACTCTGGTCCCAACCTGCCACATATGACCCAGTTACATGTTTCTATATCAGAAATGCCCAGGGAGGGACAAGAGTTCCTGCTGCTCTTAGAGAGGCCGCACATTCAGTTTTTAACACCCATATCAGGAAGCTGGCTGCCTGAATCTCTGGACCCAGGTGTCCAGTGCCATCCCCTGGCTTCAACGAGAACATGCACTCATGTGTCCATTCTCACACAGATATATACACAAGTAAACAATAAAACAAAGTTTAATGCAGGCCTATACACATGGAGTAAGCAAATTCAGAGTCCATAATAAAATATAACTGTGATGAATTTTGTTTTGTTTCGTATTACAGAAGGGTAAAAATGGTGGGACTTTTAAACTTGTTTGTGCTTACTTATATTTTATAATCTTCACTCAATGATATATTATTTCTGATTTCATTACTTTTCTTCTTCTTCTTGGGAAAAACAATAGAAGGCAGAACTCTTGCTGCAGACATTTAAGAAGTGGCTGTCTCTGATGAGAAAATGTCTAGTGATTAACTAGAATTATTGTATAATCTAGTCATGTTATCCGGAATGAATGGAGTTGCATGTCAAGTGAAAATTGATGGTAATTAAGTTACTCTTGAAAATCATCTCTCAATGCATTTAAAAGAGCCTGCTATTCAATGAACATCTAAAGGAATTATCCTTCAGTTCTCTCAGGCACATTTGCATCTTAAACAGGGGGTACTCTAGAAACTCATGTCATTAGACCACACAGGCTATCACATCATCTGTCTTTAGAGAACTGTGCCATTCCTCATCTCCTCAAGGTATTCGCCAACCAGAGTCCACTTAACTCATCTGAGGCAGGTCCATTACACAGAAAAGTTCCTTGAGAGCCCATTGGCTGATCAGGAGTCATCTCAGTCTTTAAGGCAAACGTATATGTGGGTATGATATCCCAATCTCCATTAGAGACCAAATGGATAGTTGCTTAACTGTGGCAAAGAGTTTTTTCCTAATTGTGTCCATTCTTTCTTGGATAGTCAAACTTTAAACACTCCAATATTTTATGGTCACCAAAGCCATTCTTAACAACCATCATAAATAAGCAACATATTTTGCAGTATATAATCTCTCTGTGTCTCTTTAAGTGGTTTTATAGAAAACAAAAAATAATGGATTTTTGGAGTTTAATGTAGCCCCCCAATTCATCTCTACCTGGAACTTCAGAGTGTCCAATGGGATACAGTTATGGCTAATGTAACTGAATTAAGTAAGAGCCTAAATCCTAAGAGATAGTCCTTATAAGAGGGTAGACTCAGAGATGCACTGTAACATAGATAAAAGGGCTATGTGAGCAAAGAGCTAAAGATTAAAGTAATAGTACCACAAGGCTAGCGCTTCCAGCAGACACCAGGATATGGGAGAATCAAGGAAGGATTCTTCTCTAGAGTCTTGGAAAATACATGGCTCATTTACTTAACTAATAGTTACTGAATACCAGTAGTCTTTATGTGCTGCTTTACTGAAACATCCAAGACTGGGTGATGTCAAAATGAATCATTTGATTCATTGTTTTAGAAACTGGGAAGTCCAAGTTCAAGGGACCCACATCCGATGAGTGTCTTCACACTGTAACATCCAATAGGATGAGGAAAAAGAGCAAGAAGACGTGAGAAACCAGGAGCGTGGAAGGAGGCTGAACCCATCCTTTCATCTAAATCTATTCTCATGATAACTAACTCATTTCCCACCATCACTGTATTAGTTCCAGGAAGGCAGAGACCTGGAGATCTAGTCACCTCTCCCCATCCTGTCAACACCTTTGCAGTGGAATTAAGCTTCCAAAGACACATTCAAACCATGATAAACATCAGTGTTCCTGAAAGCTTTATTTGTCATTGAGTCTGGCCATACTGACATTTTCAGAACATTTTGATGGCTTATTCAAAATCAAAACATTTTACAGTACATTATAGCAACACATATGAGTCTCGCATCTCTCTGACAGCTAAAGATATTTCCTAATTATCCCTTTGTTTAGTCAAATTCAGCAAACTTTGCCCATAGTTATCTATCAGCCCAGGACAGCAGTTGAAAAAAAAAAGAAGAATCTTTAAACCATTTTCCAACTTTAGAGACTTCTTTGTTCTTCTCAATCTTTCTTTTGTTTGTTGCTTAAATAGGGTCAAAATCTGAAGCATCATAGTCATGAGACTGCTGAGTGATAGGTGGATGGTTCCATCATCAGTGTTACAATCATTTAGAACAATACAGATATGCACTGTGGTCTGGCAAGCTTCCTCTATCTCTTAAGTTCTATGGCATTGACTAAGATTTTATGATCTATGTTATTAGTGACCAGTTCATCTCTCTACTTAGGAAATGGATGAATTAGGTATGGCTTTGAATACAATGTCCTTTCTTACCCATATAATATAACCTTGAAAAACTTGAATACCACTGAGCCTCACCTTTAGGACCACATGATACCTAGTACCTACAGTCATTGCAATTATGATGATGACACTGTATATTCTGAGTTTATTTACAAATGGAGGACCTAACACTCTAAGTCCAACAGCAAATGCTATTTTATACTCTTGGCACTTCTTCCCTTTTTTTTTTTTACATGTTTTTAAACTTTTGCCCTACAGCATGTCTTCTCTTAAGCCTTCCCTAGAAGGTTTTACAGTCAGATGTATACATGATATCTTTTCAGTGACCATGAAACACTAAATTGCTACTTTGGTACTCCAAGGGCAAGTATAGAATCATAAAATCATACAGTATCATAAAATGTCTTTTTTAGTTAATATTGGACCCACTAATAGTATTCTGAAGGGGAAATGAAGTCTCCACAGCCTAAGTACTGAAAGACTAAGATCCTGAAGAAGCAGCTAGAAACACCACCCACCACATCCTACCTGCTCACCCAGTAGCACAACTCTTGATGTAAAGTGTGCACCTACCCCCTTGTCAAAGCCAAGCTTCCTCTTTGATGGAAGCATTGGTCTCACGTCCAAGTGAAACCTCTAAGGCAGAGAAGCTTTGCCTCTTGTTGGGTGGGAGGAGGTAGACAGGTCAAAAACAACTTCAAGACTACACAGTCATCTTCTCCACCACCCTGGGTGTAGAACACAGTGGCCGCAGTAAATCCATGATGCACCTTTATAGAGTTAGCTAAAAACCTTCTATATAAAATCAATTAATATAAAATACTTTAAACGAGTGAGGTAGATGAGGGAAAGGAGTTTGTGTATCTTAAAAGCTCATGGTGTATGAACACAGCTTAGATGTTAGCAGCAGTGAATATTTTTCACAGGCCTGTCTTTGTGGTCTTAAGAATCCCAACTAGGAGACAGTCCTCCACCAGTGAAACACGGTCTCGCACCAGTGAAAAACAGTCCTTCAGTAGGAGGAAGAGAGTGCCGAGGTTTCTTTTTCATTTGATAGCTCTGGAAGGAAGACCAGAGATGAAGAATTGAATTTCTTTCTCCTTTTCCCCTACAGTGTTATTCAAGAAGGGAAAACACCTTCTCTGCTAATGTCTTTCTTAAATCTGCAGACCTTAGGTTGCAATTTAAAAGTCTCATGGTCGCACAGGAAGATAATCTGCTTAAAAGCTTAGAAAGCTGTTTAAAAGGAAAGAAGCTAAAATAGTAAGGGGACAAACAACAGCAGGGACGTGTGGACAGATGTCCACACACGCTGATGGGCAAAAGAAAATGCTTTTGACCAGATTCCAAACTCTGGAAGCTTTGGAGATTGCTAAGGAGTTTAAATGACTTCATCCCAGAACCTGACGGTGGGAAAACGGCATTTGCTCTCCCCTGGGCTCTTCTTGGGAACCTGCGTGGGGAAACCGGGCCAAATAACATTCTCAGAAGAAGGGATTTAAACAGCAGGGAGTAAAGCAAGTCCTTTTGAAATTGTCTCTGTAGCAGAAGACAAAGATTCCTTCCTTTTTGACTTTCACTTTGATTGTGAGACAAAGCACATTTTTTTCCGACGTTGTGCTGTGCTCTAATCTCCGCCAGGTTTGGGACACAACTGACTTCTTCTCCCCTTGTGTTTTGTGTGTATGTATGTTGAGTGATTGTCTTATTTTCTTCAACTATGATCAGAACACTAAATACTTTGAAGTTTAAAGTAACAGCTCTCCATCTTTCTTCATGGCTCATCCACATGGCTTCTCTGTTCATTTCCCTTGACCTCCATGAGTCTACAAGGACCCATAAATCACACTGAGGGTTTCCCTTTTAAATTAATCAGACTTGGAGCTCCCCACAAGCAAGCCCATTCACCAGGCCACCTCATCCTGAGTACTTCATCATGTCTGTGGGGTGCGAAGCCCCTCCTGCCTCTGAGCACTTTCCCCACTCCACTGTTCTGGGAGTGCGTCTTTTCCAATAGGCAGCCCTGGCCATAGCAATCAGGCTCACTCTAGACATCCTTTGGCTAAAGAAAATCTACTTTCTTGATTGATCAAGTAAGTTCAAGGGTAGTTGAACTGACTTTTATAAAGTTTGCAATTTTGTTGTCCCATTTTACAAATCAATCAAACTTCTGGAATAATTCATTCCAGTCACTTCAATTGGTTATGATTATGAATTTTAGATAAATAAATAAAGAAAAAACTTTTTCTTTCCTCCCAGTTATAAGCAAACACTAACAGAACAGAAATTATTAAACTCCATTATGCTTTCTGAGTCTTCCTTTTCCTAGCATTTTTAGTACTTTAATGATTTTTTATATGTTTGGGCATTTTGCCTGCATGTATGTCTGTGCACCATGTGTGTGCAGTGCCTACAGAAGCCAGAAAAGGGCATTTAATGGAGTAACAGATGAAACTGGATTAACAGATGATTGTGAACAACCCTGTGGGCTCTGGGAATGGAACCTGGTTCCTCTGGAAGGGCAGCCTGTGCTCTTAACCACTGAGTCATCTGTTCTATCCAAGGTTTGACATTTTTAACAACCTTCATGTTTTATTTCTTCATACACACTGGGCACAAGTTTTGAAAACTACGATGATCTGGACAGTGAGCTGCTATGTAGGAAGCAATGGGGTGCCAATGAGGAAGGCCGGGATAAGTAAGAGGAGGCTTGGGTGAAGTGGAGGATACAGATTCAACTACAACATGATGGGGAGAAGAAACAGGGAACTGAATGAGATCTGGAAACTTACATCTCATGCTGAAGAATCTAAAATGCAGGCAGACTTTCACAGCCTCAGCCAAGGGTAGGGTGGTGAGCGTCTTATGTCAAAAATATATTTGTGCCTTTCCACAATATTGAAGTTCATTGGATAGCAATAAATTCGCAAGCTGTATTCATTTCATTGGCTTCAATTTAACTAACAAGTCATCCCAATTTTGCTTGTTAGCTGGCCGTTGGCAATCTCAAATTCTTTGATTCTAATCAAAATTGCCAGTACTCTCTCTCTCTCTCACTCTCAGTTGACATATTTATTTCACATCATACAATATCGAGTGCAGAGTTCAAAGAGGCTATTCAGAAGGCAGAGGCAGAAAGCTAGCTGACACGGGCACTAGCTAGACTGAGAAGGTCTGCAGGGGCCCGAGGAAGGCACGAAGCCATTCGGGTGTGAAGATGCCAGCTGCAGGCCTGGGTGGCAAGCTTCCCAGGGTCAGTTTGCAGTGGGCCGAGTGTCATGGGTGATAGAAACTGCACTTGACCTAGAGCCGGAGAGACAGAGGTAGGAAAGCTACATTGTACAAATTTTCCTGAATGAGGATTATGACAAGTGACCTTGATAACTGTCAGGATACCTGACACATTTGGGTCTTACAATGCTCCTTTTACAGCTCCAGGTGAGGTAGTTATAGCCACTGTGATTAATAATTCCATGTGTCTGGTATTTCCAATATAATATATATTTGCAGCTGCCATTTTTATTGGAATAAAATAAATTATAATGTGTGTGCCTTCTGGTATTCTGCCAAATCGTGGTTGCGTACTTGTGTAAGCAAAATATAGAGTCATTCTTTCTTGGCCCTATACTAGAAATGGAGTTACTCAGGGCAAGGCTGTTGCTTATATAATGGAGCCATTCAAGGTTAGACCTGAAACCACAAGGCAGAGTAACCCAGAACAGGCCCCACATAGTCCTCTAACAGCATGGCTGATGGAGATTAGCTCCTTCTAGCATTGCTGGTCGCAAGGAAAGGGATGAGATGCCGTAAGGTCAGAGAGAGAGGTTAGGATTTGAGATCCTTCTATTTGACCCAACTTTAGGAACCAACTTTACTTCCTAAGTTTCTCTTTAGGGAGTTGGGTCAAATATAATCTAGAAAGATCTCAAATCCTAGCCCATATGCAATCATCTTCTCAGTGTTTCTCACAGGAAACAAACCCTGTCCTTTTGACTAGCAATACAGTCAACACTTTCCTAAATGAATTTTGGGTTTAGCAGAGAAATCTGTGTGTTTTGAGTTTGTGATAGCTAAAGAGGAAGCTATTGTGATGTGTAGAGCAATGGACTGGCAACCGCTTGAGTCTAACCTCAATGTGACTGAGGATAAAGGTAAACAATTGCCTGGATACACAGGCATCTTCTTTATTTATGAATTGCATCAAATCTGTGAGATGCATAACTTACAGGACTGGAGATCAAATAAGCTGATGTGTGTGAAAGTACTTAAAAAAGTATCCGTATCTCAGCATTGGGGAGGTTGAGGCAGGAGGATCATGGCAATAGCAAGTTTGAGATCAATCTCGGCTATAGCATGAGTGTGAGGCTAGCAATGACTACATGGAAAAATTCTATTTCAAATATATATGCACATATATATTTGTATATATGTATATATATATATATATAATGAAGAACAGATTATGATTATTCTTAAAGTGGACAATATATTGTCATTCAAAATCTACTAGGATATCTTACTGCAAATAATGCTGGCTCCTTGAACATCTTATAAAGTTTTAAAAAGTAGAGTAACTGCAATATTGCCAAGACCTCTTCTAGACTGTCTTCTTATTCCTGATGATGAATAGTTTATCTGCCTCTTCTGTCTCATTGTTAAGGATGACAATGGGATGTAGCTCAGGTGGTAGAGAGAGTTTGCCTACCATGCATGAGACCCTTGGTTTGATCCCCAGCACTGCATAAACTCGTAATGGTGGCACACCTCTAATCCCAGCACTTGGAAGATAGAGGGGAAAAGAACAGAAGTTCAAGATCATTCTTGGCTACATAATGAATTTGCTAGCTGAAGTTATATGAATTGCTACCATTAAAATGGGAGGAGGAAGAAAGGAAGGAAAGAAGGAAGGGGAGGAGGGAGGGAGGGAGGGAAAGATAGAAGAGAGGGAAGGAGGAAAAAAGGAAAGAAGAAAGAAAGGAAGAAAACTGATAGTCAAAGTTAATGTTTGCAAGCTCAGACTTTTCCCATGTCTAAGTCAAATATAACCTAAATCTCAAATATTTGCCCAAGTTCATAACTAAATCATTTCTCCTTTGTCAAAATTAAAAATTAATAATACTGTAAATAAAATGCTTTCTAAAGTTTTACTATAGAATTAATCTAATTTAAATCCCGTTTAAATGGGTCGATTTTAAACCATTGACTTTGACATTTCCTCAATGATTCTCTTACAGTTAGAAGCCTATAAATTTAGTTAAAATATGAATTAAATCATAAGATTGGGGTTGGGGTTGAAATTTTGTAGGCTCAGGGATCTCTGGATAAAAAGGAAGGGAAATTGAATGAGATAATAGGTAGATTAGTGTGAGCTTACTCACACTAATAATAATGGTGAGTAATAGAGTGGATACCTGTAAGCTATTATTTATAGGCAATTTACATTGGTATAGAGTCTTATATTGTGCAAATTCAAATTATATTGAATATGCTACTATTTCTGGTTACAATATTTGTATACCTAGGCAAAGTTATTTTGTCATATTGTATGCATGCATGCTTCTACCTCTGCTTATTTTGTATATTGATACAATTTTACGATATATTTATCACATTGCATTATACATTTCTACCTCTGATCAAGACATTTATACATTGTTTACTTTTTGTGGTTATTGTCCTCATATGCTGCACAGTTGTTTAAAGATTGTTTAATATTCTAATATGAAGTCTTAATCTTTAAGTTATATAAGTAGAATTATAGGTCAATAATCATATGTTTGTCATACTTATAGTTAGACTAATCAGGTTCTTTAGATACATAGAGATTGTATTCCGAATAGATAGGTAATTTTAACCACTTCAAAGAACTGTAAAATATGGCATTTGAATAAATTAGGGTTCTGTTGACATGAGACACGATTGCTCCTGGCAGCACTGATTTATTCCCGAGGGAATGTTGAGTACCAAAGACACTCCATTTGGAGCTTCTTTTCTTCTTGGCAAAACTGCCCTTGGGCAAGGAACTGCCCATGCATGGACCACTGACAAAACGCATGGTGTTTGGACAGGACAACCAGGATACAAGCAAAAAGACTGCCAAACCTTGCTAAGACAGGGTAAGAAAGTTTTGAAAATTTTCCTGCCTCTGAAAATGGTCTGTCAGTTACTCTAGTCCTTAGCCAAAGTTGATTGCTCCAACATTGCAAATGAGATCTTGGATGATTGTCCAAGTAGCTAGTTGTCTCTGTCATGTACTACACATTTTGGAAGTTGCTTTATTGCACTTCCTGTTTACTCAAGCAATATTATTTACCTTCTCAGGATTTCAAGGGGGTTGAAGACTAGATAGTCGTAGTTACTTTCCTCTCATGACTTGGCTAAGCTATTTCTAACACAAGACTTAAACTCCTTAGGATAGTATAATTATTGAAACATTTATCTTATGTTTCTTGCTTGATATTGTTTATGCTGGTTGTAATTCTAATTTTTATACTTGATATTTGTTTTTATTGTATATAGTTTTGTATTAGGACTAGAACTCTCTTATTTAGACAGGAGGGAGAGATGCTATGGGAACTCCTTCAGTCAATAGCTTTTAAGATACCAGCCCACTTGGTGTCTTATACTATAAATATACATCGAACTCAAATAACAGACCAAATGCAAATTTCAAGCAAGAGTATCATTCCTGTCTTCTGTCCACTTAGCACAAGTGTTACCTTCTATGGCTTTTTACAGCATCTTCCCAAACCATGCACTGTGTGTGGTTATTATAGTACTTCGTAATTCCTCTAAAAACATCAAACACTATTTCAAACTGCTTTATTCCTAGCACTATAATGAATTTGCCATTAAGCATACTTTCATCGTCTGCCCTGGCAGTTAAATGTCATTGGGTCACTTACTTCAACACTTCTTCAGTTACTCTAAAGCATCAAGAGCTCACGGAGTTCTTTTTTGTGACAAATCAAAGTATCTCATGGTTGAAAAGGATTTTACATTCCTCTGGATTCACCTGACATCTTGTTGAGCACCACCTTTGATGCCAGACACTGATCTAAGTGTGTTCACATGTCTTTATTTAATCCTCACAGCGACTCCAAGAGATGGGTCTCATGGCTTCTATTTTGAAAATGAAGCACCAGGGCTTCTAGAGGTTAACCGTATTATCAAAACCATGCCCGGCTCCCATAGCACAGATGAGAACTGGAATCCTGGGCCCCCCACCGTATCTACAAGCTTGGGGGTCTCCTTTACAATGCATTCACAGGGTCAGGCACAAATGTCCAGACAGAGCACTCAGGAGCCAGAGGCAGCTCACTACCTGTTCACTGCTTCTGATAACCAGGAAGTTTTCCTGTGTGGAGCACAATGATAAAAGCTCAGAGTCAGAAATTGGGGTTCAACCTGAAGACCCAAAGAGCAAAGCAGCCAGCTACTGGCTCTTACCTCAGCCTTAGTCCTAAATGGCATTCGTGCCCCAGGTATCTCAGAATGAGACTGAGACAGAGAGCTGTCTGCTTATAATCCTTATAATCTTATAATCCTCCCTAGTTCTGGGATAAAAGGCATGTGCCGCCTGGTTTCTATGGCAAACTAGTCTGGCTACTAGGATTAAAGGTGTGTGTTATTATGGCCTGGTCTGTAAGGCTGCCTAGTGTGGCTGTTCTACTCTCTGATCTCAGGCAAGCTTTATTTATTAAAATACAAATGAAATATCCCTACACCTGTATCCTGCACCATCATTCCCATTAAAGACAGAGAATAGCTTTATAAAGAGACAGGGGTTCCAAATTCCTGTTGTTTTAGGACTTCAGGGACATCTCTGCATTTTCAGGTCACCAGCTTAGGGAGACAAGTAAGAGTATGTGCCCTAAGCTTGACACATGAGCAACGCCTAACAATCAAGTCCATACTTCTTCCTTTACCAAACCTACCTGGACTCATGGATGCTGCTGGGGGGAAATGATGGCACATACCACCACTCCTGTCTGCAGGTACTGCTCTCTCAAGACTCTGGTGGCCTTAAAAGACTATTGTTCCTGATAGGTTAACATATAGAGAGGAACTTGTAATCTCTGTATATATTATACAATGGTCTCATCCACTTTGTCCTTGTCCGTGTGCGTGTGTGTGTGTGTGTGTATGTGTATCTGTATAAATTTATGTATGTTTGTTAATTCGTGCGTGTGTGTATACATTCATGTTTGTGTATGCATTTGTGTGTGTGTTCATGCATGTGTATGTGTGTGTATGTACATGTGTACGTGTGCATTTGTGTGTGTATGTATGTTCATTGTTGGGGTAGGGAGTCTGAGTCTCACATGGTTCATGTCCAAGTCAGAGGACAACTTTGGATGTCAGTGCTAAGGTAATTCTGCTTTTTGTTGGAGATGGGACCTCTCATTGACCTGGAACTTCACCACAGAGACCAGGCTAATTGGTTTGTGAGCTTCCATGGTCACATTTTCCAACATGTCACCCAACTTTTTGTATGGGAGCTGGGAACACAAACTCAGGTCCTCGTACTTATGGGGCAAGCACTTTAATGACTGAGCCATCTTCCCCAAACCATCTGCTTTTTTGTTTTGTTTTCTATCATATCATATAGATACATCCCAGGAGTTCTAGGAAACTTTCTTCCCTTGCCTCTTTCCTTGGTGTTCTCTGTATGGCTAAGCAAGAAAATACAGAGAGAAAGGGAAGGAGAGATGGAGACACACATATAGAGGGAGGGGAGAGGGAGAGCACAGAGGAAACTGTGGCTCCACCTTAGGTTTCTAAACTAAGTCTCTGGGAACAAGCCATTTCCTTGTATTGTTGAGGACACCGACACACACCATCTTCATGACTTTGGGTTAATGGCGGAAAGGAATTCTCTTTACAAATATGTGAGGAAAAGAATGAAACAAGGGACAAGAGCCTAACCAAATAAATTCTTCTGACACTAGAGACCACTTCAGATTGCCTTATAACAACGGAGGTGGTTTGTGGAGTAAATACAGGCCATGCCCTGTGAGTTTCCTTATTGATGAAATTCATGCTCTGAATTACTGATTCACAGTCTCTGAGGAAGTACAATGTCTGTGCTAGTCTAGACGCACGGCTGTGCATTAAATGAGTTTCTGATTATTGAAATTCCCAATCCAAACAAGATACATAAACAATCAAGATATGTCTTTGCATCCATTTTTTATAAGGAGACAGAAAGGTGATCTCTTGTCTCCATACCTATTGCCCAACTATTGTGTAAAAAATTTCAGTCAGCTTTGAGCCAGGGCCCCATTGCGGCTTAAAGTTTTTCTATCCCTCTGTATGATGGGGCTTTGATCACAGTGGGTACTTCCCTTCCTGTAGCCAGTAGATAATGCAAAAATTATGACAAACATAAAACATTTATCCTCTAGACAAGAGTAAAAGAATTCATGAAACTGGAGCCAGCAAGATGGCTCAACAGATAAGTAAGAGTGCTTGCCAAGAAACTGACCTGAGTTCAGACCCTGGGACTCGCATGTTGGAAGGACAGAACTAACTCCCACAAACTGTTCTCTGATTCCTGAATGCACACCTTAATACACCACACTCATAAACACACTCACACATGATAGATAGATAGATAGATAGATAGATAGATAGATAGATAGATAGATAGATAGACAGACAGATGATAGATAGATAGATAGATAGATAGATAGATAGATAGATAGATAGACAGACAGATAGATAGATAGACCAAATAGTGTTCATATTTTCCACACTTTTAAATTAGTTCTTGATACTTTTGTGCAGTGTGCTTTGATCATATTTATCTACTTCTTCCAGATCCCTCTCCTCTTCCCTACCCACCCAACTTTATGTCTTTTTTTCACGTATCAAGTTTAGTTTGTGCTGCCAATATTCTCTCAAATATGTGGCCTTTGCTGTTTGGAGTATGATGCTTCCGTGTGCTGCATCTTTGAACACTGGCTCTCCTTCCAGATGCTGTCAGTTGTCAATAGATTCTCAGCCTAGTGCGGAACTTTGTATTCACCTTCCTTCTCCTTGCTGAGATCTTCTCTGGCTTGAGCTTGTGAAGAGGCTGTGCATGCTATCACAAATTCTATTATTTTGTTCATATGTTCAGCTGCCCTGCTGTGTCTGGAAAACACTGGTTTCTTGTAGTAATCCACTGGGTCTGGCTTTTAAAGGCTTTCTGTCCCCACTTCCACAATAACTCCTGAGCTTTAGTGGAAAGGATATGACAGAAATGTCCCATTTAGGGCTGAACTTTTCAGCTTCTTGTCCTCTGTACCTTGGCCAGTAGTAGATCTCTGTGTTAATTGCTATCAACTTCAAAAAGAAGCTTCTCTGATAAGTAAGGTTTAGAGATGCACTAATGTATGGGTATAACAGTAAGTCATTAAAACTTGTTATATACTATGCCCATTAATAATAAGTTCCCCCTTAGTGCTGATGACCCATGTAAGCATAGGTTCTTGACACAATAACAGTGCCAGGTATGGATTTCAGCTTGTGGAAAGGACCTAAATAAGAAAGTGGTTGGTTACTACCATGGCGTTCGTGCCACCATTGTATTAGTGCATTTGTCTTGCCAGGCTGCTTGTTACCATAGTTTTCAGGATCCACAACTCGGTGAGAATGATGCTTTTCTCTGGTCATATGCCTGGCACTTTCAAGCACTATGAAACCTAACCTGTAGGGATTAGGGTCCCAGGTGAGTACCAGCTTGATTTCTCCATGTTCTGTGACTCGAGTATGTGGTGTCTTCAGTTGTAGGTCTGTCTGTCAAGTCCTGGAGGGGATCAAAAGCATTGGCAAGATCTAGTAATATTTAGGTGGTCCATGGAACCTCACAAGCCAACCACTCCAAAAGAGGTAACCCATCCAAGGCACTGGGCTCCTTGTTTGCTATTATGTACTGTCCAATAGAGCCTTTTTTATTTCATTATATGGTTATGGGGTAACTACATTTAATCTCTTTATATATGTGGGATATATATGCATATCCTATATATATGCATATCCATTTAAGGGAAAGATTGCAATTTAAATGCACAATGTAAGCATTTTTTAAGTCAAAAGATATGTTACTTTTTATTTTTTCCTTTCTTTCTTTTTTTTCTTATTTATTTATTAAAGATTTCTGTCTCTTCCCCACCACTGCCTCCCCTTTCCCTCCCCCTCCCCCAATCAAGTCCCCCTCCCTCGTCAGCCCAAAGAGCAATCAGGGTTCCCTGCCCTGTGGGAAGTCCAAGGACCACCATTGGTTTCGTGGGAGCCTAGGCAGTTTGGATGCTCACCTTACAATGTAAGCATTTTTAAAAAGAAAAATGTTTATATATCATTAAGCTTAAGAATACATCCAAGGTGTAATTGTCTTTACCTTGCATATACTTATACATACATATATGCATTAGGAAGTATAATAATACATGGATAAGGGGTTTCTTCATGAATAGAATTGAACTGACTTTGTACAGACTGTGAACATAATCCTCCCTGCTTTTCTCCTCTGCTTTCAAACTCTCTTCACTGGTTCCTCTAATGGTGGTCGGGTAGAGGGGCACATAAGATAGTATTATAATTTTGAAAGTTTACTCTATACAAGTTTACTGCTATACAATAGTTGTGAATGACTTCTGAAGGGTAAACTAAAATGAATGCTTGAAATCTCTGATTCTATCCCCAAGTGAAGAAAAGCATGGCCATTTCACCTTTGCCATGTAATCCCAAATGATTGTAAAACTGAACTCTTTTCAATATCCTTTGTTTTTCAAATCATCTCAGCCTTATTTTTTGTAAGTTTCCCATTTATGCTATTTGATGATCTTTATCTGAGAAGCTACCATTCATTAAGCTTCTAGAGGCCCTAGTTGTGGCAGGCATGATCACTCCCTTTCCTCTCTGCTCCTCCTAAAATAACTAGAAACGGATTCTTTAAATAAGATTCAAGTTGCCCTGAATAACATGGATAAAAGAAGACAGCAACACTTTAAAAAGACAGCAAGCCAAAAAAAGGAATAACATGCTTGGTAGGCAAAGGGAGGCTGCCCCTCTTAGCTGAGGCAGGTGCAGGCAAGTTGGGTTGATGTTTCTGTCCTTGAAGGCTGAGAAATGAGAGGACCTGAGGACCTCAGAAAGATGAAGTTCAGACAGGATTAGCCAAAAGTTTATCTAAAAAGGAGGTCTTCTCCAATGACCCCTGCATTTGGGAGCTTCCCTAGTGGCATACAGAAGAGAAAGGCATCTATGATGGGAACACCATATGACATCATGGGAATGAAGTCAACATCTTCATGTAGGCTTTCCAGAATGCTGTAGGCAAGTCATCTGAGATGAAGACTGGGGACTCGTGAGAGGAAATGACCAGCCCTGGAGAGAACAGCAGGTACAAAAAGGTAACCGTTAGCTCTCAACTAGGCTGAAGGATCCCCAACCAACCAACTAATAGAACCTGTGTCCAAAGAGTGTCCAGTGAGTGGACTGACTGTGGATTGTGAGGGAGAATGTCCCTGCATATGGGTAGGGCACCAGGCATCTCAGGACCAAATAGAACCAGAGGGCCCAGGAAAGGCAAATTCACTCTCCCGGCCCTCGATCTGGAATACCTTCCTTCTCTAGCCCTTGGATGAGAGAGCTCCCACTTCTCCGGCCTTTGAACTTTGGAAGAGTATAAAATTGGGGAGGCAAAGGAAGAGCTTCTATTGTGTGTTTTAAGCCTGATGGAGCCACTCTAATCCTTTACCGACACATGTGACAGCATCCACTGAAACTGATAGCACATCCAAATGATTTCTGGAAAATGTGAATAAAGTATAATAGAATAAAGTCCCAATTCTAACTTCCTCTCAAAGCTAACAGAAGAAGGAAATGAAGAACAAAAAAAAATATTTTTTTAAAAAAATTCAAGATTAGGTTAGGTACGCACCAACTGTTTTGACATCAGCATCTGCATGGGAGCAGAAACAATGGCGTCATATTTCTTTACCTCTGCTCTAAGTTCAGCAAAACCTTTACCTCCACTTCCTCTCCTATTATTTGCTTATATGGCATAATTTACTTTTTTCTTATAAATGTAACATACGATATTGTTAAAGTCTTTTCATCATTTGGTATTGTTTGGACTTCTTTCCATCAAGAATGTATACAGGTGAGGGTGTGTGAGTGTGTGTGTGTGTGTGTGTGTGTGTGTGTGTGTGAGAGAGAGAGAGAGAGAGAGAGAGAGAGAGAGAGAGAGAGAGAGAGAGAGTTAAAACTAAATCTGTTTTTCTTTTTTAAACAATGAAATATTTTCCCAAAATACTTTTGAGGTAAGATGATTCTCACTTAGTATTATTATAAAACCATCCAACTGTATGATCTTTCCTATGCGGGCAACTATTTTTTGGCTGGTATTGTTTTCAGATCAAATAATAATATGGTGACAATACCAGAATGCATATGGTGCAGACCAGGGGACCTAGAAGAGAAGTGTAACCCTTTAGAGGAAGTGACAGGAACTAAGCCCAGTTCCACCTTGCCCCAGTACAGCTAGGGACCAGGGTCAACTTAGCATCAGGTAGAAAGGACATAGTACCTATCTAGCTTTTGCAGACCCATAAAACTGTGCTAAAACTTCTTTAAGAATCAGAAGGAACACAAATTTGAGGGTTCAAAAGATGCTTTCATCGGTAACCTTAATATATTTGCCTTTTATGCCATTGTAATGGCAAAGCAAAACTTGGCGTAACTTTCTAGGGGACATGTCAAGGACTGTGAAAGTTATAGTGTGCCCCTGATGAGGAGAGTAGCTTCTGTGAGTGAGGGTGGCAGAGCCATCTCCTGGACGTCTTGGTTGCTTCCTGCCTGGACAGTGTTGGTTTGGTAATTCAATGTCCTCCTTCACTGCAGCCACTCTTTGTATCTAACTGTGATGGTTAATCTCCACTGCCAACTTGTTAAGACCTAGAATCACTTGGGAGATGGATGCTGGGCACCCTGGTGGGATATTATTTTAATTATATTAATTGAGGTGAGAAACTCCACCTACTATAGGGAACCATTCACTGGCCTAGGATCCTGGCTCTTGATGAAAGGGCAAGTGCATTGAACACAGCATTCATCATTCCCTGAGTCTTGGCCCTCAGATGCTATGTGTCCAGCTGCTTCATGCTCTTGCTACTGTTGCTTCCCCACCATAAATGACTATAGAAGCACCTGTAGGTCACAACCCCCTGGGGTGGGTGGTCAAGTGACCCTTTCATAGTGGTCACCTATGACTGTCCTGTGTATCAGATATTTACATTATGATTCATACCAGTAGCAAAATTATAGTTATGAAATAGCAATGAAAATAATTTTATGATTGGGGGTTACCACAACATGAGGAACTGGATTGAAAGGCCTCGAACTATGAGGCAAAAATATACCTTTTTTCCCTGGCCTAAGTAGCCCCAAGTCTTTTATCACATCACCAAGAAAAGTAACTAAGGCGCCAAGCCTTGCCTCTGGCTCATTGGTCAAGAAGTGCCCTCTGTCCCAGCTATGTGATCCCCAGCTGTGGTGGTATGAAAGAAAATGGCCCCCAAAGGGAGTGGCACTCTAAGGAGGTGTGGCCTTTTCGGAGGAAGTGTGTCACTGTGGGGTAGGGGGCTCTGAGGTCTCCTTTCTCAAGCTTTGCTCAGTGTGGCAGTGAGTCAACTTCCTGATGCCTGCAAGAACAATGCAAGAACAACTACTGCAATGGAGTAGGCTTGTGATCAACAAAGAGGAATGGACTACTGCTGTGAAGAGACACCATGACCATGGCAACTCTTATAAAGAAAACATTTAATTGTGAGTGGCTCACAGTTTCAGAAGTCCAGTCCATTATTATCATGATGGGGAGCACGGAGGCATGCAGGCAGATGCGGTGCCAGAACTGAGAGCGCCACAATCACAAACCTACTCCATCCCAGTCAGTCAACCTTCTTGTAGTTCTAGTCCACCACTGGCCATTCCCAGTCTGGCTCTCATCTCTATGATTTCTCTACATGGACTATTCTCATGTCCTTTGCCCCTCAAAAGTAACCCCATCTCTCAGAGTCACCTTTCTCAAGACATCCATTAAGAATTCTCCAGCTTTGGGTGACCCTATGCTGTGTAGAAAAGCATCTGACACCAGTGAATACACACTTCTTGTGTGTATTTATCCATCCTGGTTGTGTGCAGCTACACACAGAGACAGATCAGGACTTAGCTATCTTCCTTCCTTGCTCTTTACCATATTGACTTTCGACAGGATCTCTCACTAAGATGGAAGCTGGCTGGCCGCCAGTGACCTCTCAGAATCTGTCTGTCACAAGGCTGTGACCAAAAGGCATAAAATATGGTACTTGGCTTTCTCATATGAGTACTAGAGATTTGAACTCAGGCCCCCATACCTACCAAGCAATCACTCTTACCCACTGAACCAGCTCCCCACTCCGTGCGTATGTGTGTGTGTGTGTGTGTGTGTGTGTGTGTGTGATGGGAATAACTCATAGACTATGGAGGTAAATCAGCCACATGCTCTTCTGCCAATCAGCAAAATAGAGGACCAAGAAAGCCTGTGTGTGATTAAGCCCAGATCTTGAAGTCTTGGGAAGCAAGTGAGCTGATGATGTATAAGCCCCAGTGAGAAGCCCACGATCTGAAAACTGCAGCAGATGGAAGAGTCTTGGGAGATGAGAGAAAGAATGAATATCTTAGTTGAACAAAAGACAGCCAATTCATGCTCCCTCTCTGTTTTTATGCCATCTGGATCCTTACTGCATTGGATGGTCCTCATACACATGAGCAGTGATTATTGCTATTCTTGATTATTCTTGTGTGAAAATTTTGTTTTGATCAAAAATATATGTTTTGATCAAATTTATCCCAAGTTTCTCTCTGTCAACTTTTTCCATGCCCCCCCACAACCACTTTTCTCTCCTAACGTCCTATACTCTTAATTTTAAGCCCAATGAAGCCACTTAGTGCTGCCAGTAAGGAATGGGTGTGGGCCCATCTGCTGAGACCTGCACAGGTTACAGGGAGGGTAGCACATATCTAAACTGACTCTCCCTCCTCCAGCACCCATAAATTTCCCATAGCTCCCCATCTGGGGCTGGAATGTTACAATTCCAGGCTGCTGCTTCAAATGCTAATCTTCTTTAGACACCCTCAAACATACAGAAATGTTTTGCCAGTAATCTGAGCATAAAATTCAGCATAAATATTGCTTGTATTGATTTTTATTATTAATAAAACATAAATGTGAAGCAATTTTTTGGTTTGAATTTAGGCTTACCATGTATTAAAGATGAAAGCAAATCTGTGCACTGATGGGTTTGCTTGTCTAACATGATACAGTTTGAAGATACGATTCCAAAATGGTGGTAGGGAATATATATATCTTGTTTCCTATCTGCTGGTGTTATTTGCCATTATGTGGCTTCGGGGCATGCACAGCACAAGTCTGTGTGTCCCGTGTTCAAAATCAAGGTCACTGGGAAGCCGTGTGGCTCAAAAGGACAAGCATTGCTAGATACACACTGGATTAATTAAATGCTTGATTTGGGATTAATTGTTGGTCTTTGAATAGTCTGACACCTTTTGTTGCTGCCGATTATTTTTAACCATCCCCACAGTCAATGACAAGGCCCCCCCGTACAGGCTTGAAGCCCACACCTGGAGCTTCAGTGTGAACCACCTGGTCTCTAGGCTTTTGGTGCAATAGGCTGAGCATGGACATACACAGCAAGCCAGGTTCTTCCCATTCATATCAACCCTGTCTTGGGGAGTGTGGACATTCTTCCCATTTCTGTGCAAAACAGCAATTTCTAGAATCTAGATCAAAAGGGTGTCTTTTGTTTTGTCACAAAGGGGCGATAGAAGGAAGAGTCTGTGGGAAGAAATGCAGTTCCCTCTCCCTAGAAAAGGCTGAAAACCATTGATTTGTGGTCTAGTTAAGAGTTTAATTTGTTAGCACTTTGCAACAGAGTGTGTACCTGCCTCTGGCATCTATTCTGTTGGGTCTCAGAAGCTAAGCAGGGTTGGGCCCGGGTGGGACTTGGATAGGAGCCCTGCTTCTCACGATTCCTGAACACGTGATCACTCATCAGCTCTGCCGTCTCCAGTCATAATGATGAGGTCAGGGACTGGCTTTCCTGGGTCTCTGAAATAGACATGGCCGGCCTTCCTGTTTCTTACGTGTGCACCCTTCCATGACGACCATCACACTGTGGGACTAGAAATTCATTCTAGACAGCCAAACTGACAGCTCTTCACCTCATTCCAAATCCTCAGCAGAGTTCCCAGGGGAGGGGGGAAGCTGTGTTTGATAAATTCTTGAGAAAAGATAATTTTCTAGAATCAGCTTTTTAAATTCCATTTCTTATTCTAGAGATAACCTGTTTTTAATGTGCTCTCACCAGCCCCAGGAGGAAAAATAGGAAACAAACAAACAAAAAAACTGACTTGAAGACAAAATGAAATTGATGCGAAGTATTCCCGTAGAATTTTCAGCTGACCTTTCCCAGTAGCATTAAATTCCTTCTTTGCAGCATTCAGTCCACAGCCTTACCTACAGCAGACAAACTAGACAAGCCTCCCACTTAAACACTTATCTCAGTTTGTGTCTTCGAGAAATGAAATACAAGGCCATTTTTTTCTTCTGTGCTTTGCTTTGATGCTATTTTTTAAAAACAAAAACAGTGACAGAATGGCTCTAAATCTGTGATATTCATCAAATATTAAAGTCAGGATTTGGCACAGCGTACCCATACAACTCTTTCACAAAATCATCCCAGGTGCTCAAATGGCGCCTTTATTGCTCCTTTGTTCCTGCTTCCCAAACGTCTCCTTTCTGAGCAATCACAACAATCGCTGAGCTGAACCACAACAACCGTGGAGAGGGGGAAAAATAGAACAATACTTGGGCATTCAGAGCACACGTGCTTAACAAATGTATCCCACAAATCTGGAAGATGGCAGTGGCAGTTTAGGGTGCCTTCAGAAAGATGGGGTCAGCATCCCAACTGCCTCGCCTAGCCCCTTTTCTCTTGGTCACTGCCCTAGAGCAGAACTAGTTTTGCCAATGAAAGGTAAACATGGTACAGAGAACATCCAAGAAACATCCTATTTGCATGCACATGTGCTACATCTTCTCCGAAGCTATCCAGTTTCAAGATCAATTGATCACTGGTTCCAAAGGACAATTATAAGTGTAATGCCCTGGAAAGTCTTTGGGGTTTGTAAAGACTCAGCAAGAGAAGTTACTCAATGAAACACATCAGCCTGATACCATTAGGGCTTTTCTAGAAGTCCTGTGAGTGGCCATGAACAGGGGGCAGCTTACTGCAGTGGGAGATGACCTGGGCTAGGAACTCACTGAATCACTGGAATGGGCAAGCAATGAGAAGAGTTTTCATCTGTATTAGAGATGGCAATACAAGTTAGGCAAGTTAGGCAGCCAAGATTAGAAAGACTCCATATGACAACAGCTCCTGGCATTTGTCTCGGATCCCCCCTAGATCAGGGCTTTGTAAACTTTTTTTCGGCTCATGGCTCCCGTTTGCCTGAGAATTTTTCCACACAACCCCAGGAGTATAGGTGTATTGTTTGTTACCTGTTGCTATGACCAACTGAGAAAAGTAACTTAAGGAAGAGTTTATCTTGACTCCTCCAAGGGGAGGATGTCACGGCAGCAGGAAAATGATGCGGCTGGTCACACTGAGTACACAGTCAGGCAGCAGAGGATAATGAATGCTGGGTTTCTATTTTTCGTTCACACACAGGCCCATTCTGAGGCTTCACTTCTCATTTCAGCCTTTCTGGAAGCATCTTTGTGGATACACCCAAAGGCATGTTTCCATAGCAATCCAAAATCCAATAATGTTACAGTGAATACTCGCCGCCACAAGAGGTATATACAAGAGGCGTGCAAAACTTAGCACTTACTAATTAAAAGCTGTAAAGGAATGAGCTCTAAAACAGTTTTTGTTACACATATTAAGGAGAAAAGCAATTCATGTACTGAGAATATGTAGCCAATGCAATTCAAAAACAGACTAGTTCGATAATTTCATGCTGTGGGATGATGGTGAGAAAATACTAGAAATCTTGCTGAATCTGGAGAGACGGCTCATCAGTTAAGAACACTGGCTGCTCTTCCTGTGGACCTGGGTTCAAGTCCCAGCTCCCACATGGTGGTTTTCAACTATCTGTAACTCCAGTTCCAGGGGATCCAACACCCTCTTCTGGCATCCATGGGCACACACACAGCGGTACCCAGACCTACATGCAGGCCAAACACCCATATAATAAGACAAAACTAAATTTAAAAATATCAAGAAAAAAACCATCTCTTATCTATTATTTAATACAATATTTCTTTTTTATTGAAAATGGAATCTTTTCTCATACCATAAATCCCAGCCACAGTTTTCCCTCCCTCCACTTCTCCCAGCTCCCCCTACACCTCACCTCTGCCCTAGATCCACTCCCTCTCCTATTTCCTCTTCAGAAAAGAGCAGGCCTCCAAGAGATGTCAGTCAAAACAAGATGCAGTAAGACAAGGAAGGCAAAAGATTGAAGCTGGACAAGGCAACTCAATAGGAGGAAAAGAGTCCCAGGAGCAAACAAAAGAGTCAGAGACACATCCGCTCCCACAAAAACAGCAAGTCTTATTAGTCATAAAATATATGCAGAGTACTCGGGACAGTCCCATACAGGCTGATGCATGACACTTTGGTCTCTGTGAGCCCACATGAGCCCTGCTTAGTTGATTCAGTGGGTCATGTTCTCCTGGGTATCCCTCATTCCCTCTGACTCCTGTGATCTTTCCTACTTGTCTTCCATGGGATTTCTGGATCTCCAAGGGGAAGGACCTGATGGAGACCCCCAGTTTAGACTCTCTCCCCATAAAATGTCTGGTTGGGGCTTTCTGCACCCTCTCTGATGAGTTCTTGCCAAGGGACCGATCTCCTCAAGCAAAAAAAAAACTGGAACATAGGGTTGAAGGCTACTTGTAGGCACCAGCTTGGCCTCTCTACATTCAGTGAGTTGTGTGGTTGTCCTCTGCAATAAGGTCCTCTGCAAGTTTTCAGAGGATGATCTTCTGTCTTAGCATAAGCCTGGGTTGCTTAGGGATCATCAGAGAATATCCTGAACCAGCAACTCAGCTGAATGAGCTTGGTCTTACCGCTGGAAGCCTTGCCTGGCTACAGAGGTGGCCCATTCATCGGTGGCCAGGTACCCTCCATTACTAGGAGTCCTCCTAGGGGTCACCCTCCTGGATTCCTGAAAGTTTCCACTGCACTGGATTTCCATCCCCCTCATACTCCCCTGTTACCCCTCATTCTCCCTCCATTCTTTTCATTCTCGATCTGATCCCTCCCACTCCTGTCCCCACCTGTACCCCAGTCCACCAGAAAGATTTATTTTACTTCCCCTTCCCAGGGAGATCCATGCATCCCTCCTAGAGCCCTTAATTTTTTTTACCTAATTTCTCTGGATCTATAGATTAAAGCTTGGTTATTATCCTCTTGCACGCTAATATCCTCTTATAAGTGAGTACATGTCATCTTTTCCTTTTTGAGTCTAGGTTTCCTTACTCAGGATGATTTTTTTTTAGTTGCATCCATTTTTTTGAGCAGCTTCATTGTAAACACAATATTTCTGTAAGAGCACAGAACTCTGAAACTGTGTTTGTACCGTAAAAATATTGCAGTTCATAACACTCAGTGGTTTCAAATCTGAGCTACAGTGTCTCAGGCAATGTTTGATGGCATTGCTTGGCTTGCTGACACCCACAATGCTACATGTTGTACGTTTAGAGCTGAGGCTGCTTGCAGACCTGTGAGACAATGCAGGCATATGCAACCAGAAGAACCTCGGATTCATTATGTGTTTGCTTGTGAATTAATCAAGCCTTTTACTGTTAACATATATGTTCCACATCCAGTCAGGGGCATGGGTCACAGGTCCAGAAATTAGCTCATTTACTGTCACAGCAATCCGATGCATGAAATGTCACTAGACCCACTTCAGAACAGGAAAACTGAGAAACAGAAAAGTTAAAGAGCTTGCTCAGAGAGACACAAGTAGGCAGCAGAGAAACTGGAACACAGTCTCTGCAGCACCCGTTTTCTTGACCCCTGAGCTGGGGTTCTCAACAAAGGGGATCTAAGATGGCTGTGGATGGACAGGGGACACTTCAGGAGCCGCCCCCAGATCCCAGAGTCTACCCAGCATAGGCAGGGATTGCCTCACCACTTAACTGTGTGTTCCTAAGGGGAAATCTTTTAAATCATGCAACATTAAACTTAGTTTATGTGCCTTTATTTACATATTTAATTATAAATTGTACACATGGGCTACCTCATTAATGTGGGTCATAAAATATCCACAATGGGGAAAATCATTCTTCTAACAACAACAACAAAAAAAAAAACCTACCATAAATTCACTTAAAATAGCACTCACTTGCCCTAAAGCTAGAAAAGAAGCTTATGGGGTGTCTTGATCTAGATCCTAGTTTGCCTGGAATTATCTCCTCGTTGTTTCCGATCACTTCTCCACAGGAAGTGAGTCCACGAGAAAGGATGCAAAGAAAGACCCTTGATAGTATGTCATCTTAAAACTATACAATAAATGAAAACCAAAAAAAAAAAAGTTCTTTTTAAAAGTCTGCAGCAGTACCCCAAGAAAAAGGTCACCCAACGAGAGAAATTCTCTCTAGAATAATTCTTTTAAATGCCAGAAACAAAGCCAAAGTGTTGATCTGTTCTTTTTTTAACATCTCTCAGGGCACCTCAACAGCCACTTGTATAAAATGGAGCATCAGAGTTCAAACAACCTAAGCAGTTCCTCCTAAGCAGAACAAGACTCATTCAGGACCAAGAAACAAATGGTTTTATATGATTATAGCAATAATACATACACACCCACAAACACACACACACAGTTCAAAGCACTTCAACAGTCCTGACAGCCCTGAGCCCCTCGGCAGCACCTCTCATTCTATAAGCCTTTTGCTATGTCTTGAAATGAATTTTAACACGGGAGGTGGCAATTGGCAGCGCAGCTCAAACATGGAATCTTCAGAGCTTCTGCAAAGCCAGAGTCCCATCAGTCATGTCCCCACCCCTGATCCCCCCACCCTGCCTTGGAGAGATTAGATTTTCAAGTTCCATTTCCATGGGCATCCTTTGAGGTATCCTAGAGGCACAGTAAAGGCAATGGGGTTGCTTCTAGCTGGAACCACAGACCCGGAATGCAAGTGTCCTTTTCCCACTCAAATCTCAACATGGAGGGGCGGGGGTGTGTGTGTAAAATGAGACTCCTGCTTTCCACACTAGTGACCATGTAGAAGCTGGTAAGGTGGATAGAGATCATAGGGTAGCAACCAAGACCATCTGCCTGAGGAGCCTCCAGCTCGGACTGAAATCACAGTCTTTCTCTGTTCTTAAAGATTCTGCACTCTAATATGTATATATTCCATACTTTCTTCATCCATTCTTCCATTGAAGGGCATCTAGGTTGTTTCCAGGTTCTGGCTATTACAAACAATGCTACTATGAACATAGTAGAGCATATATTTTTGTTGTATGATAAGGCTTTTGATCATCAGTTTCCATGATGTCAATGGACAGGTCAAAGGGCAAACTCTCCTGCATTCCAGGCAGGGCACATCACTCAAAAACAGAGGTTTCCTGGAAAACCACTTGGAGGTGTTCCAGAGGGTGTCATTGTGTGTGTATGTGTATGTGTGTACACATATACTTATAAGTTCAGGGGAGAATATATACCCCTGCGTTTATACATGTTGTCTAGAAACCACACATTTCCCAGAAGATTAATTTTATATGACAGGACAGTTATAGATCCACAAAGAAAGCCTTTTGCAAGTGTTTTTCATTTTCTTTCACAGAAGAATAAATTTATCTCACATGATAATGAATTCATCTATTCTTTTTCTGTAGATATGATACAAAAAAAGGAAGAATCTAAAATAGGGGGAAATCCTAAGAGAAGCAAAAACAGTAAAGTAAATTTTTTGCTGTGGTTTCGTAACTGAGGCTGTCTCCTCACTTTAAAAAGAAAACGTTTTCATTGTGGCAGAAGGAAATTAGCATCTGGCTGAGACCCAGAACCCCGTGATATTCATTTTCCCAGATAAATTACAAGCACGTCATGCATAAAGATGACAAGAGGCGTCTCGCTGTGTCACGGGCTCCAAGAGCCCAATTACCCAGGTCATGCGCAGTAACGCAGAGACCAGGTGGCCCACGTTCATCGCCTTCATTTCCTTTCCTCTCCTCATAGTTCACTTCCTTTTCTCCTTCTCCCACCAAAGGCAAAGCACAGCGATTTCCTCGACAATCTCATTTTCAGGAACTCGGAGTAATTTATAATTCTGAATATATTGTTCAAAAATATGCTGCTATCTCATTTTATCTTTTTTTCCCTCCTCTTTTGGCTTTTGGTATTTGTTGTTTTGTTTTTGTTTTTGTTTTTTTTTTTTCAGTACAGGATCATACTATGCAGCTCTGGCTGTCCTGGACTCACTATGTAGTCTAGGATGGCCTGATTCACAGAGACCTACCTGCCTCAGCCTCTCAAGTGCTGGGTTAAAGGTGTGTGTCACTATACCAAGCTTCATTATATCTTGATTTACTTTAGATGAATCTTTCTTTAATGGTAGAAACACATCAACTAGATGTCTTGTTTCCAAGGACAGAAGTGGGAGAAATAACTATAAAAACATATGAGTGTATGTAGATCAGTACATGACGTCATTAATTACTGTTCATCCAGAAATATGCATCAGGAGCTAGAGAGATGGCCCAGCAGTTAAGACAACTGATGGCTCTTCCTGCAGATCCAGGTTCGATTCCCAGCCCTTACGTTGTATGGGAAATTGCGTATGCTCACATCTAGTTCCAGGGGATCTGACACCCTCTTCTGAACTCCACAAGACATACATGCAGGCAAAACATATAGACAGATAACATAAAAATAAACCACAAAAAAAAAAAGAGAATACATCAAGCATCTAGTATGTAGCAGGATTTTTCTTGGGCTATAAAGACACAAACTAAATGAAATGCCATGTCTTAACTCAAAGAGCCCCTGGTCTTTAGCAGACTTATTTAACATTGCAGCTTACTGTGAGAAAAGCCTTCAACTGAATTATATTTTTAATTCATTTCAAACAAGAATAACTAATACAAAACAAAGTTGGGCGGGTCACCAACAACCAGAAAGGGAGGGATGTGCAGCCTCATCGTAGCAGCGACACCTGGCAGACAGAGCCCAGCATCCTCAGGACTGTCCTCTTCTCACAGTCCTGGTGTCGTAAGCAGCTTTCAGCAAATATCATTTTTACAAAAGCCTCAAAACCTGGTGAGAGCTCTGATAACCAGTGGGAAATGAACATCTTCTTGAGCTACACGTGGTAGAGTGCTTAGGGCACAGGATACATCTAGTCAAAAGAACAGAAATCATGTAGCTGCCAAAACTGCACGCTTGAGTCCATTTCCCATGCAAAGGGTGAGGTTGCCATATGATTCTCTTTATGATGCTGTGTATAGATGAGGCCTGTTCCCCAGAAATGACAGACAGCTTGAAGATAGTTTGCATTTGTTGAAAGACATGCCAAATCAAAATACATAATCAACATAATCAACAAAAAATAGCATGATAAGGAAGATAATGAGTGTGCTGGTTAATTTATATTATCAACTTTAGGAGATTCATAATCTCCATGGAAACAAATCATTGGCCATGTCTGCAGAGATTGTCTAAATTAGGTTAACTGATATGGGAAATCTACCCTAAATATGGGTGGTACCAATCCATGGATCGAGGTCCAGGGACTGAATACAAAGGGGGAAGTAAGGCATTGCTTTCTGAGGTATCTCCTGAGACAGACACAGTGTGACCGTGACTCCCAGCTCCTGCTGCAATAGCTCCCCCACACTGATGTGCTGTATCCTTTAGTTTTCCCTTAAGTTCCCTGGTCAGAGTATTTTATCACAATAGCAGGATAAATACAATGGTCAACAACTCTGACTCCGATCAACTAAGAAAGAAAGAGAATATGGAGCCATCTGCGTCCTGAGGGTTGAAAGACCCTTCACAGCCGTCACCTAAGACCATCTGCATATCAGATATTTACATAAGAGGAGCAAAACTATAGTGATGAAGTAGCAACAAACATAACTTTTATGGTTGGAGGCCACCACAATGTGACAAATGATACTAAGGCTCACGGCCTTAGGGAGGTTGAGAATCACTGGTGCAGAGCGTACAGACTGTGATCTACTTATTAACAGAATGGACACAAATATCTGGTGCATGGAGCAGACACAAATTATCTTGTTAAATAAGTCCACCAATAAATAATTCCTAAAAGCAGTTGCTTCTTAGACAACTGCGAAGTTAGCTGCGCGAAGGTGAAATGTGGCAGAGATACAAGGGTGGAGACAATTTCACTTGTTTTAGGAACGGACCAACCTCATTCGCAAGTTTCATGTAAACAAGCCAGCGAAGGGGAGAAAGGGTATAGGTGACAACATCTGGGAACCTGAACTTCTAATTCCTCTGGCCCTGCCATTGTAAAGTCCTCTTAGAGTGTGTTCCTGAACAGACCGTGTTGAAGTAGGAGCGGCAGGGCTGCGTCCCCGGCACCCGGCTGCCCGCATGGCTAGGTTATGTCCCGAAATAATTACACGGAAACTGTATTCTTTTAAACACTGCCTGGCCCGGCTAGTTCCAGCTTCTTATTGGCTAGCTCTTACATATTGTTCTAACCCATTTTTAATATTTTGTGTAGCCCACGAGCTGGCTTACCAGGGAGGATCTTAACCTGTGTCTGTCTGGAGCGGGAGAATCATGGCGACTCTCTGACTAAGCTTCTTTTTCCCAGCATTTTGAGTGGGTGGATGGGCTCACAGGGCTCCCCGCAAGGCCACTTTGCAAAGGGAATGCAACCGAAAATGCTCAGCTGTGGAAAGTCAGTGAGGGCCAATAAGTTTAAGAAAACACTGTTGCTATAAAAAAAAAAATTCAAATTCCACTCAGCTCAATTCAGCTGCTGGAGGCTGGAGGCTGGCTGCAATGACAAGCCGGTTTTTGGTCTTTCCTTTCATGTACTTATACCTAGTAAGAAGTCAGAATCCTGACTTCAAAGTCCCTGGCATGGTTCCTAGCAGAACCTCTATGTGGTCTATATGTTTAAAAGACTTTGCATGGCCGGGCAGTGGTGGCGCATGCCTTTAATCCCAGCACTCGGGAGGTAGAGGCAGGCGGATCTCTGTGAGTTCGAGACGAGCCTGGTCTACAGAGCTAGTTCCAGGACAGGCTCCAAAACCACAGAGAAACCCTGTCTCGAAAAAAAAAAAAAAAGACTTTGCATGTGTGCACATGTGTGTATGCAATATATATGTACATACATATATATTCTAAAAGTGGTTTTCAAAAATTATGTAAGCCAATATTTATATTTGTATACATTTTTCTAGAAATGATACAATAGTGTGTTAACTTTTATTCTTCTGATTCCAACTTGTTCTCAGATTATTCAAGAATTCTATAATTATATATAATATTAAAGTTGATATTTAGTTCTGAATGTATTGTGTTCTATAAATACAAATATTGTATTTTAAATATTTAAAATTAAATCTTTATATTATCAATACACTAATATTTGAGAGAGGAAATACAAAAGCTAGTTCCAGGACAGGAACCAAAAGCTACAGAGAAATCCTGTCTCGAAAAATCCAAAAAAAAAAAAAAAAAAAAAAAAGATTAAAAGTTAAAGAATCCAAGGCTGAGAATACACACCNCTGTCTCCTAAAGGTTAACTCAGTTCACATCTGTCGTTTATCAGGGATGGTCAGGACACCACTCTCAATTTGTAGGGAGAAGCTCTGGCCTTGTAAATAAAACAGCTAGTTGCAAAATGACCTAAGCTTCCCAAACATCTGAGAAAATAGCTCACTGTGAATGAATGATCCTTGATCTGCTGAGAAAGCTGCTGATAGTCTGTTCTCATTCTCCTTATTTTTGGAACCTATATTTTTATTTTCTTATTCTTGGACTCTTCATTAGTTGAGCACATGTCCTTATGGTACGATTGAGCATCCTTTGGATATATATACCCAAACAAATGGTATTGCTGGGTCTTGAGGTAGGTGGTAGGTTATTTCCTAATTTTCTGAGAAATTGTCACACTGATATCCAAAGGGGCTGTACCAGCTTGCACTCCCACCAGCAATGCAGGAGTGTTCCTTTTAACCCACATCCTCTCAAACATAAGTTGTCATCAGTGTTTTTGACCTTGGCCATTCTTACAAGTATAAAATGGAATCTCAGTGTTATTTTGATTGCATTTCTCTGATGACTAAGGATGTTGAGCATTTCCTTAAGTGTCTTTCAGCCATTTTAGATTCCTCTGTTGAGAGTTCTCTGTTTAGGTCTGTACTCCATTTTTAATTGGATTATTTGTTCTTTTGATGACCAATTTCTTGAGCTCTTTATATATTTTAGAGATCAGTATGGGGTTGTGAAGATATTTTCCCATTCTGTAGGCTGTTGTTTTGTCTTATTGACAATATTCTTTTCTTTACAGAAGCTTCTTAGTTTCAGGAGGTCACATTTGTTAATTGTTACTCTCATTGTCTGTGCTGCTGGGATTATATTTAGGAAGTAGTCTCCTGTGCCAATGCGTTCAAGTCTACTTCCATCTTTCTCTTCTATAAGTTTCAGTGTGGTTGGGTTGATGCTGAAGTCTTTGATCCATTTGGACTTGAGTTTTGTGCATGGTGATAGATATGGATCTATTTTCATTCTTCTACATGTTGATATCCAGTTATACCAGCACCAAAAATCTTCATTAGTTAGGGTTCTCTACAGTAGCAGAATTTATAGAATAAATCTCTCCCCCTCTCTCTCCCCCTGACACTAAATATGTGTATAATGTATGGAGATTTGAATGACTTACAAGTTCTGCTTCAACTAATCCAAAATGTGGTGTCTATGAATGGAAAGCCTAAGAATCCAGTAGCTGCTCAGTCCACAAGGCTGGATGTCTCACCTGGTCTTTAGTATATATGGGAATCCTGAAGAAGAAGGCCCTAATGCCAGTGAAGGAATGGACTTGCTCACAAGGTGAGAACTAGAAGGCAAAGAAAAAAATCTTCCTTCATCCATGTCCTTATGTAGGCTTCCAGAGGAAGGTGTGGTCCAGATTAGATTAGGTTTTAAGATCTGGATTAAAAGTGTGCCTTCTTATCTCAAGAATTTTCCCACTTCAAATTAAGCAGAAATCCTTCACATTTGGGCCCTCCCTTTTTAGGTTTTGGTTAATTCCAGATGCAGTCTAGTTCAAAACCAAGAATAAACATCATAACTCAATTAAGATAATTCAGCACCAGGAAAATTACTACTGTTTTCCAAAAAGGGACCGCTCATGTGGAATCCAAGTGACGATGGGGAGAGGAAGCCAGGTCCTGACCCAGTTATATTCCAGGAAATGTCCTTTAAGTTCCTCAAGGAGAGGAGCTGGAAGCCCAGGCTTGACCTGTCCTGTTCTTCAAAGGTATCCTTGTACAACCCTAAAACACAGGCATTTTAAGGAAGGGGAGAATCACAAGTTACAGCTGCAGAGACTGAAAGTACCAGTGCAAGACAAGCTACAGAAGGAAGAAGACGGGGAGGTGGTGGCTCAGTTCCACTGGGAGGAAACTATTCCCTCCTTCTAAGCCCAGGCTTTGTATAGATTCTTATGTTGTTGACTTACATTTGGTTTAATTGATCATGTCACCTGATCTTTGCTCTAAAGCCTAGAATCTTATCTGCATCTGTCCTTGCATGCAGACAAGACTGTAACAACTGCAAGATCAAAGGAGTGGCACGTAGAGAGAGGTTTACAATGAAATGCCAAAACAAGCCAGTGCCCCTCCTGCTGACATAACCAGGTAGACACTGGAAAGCTTGCAGGTTTTGATGAGGACCCCTCTCCTCATCAGTGGCACTGCAGGTCAGCTTTGGCTTCACTGGGACCACTAGCAAGGGCAGCATCACCTTTGTCCCCTTGAGATGTGAAGTACCATGTGACAAGGTAGAGGTATTTTGGCTTTGGTGAGATCTGTGAATACAAAGCTACTTCCTCCTGTCAAAAGAATAGAAGCTGAATTCTTCTACAGGCTGGAATCATGAAGTGTGATCTGCCTTAAATATTAGCTCCTTACATAGTATCGTGTCTCCTCCCTTAGGTGTTAATGTAATTGAGCCCATCAATGTCCTCCCCAGAATGCCTCCCCTCAGGAAAGTGAATTCATTTAAAAACACAATAGCTCATGGGAAGAATAATAATCCCACTAATGAGACACTGGACTTACACTTCCTAGGAAATCCTCCCTCCACGCAGCAGTTTCTATAGAGCGCCACGGCCAACCCTGCCTGCTTCCTGATCTCCAACTCAAACCAGAAAAATTTACTTTTCCCCTTCCTGTTTCTTTTTTCTTTTTTGTTTTTCTTTCTTTTTTTTTTGTGACAGGGTTTTTCTGTATAACAGTACTAGTTGTCCTGGAACTTGCTTTGTAGACAAGGCTGGTCTCAAATGCATTGAGATCTGCTTGTCTCTGCCTCCACAGTGCTGGGATTAAAGGCATATGCTACCACCATCCAGCTCCCCTTCCTTTTTCATCTTCAAATGCCAGAGAAAATCCTTTGCATGTTTGGATGACCTGCTGAACTGTCTCACTGTTTCTCTGAAACACACACACACACTCACATACACATATACACACACACACACTCACATACACATATACACACACATACACACATGCACACACATGCACGTACACACTTGTACACACACACTCACAAGCACTACAAAATCACTAATACTGATCTTAGCATCAGGGTTTCCTCATGAGGGCGTAGGAGTGTCCTGAGCCTGCCTCCGAAGATGCTGATGGAAAACTGCAGTTGGCCGTTAGTGTGTGGAGAGAGATTTAGAAAGACATGAAGGACAAGGGTAAAACACAACATAAAGCCTGTGCAGATGACATCATGGCCCTCCGACATGCTGTGATTTGTACGTGAGGAGCTTGCTGGAAGGACCCACAGGGCGGGTGCTGTCACTTGCAGGACTGAGCCAGCCAACTTCAGGACTCCAGGGACAGCCCCAGGAAGCCTGGGATGGATGTTCAATATAAACTGTGTTATGTGAGATATGGCCCCTGTGTGCACAGAAATGTTTGGTTTATTAGGCCATAGTTTAATAAGGCTCCGTTTAACCTGGAAACAATCTGTTCACAGTGCGGAGGTTGTGCTTTAAATGGGTGTGTCATACAACTCCTGCTCTCTCCTCTCAGTGCTCTCAGGGTCGTGGGAATGCAGGACTAAGGCTGAGTGGTGGACCTTCCTGAGTCTGGCTCAGATAAAATGGACACAGGACTCTGCATATTTCATGTGCAGAATTGCTCTTTTCCATGTTGAGGGTAGGGGAGTTACTAGATCAGCATGTCTACATAAGAAACATAAGGATAGCTTATCGTTGTTAGGTCATGGATGACAGAGGAATTCTTCATGACGGTCAGTAATGCATGTGCCCCACCTGCCTCAGGATTGACAGGAAAACCCATGACTGGGACAGGACAGGCCTCCTAAAAGGGGGACCACATTCACTCGGTGGCCACTGACATGATTTCCGTTGCTTTGTGTTTGCGGAGGATTTTCTGGTTAATGCAGGTCATGAGACCCTCGATAAGCAAATGCATTGATTTTTTTCTAGACCCTTCTAGAACTGGTTGGCCCCGTACAGATCTGTGTTTATGATTATTAGCTAGATGTTGTATAGTGCAAGAATCCTAAACTCTAGTCAGATGGAAAGAAGATTCTGGCTCAAGCAGATGAACTTATGTGTGATGACTGTGAACATGGATTCTGAGCTCAACTGGCTGCTGGGACCTTGTGTGCTGCACCCACAGTTCCATCCTGACCAGTTTCTGAAACCTTTCCAAGATGATTTGGGGTGTGTGTGTGGTGTGTGTATGTGTGGTGTGTGTGTGTGTGCACACACGCATGTTGCCTATGTCTTCATTTCTGTGTGTACTTCTTGGATCCAGAATTCAACTTCATGGGTCTCTGCCCATTGACCTACCAGTGTGATTTCGAGAAACAGTCTCTCACCAATTGTGGAGCTCGTCAGTCCTCCTAGACTCCATCCTGAGACTCTCAAGAGTAGGGATCACCACTGTGTGCTGGTGCTGCCGACATTATATGCGGGTGCTGGGACACTAACTTAGGTCCTCACAGTTGTCTGACAAGTACTCTGCCAACTGAGGAATCCCCCCAACACAATCCCTAGTTCCAGTTCCTTAGCCCCAATGTTCACCATGAATGTCACTCGCTGGAGCTCTCATGAACTGGATGTTCCTCAGAATGTGGAAGCCCATATCCCATTCCCCAGGGCACAGGTTAAGTGGTATCTGTCAATCTGTGCCAATGTGACTTTGACCTGTGCCCTGACCAAAGATGACAATCCAAGATGAAGAACACTAAGAAGTTTTCTGCCTGTTGGTCAGAACAGTCACCAAAATGCTAGAGGTTTGGCTGTGTGGAGTCAGTACGTCTCCTCCCCTTCTCATTTTTACCAGGGATTGTCTCTTCTGAGGCTCTCAGGGCCTCTGTTTCTAGTCTCTCTGAGCTTTAGAAATTGAAGGTGACCATGGTGTGCTTGATACTTCTTATCCTGTGATATCGTTTCTGACACCTTTCTCAGTGTGTCTGTCTACTATGAGGGACCCATGCTACACAACATAAGTTGAGAGCATCCACAGTAATTGCAAGTCCAGAGGAGATCTTTCTTCTCTTCGGGACACCAGGTCTTTCTGTGGGATAACCCTTCTGTATGCTGTGAATATGTATTCCTCTCATTGGCTGATGAAAAGGCTGATTTGGCCAATAGCAAGGCAGAATAAGGCTAGGTGGGAAAGTCAAACAGAGGTACAGGGAGAAAGAAGGGTGGAGTCATATGAGACAGAAATCAGCACCCAAGACACAACACACAAGTGGACTGGTAAAGCCACAGCCACAGGGCAATACATAGATTAAAAGAAGTGGGTTAATTTAAATGTAAGAGATATTTAGTAATAAGCTTGAGCTATAAGCCAAAAATTTGTAATCAATATAACCTTCTGAGTTATTATTATTATTATTATTATTGTATTTTGAGACAGAGTTTCTCTGTGTAACATTCCTAACTGTACTGGAATTAATTCTTTGTAGTCCAGGCTGGCTTTGAGCTCAGGGAGATCTGCCTCCTGAGTGCTGGGATTAAAGGCGTGTACTACCACCTCCCAGCCTGAGTGCTTATTTCAAAGCTGCTGCTTGACAGTGCAGTCCAAAGAAACTTCCTGTTGAAGTTGCTGCCTCAGGCCTGCTCCAGCTGAGGTAGCTGGCTCAAGTCTGATCTGGCAGAGGTCACTAGCTCAGGCCTGTTCCCACAGAAGTCCCTGTCTTGGGCCTGCTCCCTCAGAAGTCCCTGACTTGGGTCTGTTCCCAAGGAGGTTCCTGGCTTGGGCCTGGTCCCACAGAGTTCTCTCTCTTGGGCTTGCTCCCTTGGAGGTCCCTTACTCACGCCCAGACCCACAGAGGTCTCTGTCCCCCATTTGTTTTTTCAAATGACCGTATGAACTTTGTTAAAGACCAAGAAATAAAACAAGGTCACCTGTGGAGTTGATGGTTCCTGGAACCTTTCTGATCTGAAATCATCCTAAGAGGGTACATTGTATTTGAATTTTGAGAAATGTGGCATAAATCAGAAACTATAATTCATAACATATGAAACAATACTTAGATATAAACTTGGCCACTTTTCTATCAAAAATGAATAAGAATTTCTTATTAGTATAAAAACTGGAATCATGGCTAAAGAGACGCCTCAATGGATAAAGCCCTTGTCATGCAATCCTGTTGACCTGAGTTCAGATCCTCGGAAGTCATGTAAAAGCCGAATACAGTAGGACATACATCTCTCTAGTCCCACCGTGGTCCTAGCAGGAGTTAGGAGGCAGAGGAAAGATAATGAACTAAAACTCACAGGCCAGTCAGTCCAGTGCATGAATCAGTGAACAAAAAAAAAAAAAAAAAAAAAAAAGATTAAAAGTTAAAGAATCTAGGGCTGAGAATACAGCTCGGTGGTAGAGCAGTTAGTTGTCCAGTGTATTCCAGGCCCCGGGTTCTATCCCTAGCACCATACAAAAGAAAACAAGAAAGCAGGGGAAAGGATGTGAGGGGGAGGAGAGAGGGGATGGGAAATTGGAGAATCTAGATCTGTTTGGTTTGCCCTGATAACTACTCTATGTTAGAAAGAAATTCAGTATATATTGCTCTTCCAAAAGTTTTTAAACTAAGAGGCTGGAAAGATGGCTCAGTGGCTCAGGGCACTTCCTGCTCTTCCAGAGGACCCAAGTTTGATTCCTAGCAACCCACATCAGGGTGCTCACATCCACCTGTGACTCCAGTTCCAGAGAGACTTACAATCTCTTCCTTGCACACACGGTACGCATACATTCACATAGGCACATACATATACAATGAATAAAAATGAACACCTAAAAGTTTTACATTTAAACTAAGAGATTTTGAAAGCTTCCATGAGGATCATTCTATTTTCCACGGAACTTTCTAAAATATCCAGCCATGTCCAAGCAGCAGTTTCCAGCCCAGGACACGGTAGGCTGCCATGAGGACTAGTCAAACTTGGCCAACAGTCAGCACCTCCCTAGACCAACTGGCTCAGAATTCTGGGAGTTCACACGGGATGCTTTATGTCTGTTTGCAGCTTCGGGGTTTGCTCACACCCTGAACCCTTTTCTTCTACACTTCTCCAGGCTTCTCTGCCTGGAGAACACCCTCACCCACCTGACTGCAGAAACTCACTCATTCGTCGGAACTGACTCAGAAATCGCTCTCTTGGTGAAGCCTTTGGACAGTCCTACAGCTGCCCACAGACAGAGTTGTCCTCTTCTCCTGCTGTTTGTTCCTCCCTTCCCTGTGACTGGAGATCTCACACCATGCTGTGGGATATGTTTGCTCATCCCCCAAGCAACCGTGAGCTCTGTTAGGGAAAATTCCACTCCATATGCGCTTTCATTATCACCATGGGCCAAGCAGTATAATTCCATGAAATGCTTTCTAAATTAAACCCGGACTAGTTTAGACCTGCTGGAGTAGAGTTAGAGCATGATGCTAGGAACACCAAAGGAGGAGCTTTGTCCACTACAGGGAGCACCTCGGGAAGGAGACAGATCTTATGCTGAACCCAGGAGTAGACAAGACACTGTAAGGGCAGGTAGAAGACTGAAAGGAAGAAGAAATGGGGTGTTCAAGGAGACCGTGTGACTTGCACACATACAGAGTGTAGACAGAATAGATGTGGAGGCTGAGGAGGTTCAAATCTGGGTAAAGAAGGTAGGAAGGGCCTGTGGTCATTTGGGAAACAAAGCTAGCATACAGCACAATGCGGACCCACACAACCTTCTCAATAAACATTTTAGAGGAATAATGAAATCTTTTACCTTATATGCGACCAGTGTTAATCCCCCTCACCATTAGGTAAAATTCTGAGGAGAGAAACCGGTTTTCAGTTTATGCCGCGCCAGCGCAGGCTGGAACCAAGAGTCTCAGCGGAGGGTGTCCAGGTTGAATGAATACACAGAGCACGAGGTTGAGGTGGAACAGCTAACTTCTTTATTGTCCTGCTGAGGCTGACTTTATACCATGGCACCAAATGAGGAAGGGGCTTTGAAGGGACTGTAACCTGACCCTGGCAGGGATCAAGAAACGGTCACCATGCACCCAAAATTCCTTCCCCGGCTCCAGGAGCAGAGGGAATTTATTGTTTTCTTTGCAGATAAGCACCTCAAATGGTGGCAGGGATATCAACTCAGGGCTACAGTTCCCACAGGTTTAGAAGTAAACCTATGTAGAACAAGCATGGCAGCACCCTCAACCCCTAAACTGCATAGGATGGTGCCAAAGGAAACACCAGTGGTAGAGCTGATCCTGTTGACTGGGGTGCAAGAAAGCCACCCCAAGAATGTGAACTCAGAAAACCTGGTCCTGCCTCTCCTCTGCCATATGGTGGTGTGAGCAAGGGAGAGATGCCCCGCTGCCCCTGTCCTTCACAGTCTGTGGCAGGTGGGAGAGCTTGCCCTGAGGTCGTGAGAGCAGGAGAACCAGTCCTGCCCCTTGTTCCTTACTGCATAGGGTGAACTAGTCACCACAATGCCAGAGAGCTCTGCACACGTGAGGACAGGGGAGAACTGGAAGACTGACCAACCCTGCAACCACTCAGGCCCAGAACCAGGGCTATGAATTGGTCCACCCTAACATCCAGCCCATCTATGAACTGTTGGAACACATGAAGGGGCTGGTCTTGCAGATCTAACACTTCATGATCTCCATGACACAGGGCAACAACAGGATATCCAAGAGGAGTCCCGGTGAGGGCCCAGCATCGATGGTGTAGCAGAAACCAGAGGCCTTGAACCACACCAGTGACTCTTTGCAATGAACACTTGCACACAAAGATTCGTGGACTAAAGGGAAAAAAGTGAGCCAGGCGGTGGTGGTCACACCTTTAATCCCAACACTCGGGAGGCAGCGGCATCTCTGTGAGAAGTGAGTCCGAGGCCAGCCTGGTCTACAAGAGCTAGTTCCAAAACAGGCTCCAAAACCACAGAGTAAAACCTATCTCAAACAAAAAAGAAGTGTAGAATGTGAAAGATGGAGCACTAGATCTCTAGAGGGGAGCACTTGAGAAATCATCATAGGTGTCAAAGTAAGACCAGAGCACTTGAACCAGACTCATTACCAAGAGACAACAAGGGACAAAAAAAGATTCTAGAGATGGTCCCAGAACTCAGAGTGACCTGGGGCTTTGGCCTTTGAGTGAACACCCAGGTGTCATTCACCAGACTAGAAAAGGCAGAAAGGAAGGGCCTTGGAGGAGGTAGTGAGTTCTGCCCTGTGGTGGGAGGTGTGGAGCTCTGATCTATGAGTTGAGGTTGGAGCTATGAAGCAATGGAGACAAGGTGTGGGTTTAGAGTGAGACAGAGGTTGCAGGGCAGGCTTCAGAGTACAACTATTGTGATATGCTGAATACTTAGCCGGTGATGTGAACTGGCAAGGAAAAGTCTACCAGAAAAGGCCAAAGGACAGCCAAAGAGCATCCCAGGGTAGGCATGGCCCTTGCCCTTTGGTATCTGAGAGGCCTTAAGGATCTCAGTCAAGGTGACATTGCCTTAACAAAAGGAGGGAGACCAAAGCATTGCCTCAGACAGGGAAAATACAGAAGGGAGAAGGATTCTAGAACTTTCTCTCTAATGAAAACATGGCTGGATCTCTGCACAGCATTCTAACCTTTCTCCCCAGTTCTTCTTCTTAGAAAGCCCCTCTTGTGGTGACCTCATGAACCCTGAGTTCTAAATGACCTCCATCCTCTCCCTGCCTCTTCTCTAAGCTCTGTTTCTTCTTTCCTGCCTCAATAGTGTGACCCCTGAAGATATTCCAAACCTCCCTTTCTTCTCACTTGAAGCCCACTTCCCCTAAAAGAATCCACCTGTGCTCCTGATATTCAATATCATCTATAACAATTAGAAAATTTTAATTGTCTAGCCCAGACCTCTTCAATATCCCAGTTCTTTGACTCAGAAACAGAACTCAGCCTGTGCTAAGCAGAATGGATACCAACATATTCCTATACCCACAATAACCCATGCATTTTTTTTCTGTCAGTGGCTTTTTATGTGGGTTCTGGGGAATCAAGCCTAGGTCTTCACATTTATCCAGCAAGTGCTTTGCCCACTGAGCCATTTCCCTAGCCCCATCTCCCTTTTCTTAACAAGAACCAAGGGCCTCTTGTGTTGCCCTAAGCATCTTTTTATTCTGTTAGTCCAGGCCATCATTGATGTTTTTTTCTGTCCTATGCAGTGGTCTGTCGTATCTTGTCCCCTTTCTTTGACCCATTCACCAAAAATGCAGCCAGCTACAGTGGATTGTTTTGGTTTGGTTTGGTTTTTGTTTTTGAAAAGGGGTCTTGCTGTGTAACTCATTTTCACCTGAAACTTGTATGTTGCCAAGGCTGACCTCAAATTCATAGCAATTCTCCTGCCTTAGACTCCTATGTACCGGGCTTAAAGGAACAAGCCAGTCTCCCCAGCACATTGATCTCTTCGGTAAGCTAGGCTTCCTCTGCATTGGACCCTTCAGGACCCTTCCTTTGCTTTGAACCCTTTGCTTTCTTCCTGAAATCCCATTCCCTGACAACAGCTACCCACCCTGATCTTTAGACACCCTGGCCTTCTCTGCACTGGTCCTCGATGTCTCTTCCTTCTGTAGACCTTTGCCACAGTCACTCCTCTCCCTAGAGTGCTTCTCCTACCCCAGCCCCAGTTAAATTTCACTCACCTTCAGTTATTAACTTAACCACAGTTTATTCCTCCTCGATCTCTGAGAGCTCATGGGTTATGGAATACACTTTCTAAATAGTCCATAGACTAAGTGAAAAAGACTCCATTCTAACCAAAGACAGACACAGGTTCAAGGGACAATATCTTTGGAATGACAATAACTTAAAGCCTACCACAATCAAAAGATTGTCTGACCCAGGTCACAGAGCTAGTTTGTAGCCAAGACAAAGGCTGAAACCCACAGCTTAGGATTCTGCCTTCACTAACTCCTCACGATTCCCTGATTAGATGCCTCCAATGATGTTTTCTGCAGCAAAGTCTTTACTCAGCTTGATCACTGACTGCCAATAATAGGTACCAACAAAGCTGTAGGAGCCTGACCTTGGAGATTCGAGACGCAGACTGCCTTCTTGTAGAATACACTTATTAGAGTAGTTCTGTGCTGTTGCTCTTAAATTTCTATCAAGAAGACCCCTGGCTCCTACACGGCCAAGCCACAGCTCACTGATGTGTTTAAAGCAATGTGCTTGGTACTTGAGTCTCATAGGGAGAGTGAACTGTTCAGGTTCAACTTGAAAGATGTTTTTTCTTTGGCATTTTTCCTCCTTTGGACAAATTCAGGCACATAAAACTTATTATATAGAAACTGACCTGGAAGTGACCAGTCCTTTAGAGAGAGCTGTGGGAGATTGGTTAAAATAGATCCATATCCACCCGAGGACACAGAACGAACAGAGGTGAGCATTAGCCCATCCCACGTCCAATGTCGTTAGTTCAAAAAATGCTCCTAAGAAATTGAGGGAAACATCAAACAAACATAATGAAAACCATTCAGGAGGGAAATCGAGTGACAGGCGTGGGGGAAATAAAGCAGATTTTCACCAGTGTAAAAGCCAGGAAAGAAACTGGTTGTGATTCAGGCTAGCAGAGCCTCCAGAGTTTAGACAGAGCTTTGATGTGCAAATTGCCCAAAAGGAAAAAAGCTAGTGCAGAAGGACAAGAGCAGAAGGAAAGGCCCAAGGGACCTAGAAACAGGGCTCCTAAAATTCACCAAAGTGTTTAACTAGACCAATGAGAGTGAGCATCACAGGCAGTGACCTTCAGCCAGGACAGGGTAGCAGGACCCTGAGGCCACTGCTCAGGCCCAGGCTTCATAACTGCAGACCCGGATTTCCAGGAGCTTCTCCTAGATTTGAACAGAAGCTTTGCAGAGCTTCCAGATTCTTGAGTATTTGGGAAGGGATTTAGAAGAGGGTTTGGGGGTGCCAGAAGGAAAAAGCAAATATGAAAGGTGGGTACCAGTACCCCTGTAGCTCGATAAGCCGTGTTTGTTTGGGAGGCTGGGTCTGTGACTATGTGTGTGAAAACATGTACCGGAAGGATTGGAATGTAAGGCCCTGGGTTCAACCTCAGTCACCAAAATGAGTAGAAAAGAGACAAAAATCTCATGGTCTGGAAATAGTCTGGAGACTTCTATTCTTGACTCTTTATTTAGCGCTGTCATACTGGCAGCTTTGAAATCAAACAAGACAACAGTATTTACACCATGGGAATAGGCAGAGCACTAATAGAGCTTCTCCCTGTCCCCATAGCCAATCACTCTTTCTTGACCAACGCTCCAAAAGATGCATGAGATGAAATCCTTGTGGACACTGTTCCCTGGAGTTCAGATGAAAAACAAACCTTCTCATCTCAGGTTGCTGTTTTCCTGTTTTAATTACCAATACACAGTGGCACTCCTCAATTATCTTTTATTACACAGCCTGAGCGGCTGGGCGCTTGAGCTCTCTCCTGCAAACGCACCAACACTCAACGCCTCGCTCCTACAAGGAAATATTTTCAAGTTGCAAGTTACTGACTTTAAAAATAAACTTTTGGAGAAGAGCCCATTTGTGAATTGGGAATTTTCAATTCTGGCCCCTCAGGGACGTTAGAGAACAAAAGAATCTTGTCAATCTTTGAAATATAGGTTACAAAATATACCCTGAGTGATAAAGCAAGGGGAATGGAATTATTAAAGTTGGAAAATAAAAAAATGAGAAGTAATTTAATTATGGACGGGGAGCTTTTGGGGGGAGTGTGGGCTTCCCTCTCACAGATTCTGCAAGCCTTGGGGATTTGCTTGTACTCTAGGGGTGAATTTCTGTATGGTGTTATTTGGAAATGAATGATTTGTGGATTTTATTTTAAAGAATAGAAATTTTCTTTTCCTGCATCAAGATAATTTATATATGAACTGTCTTAGTTAGGGTTTTCATTGCTGTGAAGAGACACCATGACCACGGCAACTCCTAAAAAGGAAACATTTAATTGGGGTAGCTCACTTATAGTTTCAGAGGTTCCGTCCATTATCATCATGGCAGGGAGCATGGGAGCATACAGGCAGACATGGTGCTGGAGCTGACAGTCCTTACATCTTGAATCAGAAGCAACAGAAATTAGACTAACTGTCACACTTAGTGAGCAAAAGAAAACTTCAAAGCCTGTCCCCACAATGACACACTTCTTCTAACAAGGCCACACCTCCTAATAGTCACCCCTTTGGGGGTCATGTTTTTTCTTTCTTTCTTTTTTCCTTTCTTTCTTTCTTTTAGAGAAATCTGGAATGTATTTTATTCTTTTAAACATCTCAGATAACTTTCTTTTTATCAACACTTAAACCTTTTTTGATGCTTTATAACTTGTATTTACATGCCCGAATAACCTGCATTTACACACCTTAAAACACCTTCTTAGACCCTAAAACATTCTTGGATCCTCACATCTTAAGCTTTTCCATCTTTACATGAGTGAACCTTGAAGCACCTGTTTCTTCCCCATCATTATGGCATCACCTTAACACTCAGGAAAAATCCGCTTTGTGAGTTTGTCTCTTCTTGAGGCTGGTAACAGGGTGAACTGTGTCTAAACTTAGTGTTGGTTCTAAGAGAGTAAGGCCTGTGATCTGAATTTTATTGCTAATTTATTTATTTTATTTTACTTTTTAATTGTTTTTATTGAGGTATATGTTTTTCCCCACTCCCCTCCCTTTCTCTCCCTTTCCCTTCTACCCATTTCCATGGTCCCCGTGCTCCCAATTTACTCAGAAGATCTTATCTTTTTCTACTTCCCATGTACATTAGATCCATGTATGTCTCTCTTAGGGTCCTCATTGTTGTCTAGGTTCTCTGGGATTGTGAATTGTAGGCTGGTTTTTCTTTGCTTTATGTCTAAAATCCACTTATGAATGAGTATGTATAATATTTGTCTTTCTGGGTCTGGGTTACCTCACTCCATATGATGTCCACCCATTTGCCAGCAAATTTCAAAATGTCATTATTTTTTTCTGCTGTGTAGTACTCCATTGTATAAATGTAACACATTATCCTTATCCATTCTTCAGTTGTTTCCAGGTTCTGCTATGACAAACAATGCTACTATAAACATAGTGAAAGACCCTCGGTTTCAAGGGCATTTGGAGATACCCCCAGACTCAATAAACCAGGCCAGCGGATGCAATCAGCAAGAGGCTTCTTTAATGTTCACAAGCGCTTGTGGGTGACTCAGCAGCTCCTGCCAGCTGAGTTCCCCGAACAAGCTCTCCAACCCGCATTTATGGGATTTTATAGGAGAGCACAGCAACAGCAATTTCATTGGCTTCCTAAATGGCGGACTTAGGCCATCCTGGGGACAGCCCCGTTTGTCTGTTCCCAAGTTCCCTGAAAGACGGCAAAGCTAGATAAAGCATCTTTCATCAATTGACAGTTGCGATAAGGTACCCTAGGGGGCTTGGTCCAGTCAGCTAGTCTCATGACCAGATGCAAACCATAAATATCCTGCTCTGGCGCCAGTTGTCCATAACAGAGACAGTGTCTAACCCAAAGGTCACATAGCTCTGTCTCCTAAAGGTTAACTCAGTTCACATCTGTCGTTTATCAGGGATGGTCAGGACACCACTCTCAATTTGTAGGGAGAAGCTCTGGCCTTGTAAATAAAACAGCTAGTTGCAAAATGACCTAAGCTTCCCAAACATCTGAGAAAATAGCTCACTGTGAATGAATGATCCTTGATCTGCTGAGAAAGCTGCTGATAGTCTGTTCTCATTCTCCTTATTTTTGGAACCTATATTTTTATTTTCTTATTCTTGGACTCTTCATTAGTTGAGCACATGTCCTTATGGTACGATTGAGCATCCTTTGGATATATATACCCAAACAAATGGTATTGCTGGGTCTTGAGGTAGGTGGTAGGTTATTTCCTAATTTTCTGAGAAATTGTCACACTGATATCCAAAGGGGCTGTACCAGCTTGCACTCCCACCAGCAATGCAGGAGTGTTCCTTTTAACCCACATCCTCTCAAACATAAGTTGTCATCAGTGTTTTTGACCTTGGCCATTCTTACAAGTATAAAATGGAATCTCAGTGTTATTTTGATTGCATTTCTCTGATGACTAAGGATGTTGAGCATTTCCTTAAGTGTCTTTCAGCCATTTTAGATTCCTCTGTTGAGAGTTCTCTGTTTAGGTCTGTACTCCATTTTTAATTGGATTATTTGTTCTTTTGATGACCAATTTCTTGAGCTCTTTATATATTTTAGAGATCAGTATGGGGTTGTGAAGATATTTTCCCATTCTGTAGGCTGTTGTTTTGTCTTATTGACAATATTCTTTTCTTTACAGAAGCTTCTTAGTTTCAGGAGGTCACATTTGTTAATTGTTACTCTCATTGTCTGTGCTGCTGGGATTATATTTAGGAAGTAGTCTCCTGTGCCAATGCGTTCAAGTCTACTTCCATCTTTCTCTTCTATAAGTTTCAGTGTGGTTGGGTTGATGCTGAAGTCTTTGATCCATTTGGACTTGAGTTTTGTGCATGGTGATAGATATGGATCTATTTTCATTCTTCTACATGTTGATATCCAGTTATACCAGCACCAAAAATCTTCATTAGTTAGGGTTCTCTACAGTAGCAGAATTTATAGAATAAATCTCTCCCCCTCTCTCTCCCCCTGACACTAAATATGTGTATAATGTATGGAGATTTGAATGACTTACAAGTTCTGCTTCAACTAATCCAAAATGTGGTGTCTATGAATGGAAAGCCTAAGAATCCAGTAGCTGCTCAGTCCACAAGGCTGGATGTCTCACCTGGTCTTTAGTATATATGGGAATCCTGAAGAAGAAGGCCCTAATGCCAGTGAAGGAATGGACTTGCTCACAAGGTGAGAACTAGAAGGCAAAGAAAAAAATCTTCCTTCATCCATGTCCTTATGTAGGCTTCCAGAGGAAGGTGTGGTCCAGATTAGATTAGGTTTTAAGATCTGGATTAAAAGTGTGCCTTCTTATCTCAAGAATTTTCCCACTTCAAATTAAGCAGAAATCCTTCACATTTGGGCCCTCCCTTTTTAGGTTTTGGTTAATTCCAGATGCAGTCTAGTTCAAAACCAAGAATAAACATCATAACTCAATTAAGATAATTCAGCACCAGGAAAATTACTACTGTTTTCCAAAAAGGGACCGCTCATGTGGAATCCAAGTGACGATGGGGAGAGGAAGCCAGGTCCTGACCCAGTTATATTCCAGGAAATGTCCTTTAAGTTCCTCAAGGAGAGGAGCTGGAAGCCCAGGCTTGACCTGTCCTGTTCTTCAAAGGTATCCTTGTACAACCCTAAAACACAGGCATTTTAAGGAAGGGGAGAATCACAAGTTACAGCTGCAGAGACTGAAAGTACCAGTGCAAGACAAGCTACAGAAGGAAGAAGACGGGGAGGTGGTGGCTCAGTTCCACTGGGAGGAAACTATTCCCTCCTTCTAAGCCCAGGCTTTGTATAGATTCTTATGTTGTTGACTTACATTTGGTTTAATTGATCATGTCACCTGATCTTTGCTCTAAAGCCTAGAATCTTATCTGCATCTGTCCTTGCATGCAGACAAGACTGTAACAACTGCAAGATCAAAGGAGTGGCACGTAGAGAGAGGTTTACAATGAAATGCCAAAACAAGCCAGTGCCCCTCCTGCTGACATAACCAGGTAGACACTGGAAAGCTTGCAGGTTTTGATGAGGACCCCTCTCCTCATCAGTGGCACTGCAGGTCAGCTTTGGCTTCACTGGGACCACTAGCAAGGGCAGCATCACCTTTGTCCCCTTGAGATGTGAAGTACCATGTGACAAGGTAGAGGTATTTTGGCTTTGGTGAGATCTGTGAATACAAAGCTACTTCCTCCTGTCAAAAGAATAGAAGCTGAATTCTTCTACAGGCTGGAATCATGAAGTGTGATCTGCCTTAAATATTAGCTCCTTACATAGTATCGTGTCTCCTCCCTTAGGTGTTAATGTAATTGAGCCCATCAATGTCCTCCCCAGAATGCCTCCCCTCAGGAAAGTGAATTCATTTAAAAACACAATAGCTCATGGGAAGAATAATAATCCCACTAATGAGACACTGGACTTACACTTCCTAGGAAATCCTCCCTCCACGCAGCAGTTTCTATAGAGCGCCACGGCCAACCCTGCCTGCTTCCTGATCTCCAACTCAAACCAGAAAAATTTACTTTTCCCCTTCCTGTTTCTTTTTTCTTTTTTGTTTTTCTTTCTTTTTTTTTTGTGACAGGGTTTTTCTGTATAACAGTACTAGTTGTCNAGAGAGAGAGAGAGAGAGAGAGAGAGAGAGAGAGAGAGAGAGAGAGAGAGAGAGAGATTCAAGCATTCTAAATGCTTTTGGATAATTTAGTGAAGGAAATGACGCTATTTGGGCATTGTTAAATTAAGATTCTTTTAGTTATTCGTTTAGAAGGGATGGAGATGTTACTTAAGAGATAATAATGTATCCGGTTTGGCATTTTCTTAAACCAGTCTGAAACGATGAAATGACAGCAGTAAATCTGCCACTTGGAACCTTAAATGATTTACATTGCTCTGGGGCCTCAGTCTAACAGTTGGTTTATGATGTGGTTTCAGGGTAACACATTTAAGCCTGGTTTGTTCCTTCCTCCGAAGCTGACATGAATCCATAAAGCTTTTAAATGATGACTCTAAAATATACAAAAGAATTCTCGGAGGCATGTTTTCAGATTGTTTATGTAAGGCCTTTAGATTTCTGCTTTCCCTCCATGATCTTCTGTGGAATGCTGTCTCAGGGTTAGCAAATGAATATGTAATGCCACCCAGGCAAGGATCACTCAGCCACCTGCTATCCAGTACCATCCTGATTCACCTTCTACTCCAGATATCTTAAATGTTGTATGCATATCACATTGGAGCTTAGGGTAACTGCTGATTGTCTAGGCCCACTGAGTCAGAACCTCTGAGTGTGATTCTAGACCCCAGACTGGGGAATCAGCGTGTTAATGGGTTCAAATGGGGGTGATCAGAGAAATGACAGGGGGCTACCACTACTCCTCATCGACTTCAGATCCTAGCTCTGGGAAAAGGATGCCTGGGGAGATCCTGACACATAGAAGCTCAAGCTTTTCAAAGGGATTGCTGCATCTGTAGGTTAAGGGCCACAGTGACTTGCCCTGTGTGACTGGCCTCTGCTATTCCAACCCTTCCTCCCAAGCCCTCAGCCTCGAGTTGCAAAATCCTGGTATGTCTTTGGCTGCATAGCCTGCTTTCCAGCCTGCCTCTGTTTTGCTTGAATCCTATGGATTCTGCTCCTCTCTTCAGCCTATCATACCACATTCCCCTCTTCTCTCTCATAAACCAGAGCCTGTTCTTAAAGGATGCCCTCCATCCTTTGACAAAGCTCTCTATGCAAAGAGATCCTCTCGGAGGATTTGCTCCAAGCAGTGTGTCCCACTTTCTCTGTTCTGTGAAGCATTATTCCAGAGGCTTGCCCTGGGAGCAGCTATCTACTCCTGAGATTTTTAGCTAACTCTAGAGGGTGGCGAGCTCTCCTTGTAATCCAACGCCCATCCTGAAACAGGATGGAAGCCTCAGGAGCCTCAAGGGGAACCACGGATGCATAAGGAGAATGTGGACTGTGCTGAGTGGATATGATGTGGCCTGAAAGCTCCCTGGTTGTGGCAAGTTCTCCACTCTGGTGTCCATTCTGGAATCTTCATGATCCCACCTTTACATAGCTATCATCTCTGACTCTTTGGAGTCAAGTGTAAATGTCTTTTTCCACAGGAAGTCTTCCTTGGCCCTAGACACAGAGCAGTTTTCACTGTGTTTCAGGGACCCTGTGTACCTGTGCATTCCTACTTGCCTGAGTATGCAAATCCTCCTCAACATCAAGAGCTCCATAAGAGCAAAGATTGAAACTTCAGTATCCAATGCCATCTGTGCCACACAGTCAGTGTTCAATAGGTGTTTGCTGGAACAATGAGCTACTAAGCTAAATAGTAAGATGAGGCCCTCCCCTCATGCCTTCCATGGGCATTTTAACACCCACCGTGCTGTGCCGAGAAAGGAAGTGTCTCTTCCCACAAGTGTCAGACTCGCTGCCATGGAGCAAGTTTCCCCAGGGACAGACTGCATTTACTCATCTTTGCATCCCTGTAAGCATGTAGCAGTTAGCATGAATAACATATATATTCAATTCTGTGTCTCCAAATAAGGATACCTTTGAATTTTGACCAAGGCAATCCTGAACTATAAGATGTCCTCCAACATTGCTATCCTTTTATGTACACTAGATGTCCTAAGTACATCTCCCATCACTTGGCAATGCCATATATACCTTCAAACACATCATTGGCAAATGTCCTTGTGGCAAAAAGGCCAGAAAAAAAAATAATGCTTCCTGTGGTGAGAATCTAGAGCCAACTGGGTTCTGCACAACTGAATAAGAACCAGTGAGCTCTGTAGAGATGTCCCCTGTGGGCTGACACTGGATTACGGCATCTGTGCAGTAGCAAGCAATGATGGTTCAAGGGAATGTCTGCCACCCATAACAGACAGTAGTGGGCAGTCTTGAAACTGCACTGATCTCATTTTTACTAAGCACTAATATTTCCAGGAACCTGGCACTAGGTCACCCATACATAGTTATTTGATCTTCACAGTGCACAAAGAAGGAAACGGAGAGTTTTGAGTCATTGACACAAGTTAGTGCATTTGACGAGACTGAAAGTCTCTCCGGGGCATCTGACACCACTCCTCTGTAATTACTTCTTCAGGAAGAAGAAATGCCAGAGTTCCCAGGTGAAAGCATGTCACTAAAAACTAAAGTCCTAGAGCTGACAAGATGGCTCGGCAGGGAAAGGTGCTCTCTGACAGGCCCAGTGACCTGAGTTCCATCCTGGGGCCCACACGGTAGAAGGAGAAAACCTATTCCCACAAGTTGCCCTCTGATCTCTACATATGCACTGTGCCACTCAAGATACAGTCTCCCCCTCACCACACACACACACACAAACACACACACACGCATGCATGCGCGCTCTCACACACAAGAAAGAAAGGAAGGAAGGAAGGAAGGAAGGAAGGAAGGAAGGAAGGAAGGAAGAAAAAGAAAGAAAACCATGGTATGTGGTGGTGACACTGGCTTGTAATCTTAGCCCTCAGAGGCTAAAGCAGGAAGACAGCAAGTTTGAGAAAAGCCTGGCTCAGAAAAAAAATAATAATAATAATAACTTTTAAAAACGTGTCATGTACTATTAATTACAGCATGGAGTAGTGTTTTATGAAATAAGTTGTGGATGAATTTAGATGGGTGTGCAGAGTTGCAGGAAGAGTGGGGTGCATTGACAATGAGATTTGAGAAATACTTTGGGGAAGTGGCATGAAAAGAGCCAGAAAGCGGTGGCACTGAAGCCCAAGGGTGTCTTTAGGCTGCCTCAACCTTCAAGTGACTTCTGGTGATTTCGAGACTGTGCTTGGCAGACAGTGGGGAATCCACAAAAGGACTCGCCTGCCAGGACGTGATTACACAGCAATTAGCTCTGATTACACTGTGAGAAAGGGCTGACTCAGAGAGCCAGGGATCTTTTGAATCATTTCTTAGTAATAAGGACAGTAATGCTAATAGGTCCTGTTTATTGAGTACTAATTACTCTCTGCAGCCAATAGAGGGTGGTTAAGAACTTCTAGGAAGGCGGGTCAGGAACCACAGAAATGAAGTTGAAACCCGGTCTCTCTAACATCCTGTCTGGTGATTTGAATTCCTCAAAGTTTCCAAAGTCTTAGAACTTATTGAGGGCTTTGCTATTTGGATATTCAAATCAAATCTGGTCTCAAGGACTATTTCTCTTTGGACTTCTTTTCAAAGTTTGTGTTATAACGCGGCCCTTATTTTCAGGAGTCTCTTCAGCCAGAAAGCCAATAGATATTAGATATTATTTCTCTTTCTAATATGATGCTAGTTCCTTAACTTGTAGTCCTTGTTTTGTTTCTAGGCAGTGTCTTGCTATGTAGCCCAGCCTGGCCTTGAACAGCAACTCTTCCTGCCTCAGCTTCCTGAGGCTGGGATTCCAGGCATACACCTCCACATTAACTTTTTTACTACTAATTTTATTTTAATTTTACATGGCATATTTTTTATGACAACAGTTCAACCTGAATTCAAAGCATAGCTGGCCTAGACCCCAGATCTCTTGCATCATTTTTCAAGTTTGTCTTTCCTTCTCAACAGATGTTGGTGCCTTTTTTGAAGAGGGCATGTGGCTGCGCTATAACTTCCAGGCACCGGTGGTCACTGCTAGAGACTCAGGCAGCAAGGCGGAGAATTCTGCAGAGCAACAGCCCTCGTCTCCAGACCTGGCCCAGGAGCAGATCCACTTCAGCTTCAGCACCACCAAGGCTCCCTGCATCCTCCTCTACGTCAGCTCCCTCACCACTGACTTCCTAGCTGTGCTGGTCAAGCCCACAGGTAAGGACAAGTGTCCTTAGCCTTCTACCTTCAGACAGTAGTCAGACCAAAGATGCTAGAGTCAGAATTGCTCTCAGCTGACAATTTATTTCCCATGAGATGTTGAGCAAATCATCTGCTTCCTTTGAACCTCATTGCCATCCGGAAGTCAGAAGAACAACTTTTCCATTGAGAGCTTATAGTAACAATTTGATGGAACACACAGGCTATTTTCATATTATATGAACATGAGATGAATTTAAATGTAGAATGATTCTGTTTGTTCCTGTCAAGTAAATACCTTTGCTACCGTGCTAAGTCTTAGCATCCTCTGAAGTAGTGAAATTTATCATAGGTTAATGAATGAATTGCCCTGATTTATGATAATGTATCACATCAATAGATTCCAGTGAAATGTAGAAACTATCTATGAAAGTAGAAAATCAGAAATGCTGCCATCCCTAAAGCCTCCCTGAACTTTCCACTCACAAATACATCCGTGGAGAGATAGTTGCTGGGAGCACAGGGGATTTTTTCATTTGTGAATTCCTGAACTTGGGAATCTAGTTAGGCCCGAAGTACATAAAAGTACATAAACCTCTTTTTTAGATCAGGAGCTAGGGTGCTGATACATGTGTGCACACATGTCCAGGTCAGAAGACATATTGGTCTTCACCTTGCCTCTTCATTGAGACAGGGTCTCTTATTGTTCACCACTACATATGCCTGGTTAGACCAAGAAATTTCCAGGATTCTCCTGCCTCTGCCTCCCATCTCACCATCACCATGCTGAAATTACAGACATAAGCTTCTGGATCCAACCTTCCATGGGTTTTGAAAACCCAAACTTAGGCAGGAGTGAGTCTGGGACCTCAGAGGGAGTAGGCATGAGGCAGAACCTCTGTGTGTCCAGACGTTGGTCTGGGACATCAAAGGGAATAGGGAGGATCCTGACACTTCTATGGGTCCAGACATGAGTCTGGGACTCTGAGGGAGTAAGCCTAAGCCAGGTCCTCTGTGGTTCTGGCATACCTGAGCCTGGGAACTCTGAGGCAGTAGACAGGAGCCAGAGAGCTTTGTAGGACCAACTCCAATCCAGGAACCTCTGCAAGAGTGGATCCAGACCAGGATTTACAGAAACAGGTCAAAGCCAGAAACCTAGGCCAAAGTAGGTCTGAGACAGCAAACTCCAAGGAAGCAGAGCAAAGCCCTGGGAGTGCTGAGCTATCTCCAAGAACATGAGGTCCTAGCTAGAGCACTAAGACACCAAAAAGAGATCAAGGGGATACAAATCGGAAAAGAAGTCAAACTCTCACTGTTTGCTGATAATATGATAGTTTACATAAGCGATCCCAAAAATTCTACCAAGGAACTCTACAACTTATAAACACTTTCAGTAATATAGCAGGATACAAGATAAGTTCAAAAAAATCAGTAGCCCTCCTGTACACAGATGATACAAGGGCTAGTGAAGAAATCAGAGAAACAACACCCTTCACAATAGCCACAAATACCTTAAAATATCATGGAGTAACTCTAACCAAACAAGTGGAAGACTTGTATGACAATAACTTTAAATCTTTGAAGAAAGAAATTGAAGAAGACACCAGAAAGTGGAAAGATCTCCCATGCTCTTGGGTAGGCAGAATTAACACAGTAAAAATGACAATCTTACCAAAAGCAATCTACAGATTCAACATAATGCCCATCAAAATCCTAGCAAAATTCTTCACAGACCTCAAAAGAATGGTACTCAACTTCATATGGAAAAGCAAAACCCCATGATAGCCAAAACAATCCTGTATAATCAAAGAGCTTCTGGAGGCATCACAATTCCTGACTTCAAACTCTACTACAGAGCTAAAATACTGAAAACAGCCTGGTATTGGTGTAAGAACAGACAGAGGGACCAATGGAACCAAATAAAAGATCTGGATATCAATCCACACATCTTCCAACACCTGATTTTTGACTAAGATGCAAAAAATATCAAATGGAAAAAAGAAAGCATACTTAACCACTGGTGCTGGCATAACTGGATATCAATAAGTAGAAGAATGAAAATAGATCCATATCTATCACCATGCACAAAACTCAAAGACCTCAACATAAAGCTAGCCACACTGAATCTTATAGAAAAAAATGGGAAGTACACTTGAACGCATGGGCACAAGAGACTACTTCCTAAATATAACCCCAGTAGCACAGACACTGAGAGAAACAATTAATAAATGGAACCTCCTGAAACTAAGAAGCTTCTGTAAAGCAAAGGACATGGTCAACAAGACAAAATGACAGCCTACAGAATGGGAAAAGATCTTCACTAATCCCACATTAGACAGAGGTCTGATCTCCAAAATATACAAAGGACTCAAGAAATTGGTCATCAATAAAACAAATAATCCAATAAAAAATGGAGTCCAGACCTAAACAGAGAACTCTCAACAGAAGAATCTAAAATGACTGAAAGACACTTAAGGAAATGTTCAAAATCCTTAGTCATCAGAGAAATGCAAATCAAAACAACTCTGAGATTCTATCTTACACCTGTAAGAATGGCCAAGATCAAAAATACTGATGACAACTTATGCCAGAGAGGTTGTGGTATAAAGGGAACACTTCTGCATTGCTGGTGGGAATGCAAGCTGGTACAGTCCCTTTGGATGTCAGTGTGGCGATTTCTCAGAAAATTAGGAAACAACCTTCCTCAAGACCCAGTAATACCACTTTTGGGTATATATCTAAAAGATGCTCAATTGTGCCACAAGAACATATACTCAACTATATTCATAGTAACACTGTTTGCCATAGCCAGAACCTGGAAACAACCTAAATGCCCCTCAACCAAAGAATGGATAAGGAAAATGTGGTACATTTACACAATGGAGTACTACACAGCAGAAAAAAATGACAGCTTGAATTTTGCAGGAAAATGGCTGGAGTTAGAAAACATTATTTTTAGTGAGGTATCCCAGACACAGAAAGACAATTGTCCCATATACTCACTGATAGGTGGTTTTTAAACATAAAGTAAAGAAAGCCAGCCTACAAACCACAATCCCAGAGAACTTAGACAACAATACGGACACTAAGAGAGACTTACATAGATCTAATCTACATGGGAAGTAGAAAGTAGAAAAAGACAAGATCTCCTGAGTAAATTGGGAGCATGGGGACCTTGGGGGAAGGTTGAAGGGGGGAGGGGAGAGACAGGGAGGGGAGCAGAGAAAAATGTAGAGCTCAATAAATATCAATAAAAAAATCTTTTAAAAAATAAATAGATAAAAATAAAAAATGTAACATTTCATGATGTATAACAACCTAAATGCCCCTGGACTGAAGAATGGATAGGATAATGTGTTACATTTACACAATGGAGTCCTACACAGCAGAAAAAATAACGATATATTGAATTTTGCAGGAAAATGAATGGAGCTAGAAAACATTATTTTGACTGAGGTAACCCAGACCCAGAAAGACAATTATCACATGTACTCACTCATAAGTGATTTTCAATAATAAAGCAAATGAGCCTACAAATCACAATCCCAGAGAACTTAGACAACAATGAAGACACTAAGAGAGACTTACATAGGTCTAATCTACATGGGAATTAGAAAAAGACAAGATCTCCTGAGTAAATTGGAAGCATAAAGACCTTGGGAGAGGGTTGAAGGGGAGGGGAGAAGCAGCGGGGGGGGAGCAGAGAAAAATATAGAGCTCAATAAAAATTAATTTAAAAAAAGAAATCGCAAAAAAAGAAAAGAAAATCCAGACTTGGGTAGCTAGTGTTTAACCCACTGGAGTTATATTCCCAGTCTTTTGAATTCATCTTTTTAAATCCTTTATTAAATCTACTCTTTGAAAATTTTCTACACAAATAATATATTCTGAGTACTGGCATCTCTCATATCGCCCTTCCACCCCTTTTAACAGCCACCCTACCACCCACTTCATCTCTACAAATCCCTTTTCCCTATTCATACCATTTTGTTTTATAGCCACTAAGTTTAACTAGGTCTATCTGTGCGGCCTAGAGTTTGCATCTATCCATGGGAACATAGTGGGCTCATCAATGGTGACAAACTGAAGATAATTCTGCCCCTCATCCAGAATCCATTGGTAGGCTATAGTTCACCAAAGAGGGATAGGCAAGTGGGCTCCTCCTGCTATATGATTGACTATTGACAGGCCCATCACGGCCCTCTTGTTTATCCTCTGTACACTAAGCCAAAGGATCCAAGTGAGAATGCAAATGACTTTGGCATTCAGCATCACTCTATAAAGATTCTTACTAGAACAAAAGTATACAAATAAACACGCTGCACATGGAGGAATCTATTTTCTCTCTCTCTAAAACCTGCATGTGTGTGTGTGTGTGTGTGTGTGTGTGTGTGTTTTAAGAACATTGTTTTTTTAAATACAAGTGTTTTAGGTGTAACTCTTTAACTCACTTCCTATGGAATGTGTGAGTTTAAAATACAGGAGTTTTCTCCCCTATTGGCCATCTCTTCTTGCCCTTTAATGGATGTTCAAGGTTGATACCTTGAAAGTGTCAAGAATCTGATGATCATGTAAAACTGGACACTGCTGTCTGCTCCTCTGTCACTTGCTTACTAAAATTTGCTTCCCAGCTATAAATGTGGTGATTCACATGTGTATTGCCTATGTCCACATTACATGCATGGTGCTCCTGTGGGGACATTTATCATGTGAAAGAGAATCATTTGATCTATTCTACAGTATCAATAGTTGGAATATAGTATTAGTGTTGAACCATCTTAGAGAATAAGATTTTCTTCTATGAGAGCCAAAATATTACAACTGTAGAGCTAAATATTTGGAAAAATAGTGAATTTTCAAATACACTCTCTGGGCAATATACTGTAAGTTTAAAAAAAATGAAAGAAAATTATGTGTCCCAGAGCCCCAGAATTTCCTCTTTCAGAATTTATTAATGAAAAAGCCCCAAATCAGCATCTTCAGCAAGAATATGTTTATTGTAGTGTTGCTTATAAAAATATAAAAGTAAAGTAAAGAATATAAAAGAGAGCCATTGGTTTACTGTCTACTATGTACCCATTAAAATAGTGTTTGTGAAAAATCATTAAAGACATAGGGGCAGTTCATATAAGGTTACACTAAGAGAAGGCAAGATACAGCCTTAAATATATAATATCAACTTAGCTCTATAAAACAAACACGAATAGGCCCAAAGAGCAACAATGTGAGCACAGACTGTGGTTAGATGTGCATGATTTGTTTCTCCCGAGTGATACCATTTTGTGCTTGTCAGATGCTCACTTTGAGTACATGTCACTTTTCTAATAAAAATAAATAAATACGTCAGTAAAACCAGAAAGCAGGAGCTCAAGAGAGAAGAATACTCAATCCCCATGCTTCAGGGGTTCAAGCAATTACTGGCCTGGATCAGACTCAGTGGGTTTTTTAAACCACTGATGTTCTCCCTTGTGTACCAGCCTCCTAGTAGGCAGACAGTCTGTGGCTTCTCATGTCTCACAAGAGGAGGCTGTCATCTTGAAAGTGTCAAAAATCTGATGAGCATGTACCACTGGACATGGTGCTGTCTGCTTCTCTTACTTCCTTGCTAAAATTTGCTTTTCAGTTATATTCATGGTAATTCACATGCATATTGCCTATGCCCACATTACATGCATGGTGCTCCTGTGGGGGCATTTATCATGTGAAAGACCTTCATTTCATTGATTCTACCATAATGGCGGCCAGTTAATGGTGCTTACCTGTGCACAACTCTCCTAAGTGCTTTGGATGCATTGATTTTGATGAGCTTCACAATACAATGGGTTAGATACAATTCTCCTCCTTTCCTCTGGATGGAAAGGCTGGGGTACAGAAATATCAGGAGTTTTGCATAATTAGCTGGTAAAGGGTATGTGGGGGTGGTCTCTGGATGCAGGTGTCTGAATTCAGGTGGGAATTCTCCATTGCAGACACCCTCAAAACAGGCTGGATGTAGTTGGAAATCAAAACCAGGTATTTTCTTTGTGGGTTTGGGAAAACCATCCTTAAAGTGTTGGGGGAAATGTAATCTTTCCACACTCCAAATACCACTATCTGTTTGTTAACTGAAATTTATAATAAATAAAAAATTTATAATAAATAAAAAAGTTCAAAGAAAGCTTTAAGGAAAAAAAGTAAGATCTAGTGTATTAGGGTTTCTATTGCTGTGAAGAGACACCATAATCACAGCAATTCTTATACGGGAAAACATTTAACTGGGGAGCCTTACAGTTTCAGAGGTTTTGTCCATTATCATTATGGCAGGACATAGCAGACATGGTGGTAGAGAAGGTGCTGAGAGTCCTACATCTTGATCCACAGGCAACAGGAAGTGAACTGTCTTACTAGGTATAGCTTGAGCATAGGAGACCACAAAGCCCACCCCCATAATGACACCCTTCCTCCAACAAGAACATGACTATTCCAACAAAGTCACACTTCTTAATAATGCCACTCCCTTTGGGGACCATTTTTTTTTTCAAACCATTGCATTTATAGATGTCAATGTGTGGGGTAGGGGGTACTAAACAAACAATTTAAAAGCCTTAAGTAAATATCCTGGCTTCATCAGACTTCACATATCTAAAGCTCTTTCTCTGTTTCTCAGAGTCAGCCTCCCTGAACCCTCCTTGTCCTGACAGCCACCACTTCTGCCTCTCAGAGTCTGTGTTCTGATCACTAACTGATTGTCTATCTTCCCTGCTCTTGTCGGCCATCCAGGTAAATGAATTCCATAGAGCCTACCTTCATGGTGACCCACGACCTTTGTTCCAACTACTGCTCTCCAAACCAAACCTCTTCTATCTCAGGCTTCCTGGTATTTTCCACATTGTGACACCACAGAAAGTGACTCACAAGAATGGCACAGAGGAAATGATAGGGTTGAGTTTGCAGTCCCCTCACCAGAGACACCAGCTGTCCCACCTCTAGTGTATCTTCTGAGGAATGATGGGAGTCATGCCCCTGCTACCTGTCAGTCTCAGATTTCTTCATTTTCCCTATGACAGTGGCATATGCCCTTCATACCTAGGCAGGGCGGCCTGCCCTTACAAAGTATGAATGTTTAGTAGGGATATTGTATTGTGGCCCTATTAAGCATCATTAGATCTTTCTTTCTCTCTGTGTCTGTCTCTCTCTGTCTCTGTCTCTCTCTCTCTCTCTCTCTCTCTCACACACACACACACACACACACACACACACACACACTAAAAACATGAGAGGCAAATCCTATAACCTTCCAGTTGAGATGCATCAGACTTCTTGGAGAAGACCTATCTGGATTCAAATTCTGACTCTCCCTTTTGCTGCTGCCTTAGATAAACTGTGCGTAACTTTTACTTGTGTTTCCTGATCTGTAAAATGCCATTCTCCACTAATGGCTTACTGTACAGAGGAGTGACCTGTTGAGTCTAAAACCTCTGCATGTAAGATAAGGTATCTGATCTACTTCTCTACTGCTGTGACAAAGCATCACAAATGGACCAAGGGGTTATAAAGAAGGGATCATTTGTGTCTTCCAGCTCCAAAGGCAAAGGGGTCTGTCGTCATCATCATGGCAGCAGGCAGGTTGCTGAGCATTAGCTGAGAGCTGATATCCGATCCACAAACAGGAAGCAGAGAGAGAGCACATTGGGAACGGAAGCTCAAAAGACCCCCACCCCTCAGTAACACACCTCCTTCAGCAAGGTCCACCACGCCTTCTAATCTTTCCGAAACAATTCCAACTGGGGACCAAGTATTAAGACATATGAACCTATTCGCATCAGACCACTGCATCAGGGTTAGTAGGTACTCGAGCCAGAGTCTACCAATTCAGTCAACCAAGCCTTCACATCTCTTACTCTACGGTTTCAAGAAACAAGCTTACAAAGCCTCTGGGGCCATCTGTGCTCAGCTCTCATGCTCACACTCCCTGACCTCATCCCCCTCACTTCCCTCTGTGGTATACACCAAGTACCTTCCATTATACACCCTGACCAACCCTCACCTCCTGATGACTTCTGGCTTCAAACTCCAATTACATTCATTTTCAGTTTCATTTATTTGGCACGTAATGCATTGTTATCTGTCCCTGTTATAAATATGCCCTGTCTTTCCAGACAGATGTGAAGCCTCCAGCACTACATTTTCTGCCTACAGTCAGTGCCCTGTAAGTGCTTGCTGATGGTAGTGGTGATGTTCGGGAGATAGTAAATCTGTTAAGCATGTGATTTGCTACAGCCAATAAAAGAGCAATTCTTTATAATGGCTTTAATTCACTTGTAAGATGAGCATGAGAAAAAAGAAGGGAACTATCTCCCTATTTGAATAATATTTTACTTTAATGGGTAAATATTACATTCTCCCTACCATCACTTAGTGGTCCTCTTCTGCTGTTACTCGAAAGGAATAAATGAATCATTTAAATGTTATTTTAATGTTATTACTCAAATGTTGCTGTGATTGTTTATAGATAGTCACAACCTATACATTTAGAGTTTTAGCTCATCCTTTTTTCTCAGAGCAAATAATTTCTGTTAATATTATGTGAAACACTTACAAGAATTTTAAATCATATTTACAAAGCCCAAAGAATTCATAAAAAAGGAACAAAGATGAAAATAACTTAATATAGGTGGCAAATATAAAGGAGCCATTGATAAACAGTAGGAGAGACACTTTGGGATTTTGCATTATTACCAGCTCCTCTGACCTCCAACCCACAGAGGAAGCTGCTTTTCTTTCACTTGTCCCTGTGTCCCTAGATCCACACATAGCACTTAACCCATGCTGGGGATTTGGGACAGTTGTCACTTTGGGATTCAACTCTGCACCTGGAGTCCGACAGACAGCTCACATGGGAACTTGAAGGAAGATGTGCTTTGCATAGGCACTGAATAGATTTGCTCCCAGGAAATGAATAAATGAATGGTCAATCATTACCAATGCATATCTAAGATATTTAATGTCTAAACTGGATGCCATATCACCCGCAGTGCATGCTGGGTATGGCAGCATGTATTTCTACTCTCAGTACCAGGTAGGCAGAGGTGAGAGGATCCTGGTGCTACTTGGTCAGGCCAAGTAAGTGAGCTTCAAATTCAGTGAGAGAATCTGCCTTAAAAATTAAGATGGAAAACAACTGAAGAAGACACTCAATGTCAACCTCTGTCCTTCACATGCTAGAACACACATGTAGAAATACACACACCACCCAAGACAACTTGATTTTTCTGCATGTTACCAAGCTCCTGATTGATTATATCCTTAAATACAAATAATAATTATTTCTTACACTAGTAGGATGAAGGGGAAGTCAGGGAAACACTAAAGGGAGGAGAGCAAATAGCTTGGAAAAGAGCCGCTTTCTCCACGGCACTGAGGTAGGAAGGGAATGGGATTTTCTAGAGAATAGGAGGGTTCCAAGGTAGTTTGGATGAAAGAGAGAAAGTGTCATGATGTGCAAATACAGCATCAAGCACAGCTCACAGGGGACAGGACTCCACAGCGACATTAGGAACATAAACCTTCACCCTGTGAGCGACTGCGAGGCACTGAGGGGTTTTAAGTGAAGCAGCGAAAGAATCAATTATGTGTTTTGAAAGATCTCTCAGTTTGCAAAGAAAATATTGGTAATAAAGCACAAAAGCAAAACCCATAAACATTCAAGAAGTACCCACTAGCCAGGCAGTGATCTAAACAGTGGTTATAAAGTCCCAAGAAGCAGAAATGAAAATTCTTGCTCTCATGGAGCTCTCGCTAAAACAAGAGAAGACAGACAAATGAATGAAACGGAATCTAGAATGTGCTGCATGGTGAGAACCGCCATGGGGGTGGAGCATAAGGCAAAAACGGAAGAGCTGGCCAGGAAAAGGAGTGAGCAATTCCCCCTTTTCTGGAGAAGTCACGGGAACCATCACTAGGCATATGACCTAAGAGCAAATAGTTTAATGAGAGAGTAGACAGAAGAGCCCTGAGTGTTAAAGTCCTGGGACAAGAACTCTCTGGGCTTCGGGGGAAGCAGCTAGAAGGCTGATGTGTCCAGGTGAGGGGTGAGTAGGGACAGAAGTGGGAAAGTAGGCTAAAGGTGACGGTGGAAGTTTATGGAAGGCATAGGGGGTCACGAATTCGCATAGGACACGAATTTTCACTTTGAGAGTGATAGGAAGTCCCTGCTACATTATGAACTGAGATTCACTCTGACCACTGTGTGGAACTGACGGGGGCAAAGGATAGGCTGACATAGGAGAATGCTGGGGTGAGAACTGAAAGAGAAGGTGGTGTGGAGGCTGCTACAAGCATCCAGACAAAGGAGGCTCTGCAGGTAGAAATGGAATAAACAAAATGTGATAAGAGTCAGGGGCTGACTTCAAAATCAAGCCAAAAATTTCTTACAGTGCATGAAATACTGGAAAGGAAATTACTAGGGTTATGGCAAGAATAACTGGAAGCCTGAAGTGCCCATTCACCAAAGGGCATAAAACAATCATGAGACTGAGTCGGTGCCATGTCTAAGGTGCCAAAGAGACATCCAAGCAGAAATATCGAGTTGCATGTTGGAAAGAGTCAGATCAGGACAGAAGTTTGGTTGGATTACAGATTTGGGGTCTGATGTGCCTGCACCTTAAACAAAGCCTAGTACTGAATACAATGACCATGGGGATGTATGTGGACCCAGAACAAAGGGTGGTGAAGGACTGTGACAGTGAAGAAGCCAGAAATGAGTGAAGAAGTCCAAGTAGTAGATGCCGGACGTCTGGTGCAGATCTCAGGTTCAAGAGAAAGGCACACATCTGTGCTAAGTGCTCTTGCAGAGGTCTTCAGGCCCCAGAGAGGGCAGCTTCAGGGTAGTCTGCAGATGGGAAATGCACGGCTGTGGCGATGGGAAAGGCACAGGACCACAGAGAGAGAACCATCTCCTCTAATGTAATCTGTGTGGCTCCTGAGATGGAAAAGAAATAGGTAATGTAGGCACATTCAGAAGACAAATATTGTAAGTTTTTGGTAGAAATATCATAGCAAAAAATTTTGATAAAATGTGAGGATAAAAATTTAAAAACAGGCACACCTTTAATGCCAGCACTTGGGAGGTAGACACAGGCAGATCTCTGAGCTCTAGGCCAGCCTGGTCTACAGGGCAAGTTCCAGGACAGCCAGGGCTACAAAGAGCAAAAAAAAAAAAAAAAAGAAACCGTTTTACATTTTAAATGGCATGTGCTAGAATGCCTAAATATGGAAGGGGCGCTTTAAATCACCACACTCATTTATGTGCCTGTGTTAAATGTGTGCATGAGGAATGGCTGTAGCAGAGACTGCCAAGATGGTTAGAATGGTTAGCACTCTCTAGACAGTGACGTTTCATGTAAGGTTTTACAGTGTATTTTTAGTTATGTGTATATGTAGTAATAAGTATGGGCATGTGTGAGTGCAGTTCCTGCCAAGTGCAGAAGAGGGCGTCAGATTCCCTGGGGTTGGAGGCACAGGTGATTATAAGCCACCCAGTTTGGGTGCTAGGAACCAAACTCGGGACCTCTCCAAGAACAGCACATAGTCTTATCAACCAAACCACCTTCCTAGCCCCTTATTCCTTTCTTTTGCCTGTTTACTTTACAGTTTTGATTACTATCATTTTTATCTTATAATTTAAACTAGAACATCAGTTCTTTAAAAGAAAAATGAGAGACAACAAAGAATCCACTGGTGACATGTTCATAAAATTCTTTGTTTGTTTGTTTTATTGCTATATTTCTTTTTTTTATTGAGAAAAGGAAAAAAAGTTTCCACCTCCTCCCAGCCTCCCATTTTCCTCCCCCTCCTCCCCCCCCTCTCCCCCCCCCCCCCCCCCTTTCCCCCCCCCCCTCCAGTCCAAAGAGCAGTCAGGGTTCCCTGCCCTGTGGAGAGTCCAAGGTCCTCCCCCCTCCGTCCATGCCTAGGAAGGTGAACATCCAAACTGGCTAGGCTCCCACAAAGCCAGAACGTGAAGCAGGATCAAAACCCCGTGCCATTGTCCTTGGCTTCTCATCAGCCCTCGTTGTTCGCCATGTTCAGAGAGTCCGGTTTTATCCCATGCTTTTTCAGTCACAGTCCAGCTGGCCTTGGTGAGCTCCCACTAGATCAGCCCCACTGTCTCATTGGGGGGGTGCACCCCTCGTGGTCCTAACTTCCTTGCTCATGTTCTCCCTCCTTCTGCTCTTCATTGGGACCTTGGGAGCTCAGTCCGATGCTAAAGTCTCTGTCTCTATCTCCATCCATCACCAGATGAAGGTTCTATGGTGATATGCAAGATATTCGTCAGTATTGCTATAGGATAGGGTCAATTCAGGCTCCCTGTCCTCAACTGCAAAGGAACTAACTGGGGACATCGCCTTGGGATCCTGGGAGCCACTCTAGGTTCAAGTCGCTTGCCAACCCTAAGGTGGCTCCCTTAACTAAGAATTGTGCTTCCCTGCTCCCCTATCCAACCTTCCTTTATCCCAATCATCCTGTTCCCCAATTTCCCCCCATCCTCCCCTTCTCACTTTTCTCTCCCACATCTCCCCTTACCCTCATCCCACCCCACCCCAAAGATCGCAATATTCTCCCCGGCAATTTTGTCTACTTCCCATAGCCAGAGGATAACTATATGTTTTTCTTTGGGTTCACCTTCTTATTATTTAGCTTCTTGAGGTTCACCAATTATAGACTCCGTGACCTTTATTTATGGCTAAAAACCAATTATGAGTGAGTACATCCCATGTTCATCTTTTTGGGTCTGGGTTACCTCACTCAGGATAGTGTTTTCTATTTCCATCCCTTTACATGCAAAATTCAAGAAGTCATTTTTTTTTTACCGCAGCGTAGTACACTAATGTGTATATATTCCACACTTTCTTCATCCATTCTTCCATTGAAGGGCATATAGGTTGTTTCCAGGTTCTGGCTATTACAAATAATACTGCTATAAACATAGTTGAACAAATGCTTTTGTCATACGATAGGGCATCTCTTGGGGATCCCAAGAGTGGTATTGCCGGGTCCAGAGGTAGGTTGATCACGAATTTCCTGAGAAACTGCCACACTGCTTTCCAGAGTGGTTGCACAAGTTTGCATTCCCACCAGCAATGGATGAGGGTATCCCTTCCTCCACAGCCTCTCCAGCAAAGGCTATCATTGGTGTTTTTGATTTTAGCCATTCTGACAGGTGTAAGATGATATCTCAAAGTTGTTTTGATTTGCATTTCCCTGATTGCTAATGAGGTTGAGCATGACCTTAAGTGTCTTTTGGCCATTTGAACTTCTGCTGTTGAGAATTCTCTGTTC
>NW_026068030.1:4399659-4400678 GCF_014885135.2 Alexandromys fortis
GCTTTTTCAGCATCTAATGAAATGATCATATGGTTTTTTTCTTTCAGTTTATTTATATGATGGATTACATTGATAGATTTTCGTATGTTGAACCAGCCCTGCATCTCTGGGATGAAGCCTACTTGATCATAATGGATAATTTTTCTAATGTGTTCTTGGATTCGGTTTGCCAGGATTTTGTTGAGGATTTTTGCGTCGATGTTCATGAGTGAGATTGGCCTGTAATTCTCTTTCCTGGTTGAGTCTTTGTGTGGTTTTGGTATCAGAGTAACTGTAGCTTCATAAAAGGAATTTGGTAATGACTCTTCTCTTTCTATATTGTGAAATACATTAAGGAGTATAGGTATTAGGTCTTCTTGGAAATTCTGGTAGAATTCCGCATTGAAACCATCTGGTCCTGGGCTTTATTTGGTAGGGAGGTTTTTGATAACAGCTACTAATTCTTCGCTACTACCAGGTCTATTTAGATTGTTCACCTGGTCCTGGTTTATCTTTGGTATATGGTATTTATCTAAAAAAGTGTCCATTTCTTTTACATTTTCCAGTTTTGTGGCATACAGGCTTTTGTAGTAAGATCTATGATTCTCTGAATTTCTTCTGTGTCTGTGGTTATGTCCCCCTTTTCATTTCTGATCTTGTTAATTTGTGTATTCTCTCTCCTCCGTTTGATTAGTTTGGATAAGGGTTTATCAATTTTGTTGATTTTGTCCAAGAACCAGCTTTTTGTTTCATTGATTCTTTGGATTGTTTTCTGTGTTTCTATTTTGTTGATTTCAGCCCTCAGTTCGATTATTTCCAGTCTTCTACTCCTCCTAGGTGAGTCTGCTTCTTTTTTTTTTCTAGAGCTTCAGGTGGGCTGTTAAGTCTCCGATGTGTGCTTTCTCTGTTTTCTTTATGTGGGCACTTAGTGCTATGAACTTTCCTCTTAGGACTGCTTTCATAGTGTCCCATAAGTTTGAGTAGGCTGTTTCTTTATTTTCATTGAATTCAAGGAAGACTTTAATTTCTTTCTTTATTTC
>NW_026068030.1:4402537-4430651 GCF_014885135.2 Alexandromys fortis
CCTTTCAGGTTGTTGGAGGAATTCTTGCATTGGCGCCTTCCCATCTCTTCCTTCAAATGGAGCCAGGAGAGGCCTGGTATCTTGGTCCAGACTTTGCTGTGAATAACTCTCTGGGTGTATCTCCTCAGTGTAGAAGCAGGAACCGTTCCCGTCCAGATGAAACTCCTCAGCACCAAAGCATGGACGCCTGATAGTCCAATGACCCGCGGGCAACAGGGCGAACTTGAGGGGCAGGACGGGGTCTAGTAGAACACAGGAGACCCTGCCGTGCAAGCTGAAGGTGCCCGTGCTTCCTTTGGGGGTCCTTGAGGCCCGCCTGGTAGGCAGGCACTCACCGCTCTGGGTGGGTAGCCTTAGTGTAGGAGCTGAAGACTGTTCCTGATCAAAGGACCTTGCAGACTAGGCAGGCTTGGGGGAGGGGAGGTCGTGTGTAAGAAAGACAGCCCTGCAAAAGGAGCTGGGGGACCGGAGGGGTTGTGGTCTCTTCCAGGACAATGCCCCCCTGGATAGCACACACTCGCCCCTCCAGATGGAGTTCCTCAGCACCTAAACAGGGACGGCTGGTAGCCCAATGAGCCGGGGACAAAAGGAGGAACGTGGCAGGCGGGGTCCAGTAGAGCACAAGAGACCCTGGAGCACCAGCTGAAGGTGTCCGCACTCCCTTTGGGGGTCCTTGAGGCCCGCCTGGTAGGCTGGCACTCACCTCTCTGGGTGGGTCGCCTTAGTGTAGGAGCAGAAGACTGTTCCTGATCAAAGGACCTTGCAGACTCGTTCATCAAACTCTTGCTAGAGACTGCTGGACCCATCCTAAACCTTTGAGATGTCAAGTATTATTAAGTGTATGAAACCAATTTAAATTTAAAATGAAAATAAAATTAATGTTTATAAATTATAAATAAGATTACAAGTAAGAAATAAAAATTGTCTTCACTTTGTTGGGGGAAGTGAAAAGAGAAAGTGAGTCATCAATGGGCTCAGGACACCTGGGACATCCATCTTGTCCTTAGATTGCATCTGATTAATCCTGAACCCTGAACACGATTCATTACCTTGTCCCTTTGGTCTCAGTGAGGCCACTCAAAATCCCATGCACTTATTTTTTGCAAATTATGTTTATTTTTAATAAGACTCATGATTCCTTTATACGCCAAATGTCAGACTGTACTGATGGAGTGAGATAGTCCCTGCATTCCAGATTTATTTTTTATTTCATGTAGCATTTTGTGGGTTTATAGGCATCCCCACCATACTATATGGTATTTGTCCTCGTTCTTCATTTTTGAGCGCCATCCCCACTCAGAACATTTATACCATCTGCTGCTTCAACTTGATGATAATGGTCACTGGTGTTTGTCATTGGCAAACGTGAACATGTGTCATTCTGGCACAATTAGCCTAGGCCTCTGGGTGGTGGATCCAAATTCACGACTGAAATGGCAGCTGTGGGCATGGAAGGGGCTGGGTCTATGTGAAGCCTGAGCTGCAGCAGTGGGTGAGGTGACCCTGAAATAGACCTCCAGTGAAAAAACACTGGGCCTCTTTCCTGTTGCTCCCGTAGGAAACTTGCAGATCCGGTACAACCTGGGAGGAACCAAAGAGCCATACAATATCGATGTGGACCACAGGAGCATAGCCAATGGACAACCCCACAGCGTCAACATCACCCGGCACGAGAAGACCATAATCCTCAAGGTACTGATATGTGTGTAGACAATCACAGCACAATATTAAGATAATGTTATAGTCTCGCCACCTTATACTGTTTGGCCATTTCTTCTGGGAGAAGGTTTTTTTTTTTTTTTTTGGTTTTGTTTCTTAAACTGTGGATCAAACCTAGGACTTTGCACATGCTAAGTCAAGTTCTCTGCCACTGAGATATATCCCTAGTCATCTTTTTAATTTGTAGCAGAATCTCATTAAGTTGCCCAGGCTAAGGACTGAGGAGATGACTCAGTCATTAAGAACATTTGCTGCTCTTCTGGAGGATATGAGTTCAGTTCCTGCATCCACATTGGCTTCAGAATTGCCTGTAGCTCTAGCTTCTGGAATCCACACATGTGAAACACACACAGACATACACATGCTAAGTAATAATAATAATATTCCCCTGGTTTGCCCTGAGCTTGTGATTTCCCTGCCTTGGCCTCCCAAGTAGACATGCACCATGATTCTTTTTGGGAAGTGGGGCAGGTGGAATACACAATTAATATTATACTTTCTACTTTAAATGTTTAACTTATGAAGTATAAAAATATACACAGCTATCACTTGTTATTCCTGAGGAATTTGTTCCAGAATTCTTCAGAGACACCCAAATCTGAAGATGGTAAAGTCCATTATAGAAGATAGCATAGAATTCACACAGCATCTCTATATCGCTACCTACACACCTACAATCATCTCTATATTCCTTGCCAACCTCATACAATGTAAGTTCTGCATAAACAGTTGCTATGCTATACAAAGATATGGAAACAGGAAAATGTCATGCACATGCTCAAGACAAACAATCTTATTTTCCAATATTTCTGGCCTAAGTTTGGTGGAACCCAAAGTTATAGATCCACAGATAAGGACAGTTAACTCTCATTCCTTCAGGAAAGGCAATGGCAGTTAAGGTGAAGAAATCTTTTAAAGATACGTAGAATAAATATTTCCTCTATAATCTTCATGGCCTCTTGCCTCATTTCTTAGCTATCATTTGAGCTTCTTTCAGGCCACTTCTCATCCATCCCATCATTTTTCCTGGCTGCAGTCTAAGGTATCTGAAGTTTGCCATGTTTCCCCACAAAGGATATTTTGGTCTCCCTGACCTACTTTTTTCTTGACTCCAGTTCAATATAAATAACAATATTGGGTTTTCTGCTTCCTCTATGGAGGCATCCTTAAAAGTCCTCAAAATTCACTTCTTCTCTCAAAAATCTAAGGCCGTAGGGTTTCAGAAGACAAACGGGTGGTTTTATTATTGCCCTCAAGTTTTATTTCAGGTCCATTTACTGCCCCATCCCACCACTGACTTTTATGATGAAGAAAGCACCCAGGGAGACACCATGAATAAAACACGACACGAGGACGTCTCCCTGGGAAGCAAGGCAGAAGATCAAGGAGGAGAGCTGTCACTGAGCTGTCTAGGTGGTGCTCCATACAGATACCTGTCAGGACAAAGAGCAGGAGGAGGCTGCTTTGTCGCAAAGCAAAGTGGCAAGTGGCGGAACCTGGGGAGCCGCTCCCACCTCACCGGAGTCTGCCAGCTGCTGGGAAAGTCGGGTCTGCCAAGGAAAAGCAGACGCCCTGTCTCCTTTGAGTGCTGACGGATGTCAGATTCATAACTTGATGAGGAGGATTCATGTGGCCTTAGCAGTAAATGCCAGGGGGCATTTAGAAAAGAGATCCTCCCTAGGAAAACAACAGCATGCTGTTCCAGCCTGTTAGGCTACCTATCAAACATGGCATACGTGGGGTTATCTCACAGTGGCTGGCAGAGTCCTTGAGCCTTGCACAGTACCTGGCACATCTCATGTGTTACAAATTGTTGAGCATATCAAGCCTACTTTTAACCAGGACCCAAGCTTTATTCAGATAAGATGGGAGAGGGCTGGTGAGACTTGGTTAAAGGGTAAAGCTCTTGCCACCAAGTGTGAGTACCTGAGTTCAAACCCCAATTCCACAATGAAAGGCAAGAGTCAACTCCTGAGGGTTGTCCTGTGACCTCCACACACTCACAACAATGTGCACACCTGCACACACACACACACACACACACACACCAATAATAATAATGATAATAATATTTTAAAGCCAAGAGATAGATGGCTTTATGATACTTTATGGACAATGTGTTCATTGATGTTTAAATAAAATTTCTCTTTTTATATTTTTTTATTTTTGCTTTTTATCTGAATATGGTTTCCCCTTCTCTCTACTGCTCCCAGTTCCTCCCCGCCTCCTCTTGCATTTGGATCCATTCCTTTTCTGTTTCTCATTAGAAAAGAATGGGCTTCTAGGAGATAACAACAAAACATAACAAAATAAAATATAATAAGATAAAATAAAAATCTTCATGTAAAAGTTGGACAAGCCAAGCCAATAGAAAAATAAAAGAGCCACAAGAGAAGGAACAACAATCAGAGGCCCACTCATTTCACATTCAAAAGTCCCATAAAGCACTAAAAGCAATTGAGTAGGGCCTGGTGCAGAGCCATGCAGGCCCTGTGCTTGCTGCTCCAGTCTCTGGAAGTTTGTGTGAGCTTTGCTCAGTTGTTTCAGAGGGACTTACTCTCCTAGTGTCCTCAGATCCCTTTGTCTCCCTGACTCTTCTGCCTTCTCTTTTTTGGGATTTCCTGAGCTCTGAGGAAAGAGATTTGATGGGCCCATCCTATTTAGAGCTGTGTACCAAGGACTCTCTATATACAGTGCCTTTTTGTGCGTCTCTATATTTGTTCCCATTTGCTGCAGGAGGAAGCATCTGAAACATGATCCTAATTAGTCTTATCTGACGTGGAGTCAGCTATCAGGGTAAAAACTAAAAGATCAGAGAAGTAAAGGACCAGCCACAGTCACACAGTCACCTCTTACCTCTCAACTCCTCTGACCAAAAAGGGCTGAGATCCTGTCTCCACAATGCCTTATCACTTCCTCTTTCTGCCTAGCCATATCACTTCCTGTTTCCTGTCTGTATAGACCTCCAGACCTCTATGGTTAAGCAGTGACTAGCTCCACCCTCTGATTTTGCAGGCAAGCTTTATTTGTCAGAACACAAACAAAATATCACAACAGGCATCTCTGATGAAGGCCGAATAAAGCAACAATCTATGAGTATAGCAGAGTATCATTAGGACTTCTTTTGTTGTTACATATTTTTTTAGAACAGTAGTGTTTGATTTTACCCTAAACCTTTGGGCTAATTAGACTCTGGTTCTTGGTCACCTAAGCACTGTTCATTATGGGTTCCATCTCATGGAGTGGGTTTTAAGTCAAATTAGACATTGGTTGGTTAATCCCTCAACGTTTGTGCCACCATTGCCCTATCATACTTTGAAGGCAGGACAGATTGTAGACCAAAGGTTTTGTGGTTGGACTGGTGTTTACTTTTCTCTTTTCGTAGCCTGCAGAGTACTTTTCTATGTCATAGATACTAGAACATGGGGATGAAGGTTCTATTTAGGCACTGGCTCAACATTTTCATGTTCAGTGAGCTATGTGGGTGTTGTATTCATCAATGGTGCTTTACTGTCAGTTTGTGGAGAACAACCTGCTGTTTTGGCAACAGCCTGGGTTGTTTGGGGATTTTCATGGGATCCCTTTGGCCAATTGAATAGAACCCAGTCCGGCACTGGAAGCTTCATTTGGTGACAAGAGATGAACATTAAGGGTTCCGTCTCCCACATTATTTGGGGACTTCATTAGAAGACTTCACCTTCATATATGATAGGACGTTTCCACAGCACTAGGATTTCACACCACATCTCAAATGCTCCTCTACAGCTCAGAGTTTAAAGCTCTTCTGTTCTAGCTCTTATTCCTTCATTCCCATCTTTCCTCTCCCTTCCCACCCAATCTTCCCTTTCTTGCCCTGCCATGCTCCAGCCCACCCATAAAATCTATTCTATTTTCCACTACCAGGGAGATCCATGTGTTCCTCCTAGTTCCTTCCTCTATCTAACCTCTCTGGATCTAATTGTGACTTAGTTATCACTTTATTTAATGGCTAATATCCAAATATAAGTGAATACATATGATATTTATCTTTCTGGGTCTGGGTTACCTCTGAGTGATTTTTTTTTTAGTTTCAACCATTTGTCTGCAAATTTCATGGTGTCATTTTTTTAACAACTGAGTAATACTCCATTGTGTAAATGTACCACATTTTCTTTATCCATTCTTTAATTGAATGGACATCCAGATTGTTTCTAATTTCTAGACATTATAAAAAGAGCACTAATGAACATGGTTTAGCAAGTGAACCTGTGGTAGGATGAGTGTCCTTTGTGTATATACCCAAGAGTGGTATACCTGGTTCTTTATTGATTGCCAATTTTCTGAGAAATTGTCATACTGATTTCCATACTGGCTGTATAAATTTGTTCTCCCACCAGCAATGGAGGAGTACTTGCCTTGTTCCATATTCTCACCAGTGTGAACTGTCATTTGTGGTTTTGATATTAGCCACTCTGAAAGGTATAAGATGAAATCTCAAAGTAATTTTGATTTGCATTTCCTTGATGGCTAAGGATATTGAACATTCTTTAAGTGCCTTTGGTCATTTGAGTATCCTGTACTGAGAGTTTTCTGTTTAGATCTCTACCACATTTTTAATTGGCTTATTTGGGTTTTTTATCTCTAGTTTATTAAGTTCTTTATATATTTTGGATATTAGCCCTCTACTGGATGTGGAACTGGGAAAAATATTTTTCCCATTCTGTAGGCTGTCACTTTGTCTGAATGATAGTGTCCTTTGCCTTATAGAAGCTTTTCAGTTTCCCCGGGTCTCATTTAATAATTGCTGATCTTAGTGTCTGCACTATTGGTGTTCTGATCAGAAAGCCTTCTCCTGGGCCAATATGTTTGAGTCTATTCCCCACTTTTTCTTCTACCAGATTCAGTGTGCCTAGTTTTATGTTGAGATCTTTGGTCCATTTTGAGTTGTGTGTTTGTGCAGGGTGATAAATATGAATCTATTAGCATTCTTCTACATGCATCCATCCAGTTTGACCAGCACCTTTTGTTGAAGATGCTCTTTTTGCCAGTCTGTATTCCTGACTTTTTTAATCAAAAACCAACAACACCTTTCACAATAGCCTTAAATAATATAAAATATCTTGGGGGTAACTGTAACCAAGCAAGTTAGAGACTTACATAATAAAAACTTCAAGTCTTTGAAGAAAGAAATTGAAGAAGATATCAAAAGATGGAAAGGTGTGAGTTTATGTCTGGGTCTTCAATTTGATTCCATTGATCAATGTGTCTGTTTTTTATGCCAATACCATGCTGTTTTTATTACCATGGCTTTGCAGTATAACTTGAGTTCTGGAATGGTGAGACCACCCACAGTTCTTTTATTCAGTATTGTTTTAGCTATCCTGGGTTTTTTTTTTTTTTTTTTTTTTTGCTTTCCCATATGAATTTGGGTCTTATTCTTTCACAATCTGTGAAGAATAGTGTTGGAATTTTGATGAGAATTGCATTGTATCTGGAGGTTACTTTTGGTAGGATGGCCATTTTTATTATGTTAATCCTACTGGTCCATGAGCATGGTTGGAAGACTTTTGAAGACTGCTTCTATTTCACTTCTGTTTAAATTGCTTACCTGGTCTTTATTTAACTTTAGGTAAGTGATATCTATCAAGAAAATATCCATTTCTTTTATATTTTCCAACTTGATAGAGTACATGGTTTAAAGTAGTTCTTTGTAATTCTCTGATTTTCCTCAGTATCTGTTGCTATGTCCCCCTTTTGTTTCTGATTTTGCTAATTTGGGTATTCTTTCTCCACCTTTTAGTTCATTCAAATAAGGGTTTATCAATATTACTGATTTTTCTCAAAGAACCAACTCTTCTTTTCATTGATTTTTTGTACTGTTCTCTTTGTTTCTGTTTTAATTATTTCAGCCCTCAGCTTGATTATTTCTTGTTGTCTACTCCTAAGTGTGCTTTTTGCTCTAGGGCTTTCAGATGTGCTTGTAGTGGCTAATATGAGATCTCTCTATTTTTTATTTTTATTTTTTATGTAGGCACTTAGCGCTATAAACTTTCTTCTTTGCACCGCTTTAATTGTGTCCTCTAAGTCTGGGTGTACTATGTGTCCTTTTTCATTGAATTATATGAAGTCTTTCAGGTTTTTTTCTTTATTTCTGTCTTGACCCAGTTTTCATCAAAGAGAGAGTTGTTCAGTTTGTGAGTTTGTAGTCTTTCTGTTGTTTCTGTTACTGTTGCTATCCATAGTGGTCTACTAGGATCCAGAGAGTTATTTCAGCTTTCTTGTATCTGTAGAGACTTGCTTTGTCCCGAGTATGTGGTCAGTTTGGAGAAAGTGCCATGAGGTACAGAGAAAAAGGTATTTTTTTTGTGTGTGTTTGGGTAAAACAGTCTGTAAATATCTGTTCGATCCATTTGTTTCATGACGTCCATTAGCTCCAGCATTTCTCTGTTTGCTTTTTGTCTAATGTGGCCATGATTAAGGAGGTCCACAAGCACCTTGAATAAAGAATATCAAATATTTATTTGGGGAAAAACTCACAATAAGGGTAAAGAGCTGCAGTCCTCTGTGAGCCCTGGAAGTGGCAAACTGAGCTCCAACCACCAACCAAGAGAGAGAGAAAGAGCATGCTTCCTGTCTGCACTTATAGTACCTCAGACCACCTCCTAATTGGCTAATATCCAAAAGGCTATTGGCTGAATGAATTCCCACAACACCCTGGATCACCTGTCTATTAATGAGAGTACAAAATTGAAATCTCACACTATCAGAGTGTGAGGATCAATGTATGATTTAAGCTCAAGCAATGTTTCTTTTACAAACATGGTTGCCCGTGTTGCTCATGTGTTTAGAGAATAGACAAATATTGTAGAAAATATTGCTTAAATTTGGTTTTATTGTGGAATATTTTAATTTCTCCATTAAGATAATTGAGATTTGTTGGGTATAGAAGCCTTGCCTTGCAGCTGTGGTCTCTTAGAGTCTGCAGTACATCTTCTGGCTTTCAGAGTATCCATTGACAAGTGAGGTGTAATTCTAATAAGTCTGCCTTTATTTGTTACTTGATCTTTTCCCTTGCATCTTTTAATATTTCTTGTCTGTATATTTAGTGTTTTAATTATTATGTTGTGAGGAAACTTTCTTTTCTGATCCAATTTATTTGGTGTTCTGTATGTTTCTTTTACTTTTATAAGCATCTTCCTTTTGTTAGAAAAATTTTCTTCCTCAGTTTTGTTGAAAATATTTTCTGGGCCTTTGAACTGGGATTCTTCTCCTTCCACTAATTCTGTTATCTTTAGGTTTGGTCTTTTCATAGTGTTCCAGATTTCCTGGGTGTTTTGTGTCACCCTAGATTTGTGTTTTCTAGATTAAACATTTTCTTTGATAAATGTATTCATTTCTTCTATCATATCTCAACACCCAAGATTCTCTCTTCCCTCTCTTGTATTCTGTTCGTGAAATTTGCCTCTGTAGTTCCTTTTTAGATTCCTAAACTTTTTATTTCCATAATTTCCTCAGTTTTGGTTTTCTTCATCAATTCTATTTCCATTTTCATGTCTTAAACAATTTTATTCATTTTCTTCCACTGTTTGTCTTTTCCTGGGTTTCTTTAGGGGATTTATTCCTTTCCTCTTTGAGGACCTCTACCATATGATGGTTTTAAGGTCTTTTTCTTTTACTTCAGCTATGTTGGAATATTCAGGGACTGCCTTGGTAGGATAGCTGGGCTCTAATGGAGACATAGTATCCTAGCTGTTTGATTTTGGTTTTACACTGGCATCTAGGCATCTGGGGTTAGGTGTTGATGTCTGGTTTTGTCTTTGTTGGATGGGTGTTTTGTTCCTTAGTTTCTCTTTCCTCTCTGCATGTCTAGACAGTGTTTTGACTGTGTGTTGCCTGATAGGAAATTTTCTTTGGACTTGATAGTTGTGATCACTGCAGTTTCCAAGTAAAATATGTTTCTGGAGACTCAGAGTTGACGCAAACAGGGATAGGCTGGGGGTCTTAAAGGGGTTTGTCGAGCAAGGAGAGCAGAGTGCTGAACCAGGTTCTGCCTATTTCATCCACTTGAAATAGGAAGAGACCATGAAGAGAGACTACCCCAGAGGCTCTGCTATTGTTCTGGGTATGAGACTGGGGGATTCAATCTGGAGGAACAGAGGAAGAGATGAAGATCTGTAGTCAACCTATCTGTGTAAGCTATTAATTTGCATTGACTTTTATATGAAATTTTATTTAATATTCCAGCTGTCTGACCCTTCTCTTCTTCAGTGTTCAACACAAGTACTATTTATCAGTGTAACTTTTAGATAGATTGACAGAAGACCTTGGTTCCTGACATATTGATGTGTATTATTACATTGTCCTTGGTCCACATTTAGGTCAGGTGTCAAGAATGCAAGTCTTGTGTGTTAATGTGCTTCCATCTATAGATGTGGCTATTATTGCTGCTGTTCAGAATAGAGTCAGTCATGGTAGTCCTGGAATCTCATCACTTAAGAGAGACAAGAGGAGTGATATGAGTTCAAGGTCATGACAGCTTTTGTAGCAATATCTGATCTCAAAAATCAAAACAAATACTAAAAGTATATAAAATAATGATTGATCAAACAGTTGAAAATGTTGGATGTTGAAAACCAAATGTTAAGAAGTCTCCTCCAGTATGGGCACTCAAAGTCCTAGTTGGTATATAGCCTGAAATAATATAGGCATTTTTAAAATCTAGTCAGAATGTCTCATTTCATTGGTTTTTCCTCAGTAAATTATATACATCTCAAAAGTTTTATTTCTGACACTGACAAACTAACCACATGATATGCATAAAAAGTGAAAAATCATTTAATATGTAAAAAGCATTGTAAATGGGAAAATAGTTAAATGTCATATCTAAATCAACTTGGGTCATTGAAATAGGAAATCTTAAAACATATTTATAGGTTAATTCTTGACTCTCTGGAGTCTGATGTCAGATTCCAGTATAAATGTGCCTGTATAGATCTGAAACAAATGACCAACAAGGGTCCTGCTGCTCCAGTGAGAAGCTAAGCATGGCACCATAGTAGGGATAGGTTTACTATGAGAGATGGGCTTGGGGAAATGTGTGGGTGGAGAGAGCTGCAGGAGAGGGTAGAGCATTATGCCCTGGGTGTCAGCTGATTTAAAGGCTCAAAATGGCTCTCCCTATCACCATAGAACCCGTATGTCCAACATAATGTTGTGATGTCTGGGATTGTATCTTCTTAAGAGAAGAAAGATCTAGGTGTGGAGACAAGAGTGTTGAAATAAAATACAAACACAATAAAGCTGTTTCGCTCCTGCATTGCTGGTAGGAATGCAAACTGCTTCAGCCACTTTGGATATCAGTGTGGCAATTTCTCAAAAAATTAGGAAACAACCTTCCTCAAGACCCAGAAATACCACTTTTGAATATATATTCAAAGGATGCTCAATCATACCACAAGGACATGTGCTCAATTATGTTTATGGGGCCTATATTTGTCATGGCCAGAACCTGGAAACATCCCAAATGCCCCTTGACCAAAGAATGGATAAGGAAAATGTGGTACATTTACACAATGGAGTACTACACAGCAGAAAAAAATGACATCTTGAAATTTGCAGGTAAATGGATGGAGATAGAAAACATTGTATTGAGTGAGGTAACCCAGACCCAGAAAGACAATTAGCATATATACTCACTCATAAGTGGTTTTAAGACATAAAACAAAGAAAACCAGACTACAAATCACAATCTCAGAGAACCTAGACAACAATGAGGACCCTAAGGGAGACATACAAGGATCTAATTTACATGGGAAGTAGAAAAAGACAAGATTTCCTGAGTAAATTGGGAACATGAGGACTGTGGTAGAGGGTAGAAGGAGAGGGACAAGGAAGGAAGGGAAGCAGAGAAAAATGTATAGCTCAATAAAATCAACAAAAAAAGAAGCTGTTCCACTACATAAATATTAGAATATCGAGTATCTGACCCAGTCAGACACTTCCATTAAATAGTTCCTAAAATTTGATTTTACAACTTTTAAAATTAAAAAATTCCCACCATTTTCACACCCCTCACTCTGACTCTTACGATCTCACTTCCCTCACTCCCTCTCAAAGTTGTGGCCTCTTTTCCTTTAGAATTGGTAGGTACCTATTGAAAATGCATAAATGCATGCCTACAATGTGCCAAGTCTGCTCAGTATTGCTTGCATGTGTGTGTTTTCAGGTCTGAACACTAGGTTTTGGATAACCATGTAGGGGGCTCATCTCTGGGAAAGACTAATTCTCTCTTTCTCAGCAGGGCTTAGTTACCTGTAGCTCTTTGTCTTGGGATGAGTCCCCATGAGGTTTCCTCATGCACACTATCATGTTCCATGGAATTGTCCTTGTTTAGGTCTCATTTAGGCAGCCACATTGTTGTGGTTTCATGGGTACAACTTCCATGTCATTTCTAAGAGACATCAGCCCTTGTGGCTATTCGGACTAATATGGAAAATGCAGTCAGGAATTACAATGGCTTAGTAAGGTGGCAGCAGCAGGTTCTGCCATAAAATCCGTGACTGCAGTAGCCATGGGTAATTGGCTAGGATTCCAGTAACAGGCAGTATTTCCCTTCTGTTGAGCGAGTCTTAATTTAAGTCCAATTACATAGACGAGTTGTTGCCAAATATGAGTGTCACTCTCAAACACTTTGGGACACCCTACCATGTTTGTCATTTTGTGGTTAATATGTATCACGATTGATTGCTCTCCTTCCTTGGCAGCTTCTAGAGCACCTGCCAAGATGATGAACGCTTGTCCTCAGGGAAGAGGTTTTAGTGTCACATCCAGTCTGAAATCTCTGAGTCCCATTGTCCCAAGTGCTTGGTGTCTTCTTCAGTAGAACCTTGACTTCAATCTGTGGGAAGTGACCAGGTGTAGCAGCATTAGTCTAATTGGGTTTCTCTCACTTAGGTTTAATCTAGGCTCTTTTTATTTCAGGGTTCTGTCAGGTATAGTTTTGTGCTAGATTTAGGCCCATGGTCAAAAATTCCAATAATTTTTGGTAGGACTGCTACGTGCACACACCAAGGCTCACTGGTAAAGTTCTCTCCATTTTTGAATCACCAAAATCACTCCATCAATAGACAAATGAACAAGGAATGCAATAAAATCTTGCTTAAGATGATCCCATTGTCATTAGGATAGGTGACCCCTTCCCAGGGAAGTCTGTTCTGTGTGTCACTCACTAGTGTTTTTAAACTGCAAATATCCATCCTCTGATGCTGGACCAAGTGCATTGCATTCAGAGTCTGTGAGTTCCTGTCCAGGAGTTGGGGCAGCCAGGTAGCTGCAGCTCCTTGTCACCTGAAAGTCTATGGAAGAGCCAGTGAAACATGTAATCATTGGCCTATCTTTTTATACTGTCTGTTGGGCTCTAGCATCTCAGAAGGAAAAGGATGTGTGTATGGGGAGCAGAGTGATTCGGACCTGGATGGGAAGGAGGAGTCCTGTGACCATGGATGTCCAACTGTAAGGAAGGGCCACTGGTTCACAAGACCATGAAAGCCACAGGATGTTTTCCATGGAAACCCTGTGAAGGCTCCCAAGGCACTGGGATGGTTGTACACTGACAAAGATTAAAAAAAGAAGATAACAAAATGGAAGGCAGAGATGATGTAGCTGGATAGTGAACATGTTAACAAATCTGGCATCTAAACATTCCAAGATCTTCAAAGGCAAGTCTACAGATGCAATATATCAGCCTCTAATCACTTTAACTGAAAGAGCACAGCACATTTTACTGATCCTTTGACATGAATCTGTACCTGGCTGTGTTTAGGCTCCATGCATGGAATGTCACTGGTCCATTCATCTTCATGTAGAGTCGCCTAGAAACACTTTCCAGATGCCTGGTGTCCTGTGATCCACATTGAACCTTCTGTTCCTCCCCTACGTCCCAGTCCTTCATCAGCAACTCTCTAAAAATTGATGCTAATCTTATTTTGGCACTGGAAGGGGTAGGTAAATGCCCTTCCAATTTATAAATTTTATCCTCATGATTCTGTGACTAGGTTAGGGCTCCTGGCTACTTTGCTGCCTTCCTTCACTTTTCTTGGGGAGGCACCAACTAAAGGCTAAGATAAAAATTATGGATAGAGGTGGGCTGATATTCTGGACGAGGTCTGAGTATACAGGTATATGCCATAAACATGGAGATAGAAAGTGAGAAAGAACTACCCACACTTACTCTTTCTGAGTAACCATCACAGCCTGTTCTTAGAAGTTCAAAGTTTGGGAACAATCAGTCAGAAATACAAGGAAAGGACCAAACTAAGCATTTCGGGATAAACCGTGATAGCAGATGAATGTCATATTTACTGAAAACTACACAATACTAGAGCATAAGAAATACAATAAAGAATATAAGATTACATGGCTTCAGAACTGTACTGTGCACACAAGACAAAGACAGAGATCTATAGTAGAAATCAGAGTATAATTCTGGCTTCTTCTAGGTAGGCATGGTGAGACCTTAAGGAAGCAAAAGCAATTGTGTCTAGACAGTTGCCACCAGAGAGGAGATTTCAAGGTTTTCCACTACACATCTGCATTAAAATTATGTCTGTATTTCCGAGTCATCACATTCTTGTTACTTGCTGTTTTTAATAAGGTCAGGTTGTGGACCAAGGTCAAGAGAGTCAGGATATGAGGGTTTGGACCACAGTCTTGGTTTGTGCAGGTAATGTCTCATATCAGACCACCAATGCTAGTCATTAAGGTGGTTCCAGTTTCCTCTGATGCCATAGTGATAACTGACACACCTGAAACCATTTTGTCCTGACCTCTTGAAGACCAGATAGCAGCTGGGCTCATCCCCCACACCCATCATGCCAAAATCTTCCCAGATTGTTTCTCTGGTGTGGTCCAGATACCATGAAGCCCATGTTTTATGGTCCTGGGTCCTCTGAGTTGAGCATATCTCCTGGGTGTGATGAAGAGAGGATGAGGCCCACAACCCTTGAAATTAAAAATTTGACCCAGGCTTCTTGGAAGTAAAGGAGTAGTCCCCAGCTCACACTGATTTTCATTGGCTGTGAGTCATCAACCTAAAAAGCCTTGTTTATACATCCAAGAGTTTTGGTGATTAGAGTCTAGCCTTGGGTTTGGGGAATAAGGTGAAGTCACAATAAAGCCATGTCCCATTTAACCACTCTTGATAGTAAGGCATGAGTGGTCACTAAAGAGAGTGCTTGCTCCATTTGAGGTATGTGGTTCTAGCTCCTTGCTGTGACCATACTACTGGGTCATATGAACAGAGGGTGTGGTCCACACACCACTGAATTTAAGCTGGACCCAGGGTACTCAGTGGTCAGGGAGCTGGCAAGACCCTATTGATGTCACTTTATGGTCTTTGTCCTTATGTCTCATTAGACCTGTACCCATTGTTGTTAAAGTGGGTCCAACCTTCTTAGAAGGCTTAGTTGGTGCAGACTTAACTCTCAGTTGGCAGAATTTTTTTTCTGAATATCTTGAAATCTGAATAGGACCTGTGATGTAGTGGCAAACCACAAGATGCAGCCCACACGCTCTTCCTGCCAAAGTCCACCCAGATTGTTTGATGGTCATGTGGTCCCAGACATCCTGAAGGCCCTGTAATATTCCTGGCTCTATGAATTGGTACATCCTGAATTGGATAAATAGAAGGTCCTAATGCACCCACTTGAAGTTCAGTTTTACACAGGCTTCTTTGATGAAGGATCCCCTGCTTACACTGATATCAGTTTGATGGCCAATCATCAGCTGAGAAATGCTTGCTTTTGAGAATAGGGTCTGGCTTGTCAAACAAAACCACTTGAAGTCAAGGAAAGGTGTCTTTTAATCCTTTTTTATTTTAAGGTATTTCCATTTTGTTTGGTCATTTAGGTGAGTCCTTGTCTCCCATTAAGGCTGTGGTGTAGTCCTGGCTCCCTTGTAGTGAGTATTGTCTCAGATCATAAAAAGGGGGTGCAGCCCACACACCCTTCAATTTAAGCTGGACTCAGGGTACTCGGTAGTCCAGGAGCTTCCAAGATCTCATTGATGTCACTCTATGGCCCTTGTCCTTATGTATCTCTTCAGACTACCACTCCATGGTGTTAAAGCATGTCCAACCTTCCTGGAGGAGTGTGTGCTCTAGGTCACAGTTGAGGTCAAAGTGCCGTCCTTGATCTGTTGTAGTACTGATACAACCTGGACACGGGATTCCTGGGTATGGACCACACATCCTTGATTCTAAGATTTACTCTTGTTATTTGATATTCATTAAATCTGTGAGGTGGTCTTGACTCCCTGATTCTCCAGTGTTGCCTGGGTTGGGTGAAAGGAGGGTGTATTCCATAAATCTTGAAAGTAATGTGTTGTATCTCAATTGTTAAACTATTAACCCTTGTTAGTGCAGTAGATCTATTCTTGGAGGGTTTGGTGTGAGCTAACTCTTACTTCACATCAACTTTTCCTGCATATTTTGAAATCCAGATAGCACATGGTCAGACATGAACAGAGGGTACAGTCCACACACCCCTAATTACAAAGTCTGCCCATATTGTTTGATTGCTATTTGTGGCTCAGATACCATAAAGGAAGTGGTTTGTTCCTGGCTTCCCTGTATTAATAATGGAACCTGGGTTGGAAGAAGAAAGGGTGTGACTCATACACACTTGAAATTTGACCCCAAGGATGTTAATATCTCTTGGCAGTCCATCATAAAGTAAGTGATGTGGGAGTGTCATTTGTCTATCTGTTGCTTTCATTGGTTAATTAATAAAGAAAACTGCTTGGCCTGATAGGGCAGAATTTAGGTAGGCAGAGTAAACAGAACAGAATGCTGGGAGAAAGAAGCCGAGTCAGGCAGTCACCATAATTCTCCTCTACGAGGCAGACGCAGGTTAAGATCTTCCCTGGTAAGCCACCTTGAGGTGCTACACACATTATTAAGAATGGGTTAAAGCAAGATGTGAGAGTTAGCCAATAAGAGGCTGGAACTAATGGGCCAGGCAGTGTTCAAAAGAATACAGTTTCCATGTAATTATTTAGGGTAAAGCTAGCCGGGTGGTGCTAGCCGGGGGTGGTGGGACGCAGCCCCGCCACTCTTACTACAGGGAAGGAAGCCTTCTGTGTGATTCCATGATTTCTGTTGAACAGAAATGGGGAAAAATATCTCTGGAATGTAATAAGGCCAGATGCAGTCTAAACATTCTTTATATGTTTGTGTTCATCTTGTTTGGTCATTAATGTGAGCACTTGACTCAATTAGGACTATGATGTGGTTCCTGTCTCCCTTGAAGCAAGGTTTGTCCTGGGTCATATGAAGTAATAGTGTGGCCCAGTTAAGAAGTTGACAGGCCAGGCTACTATTAAGAGCACTTTATTGCCTTTGCCATTATTTCTGTTATCAGTCCATCACCACCATATCCTTTAGGTTAAGCCCTCTCCAACCTTCCTGAGAGGTGGGTGTGGTCTCGGTCATGCTTGAGGCCAACTTCTTATCCTTGATCTCTGGAAGGCCTTACACAGGAAGACCTGGGCACAGAGGATTTCTGGGTGTGGCCAATAAACTCTTGATTCCAAAGTGTGCCCTTGTTATTTGATGTTCATGTGTGGCCAGTTGAAAGCCATTATGTTGTCTTGATATACCTAATGTGAGAATGTTGGCTGTATTTGAAAAATAATGAGTAAAGCCCATAGTGATACCACAAGAAGCTTTCAGATTGCACTGATGAACGTTTATGTTCTATGATCTGATGTCAGTCATCAGTACAAGAATAGTTGTAGGTGAGCCCAAATTTCTTGGTGAGCATGGTGTGATCTGCGTCATGAATGAGACTCTTGTTTGTCCAACAAAATAAATTTACATGAGGATAATCTCTAGCATCAGACCAGATCCTGGTCATGGGTATGTCCATTTCCTTTGGTTATTAAGGTGAGGTTTGGTCCCTTTAAGGCCTGGCTTCTTGTTGTTGGCTAGAGATTGGATTAGATAGAGAGGGTGTGGCCCATACACCCTTGAAGATGATATAAGCCCAGGATACTTGGGGTTTGTTGGTGGAGACTACTCGTTTATTTCCCGGCCAACCAAATTCCCAAAATAATATAATAACACAGAAACTATATTATTTAAAGCACTGATTGGATAATCACTTAATCATATTGCTAACTAGCTCTTATATCTTTGGTTAACCCATTTCTATTAATCTGTATATCACCACATGGCTGTGGCTTACTGGGTAAAGTTCAGTCCCGCGTCTGTCTCTGGTGGGGCTACATGGCTTATCCTTGACTCTGCCTACTCTCTCTACTCTTTCAGCCCGGTTTTACTCTGTTAAGCCATTGGCCGAAAGCAGCTTCTTTATTAACCAATAAAGGCAGCACATATATAGAAGGACTTCCCTCATCAGGGGTTCAAGGAGCTGTTGGGTTTCCTTTGAAGTCTGTTTATGGCCTTGCTAATAATCAGGTTATCATTAAGATCCCCTTCTTGGGAGGGGACAGGCAGGGAGGGGATCAGAGAAAAATGTAGAGCTCAATAAAAATCAATTTTAAAAAAAAATCCCCTCTTGGAGGATGTGATGTGTCCAGATGTCACTTCATCAGAACAAGACTAATTTGAGGTTAGCACAAGATTCTTGGTGAACAGGCTGTGGCCAGAGTTAATTTGAGAAATTGGTTCCTAAAGAAATCCGTTGAAGTCAAGATAAGGTCTTGTCTCAGACAGCTACAGCGGACAGTGTAACACCCTTTTGGGCCCATAATGACAGGTTGTTTAGGTGAGTTCTTGGCTAATTATGGTGACATGTCATCCTTACTCACTGTTAAGGATGTTACTTGGATTGAATGAAGTATGTGTGTGAAATCCACACCTCTGGTACTCAGGATGTCAGCTTATATCCAACTTTAGTGCAGAAAATATTGTAGGTAAATCCAAGATTATTGATGAACAAGCAGTCATTTGTGTGCATTGATGAATTGATTGGTTGTAAAACATCAATTAAAATTTGAATCAGAGCACTTCATGGTACACTAATCACAATGTTGTTTCATTTTAGATTTGGCCCAGTCACACTTCTCTTCTTTGTTTGGGCCAAAGCCTCTTTGGGTGAGGTTAATGCAGGCTAATTTCAATTTTGCATTAGGGCCCAAACTTTCTCAGGTTCAGGATCTGCCCTTGGGATAGTCTTTTTCTTCATCTGGTCTGAATTTCATCAGGGTAAGGCACACTCCTTTTCTTGGTTTGACCCAGACCAATTTGAGGAATTGACCAGGTATACATGTCTTCTTGTTTTGGGCCCAGGCTTCTTTGGGGTCAGAAACTGGCCCGGGCCCACTCCTTCTTGCTTTGGGTCTGGGCTTCTTTGGGGTCAGGGTTCAACCCAGGCCCACTCCTTCCCTTGATTTGGCCTGAGCTTCTTCAGGTTAAGGATTTGGCCCATGCACACTCCTTTTCTTGGTTTGGCCTGGGTCTCTTTCATTTCAGGAATTTCTGTGCTCATGTATCTTCTCTTTAGAGCCCAGCCATCTTCAAGGTCAAGGTTTGGCCCAGGCTTCTTTCTTTCTTTTCTTTTTTGTTATTGATTTTATTTAGCTCTACATTTTTCTCTGCTTCCCTCCCTTCCTCTCCCCTCCCTTTCAACCCTCTCCCATGGTCCCCATGTTCCCAATTTACTCAGGATATCTTGTTTTTTTCTACTTCCCATATAGATTATATCCATGTATGTCGCTCTTAGGGTCCTCATTGTTGTCTAGGTTCTCTGGGGTTATGATTTGTAGGCATGGTTTTCTTTGACTTATATTTAAAAACCACTTATGAGTGAGTACATATTATAAGTGTCTTTCTGTGTCTGGGTTATCTCACTCAATATAATGTTTTCTAGCTCCATCCATTTGCATGCAAATTTCAAGATGTCATTTTTTTCTGCTGTGTAGTACTCCATTGTGTAAATGTACCACATTTTCCTTATCCATTTTTTGCTCAATTGACATTTAGGTTGTTTCCAGGTACTGGCTATAACAAACAATGTTTCTATGAACATAGTTGAGCACATGTCTTTGTGGTATGATTGAGCATCCTTTGGATATATACCCAAAAATTGTATTGCTGGGTCTTGAGGTAAGTTGTTTCCTAATTTTCTAAGAAATCACCATAATGATATTTAAAGGGGCTGTACCAGCTTACACACCCACCAGCAATACAGGAGTGTTCCCTTTACACCACAACCTCTCTAGCATAAGTTGCCATCAGTGTTTTTGGTCTTGGCCATTCTTACAGGTATAAGATGGAATCTCAGAGTTGATTTGATTTGCATTTCTCTGATGATTAAGGATGTTGAGCATTTTCTTAAGTGTCTTTCAGCCATTTTAGATTTCTTTGTTGAGAGTTCTCTATTTAGGTCTGTGTTCCTTTTTTATTGTATTATTTGTTCTTTTTATGACCAATTTCTTGAATTCTCTATATATTTTGGAGATCAGACCTCTGTCTGATGTGGGGTTGGTGAAGATCTTTTCTCATTCTGTAGGCTGGCGTTTTGTCTTGTTGACCATGGCCTTTGCTTTACAGAAGCTTTTCAGTTTTAGGAGGTCCCATTTATTAATTGTTTTTCTCAGTGTCTGTGCTACTGGGGTTATATTAAGAAGTGGTTTCCTGTGCCAGTGCATTCAAGTGTATTTCCCACTTTCTTGTCTATGAGGTTCAGTATGGCTGGCTTTGTGTTGAGGTCTTTGATCCATTTAGACTTGAGTTTTGTACATGGTAATAGATATGAGTCTATTTTCATTCTTCTACATGTTGATATCCAGTTATGCCAGCTTCTTTCAATTCAGGACTTTGCTCAAGCACATATCTTCTTTTTTTTGGCTCAGACCCATATCTCTTCTTCTTTTAGGCCTGGGCTTCTTCAGAATCAGGGTTTGGCCAAAGCATACTCCTTTCTTTGATTTGGTTGAGCCTCTTCTATTTCAGAAATTTTCCCAGGCCCACTTTTCTTTTTTGGTCTAAAATGTTCATTGTCAGGGTATATAATTTGTTTTAAGGTTGAAGTAGGGGATCCTTTCAAGTTTGTGTTTGTCCAATGCTACTTTGCTGTTAGCCTTGGTCTATGGTCAGTGTTCCTAAAAAAATAAAAATAAACAGGTAGATATTGCTAGAGGAAAGTATTTGCCAGAGGACTCTGGCATCTCAAATGTACTCAGAACATCATAGACCTGTCCTTGGGAAACATGCACAGATCCAGACACATCTATCCCACTGTATTTGGAGGCCGCTTGTTTGTTTCCCAGCAGCTCAGACTCCCGAAATAATCACACAGTAACTATATTCATTAAATCACTGCTTTGCCAATTAGCTCTAGATTATAATTGCCTAACTTTTACAACTTAATTTAACCCATCTCCATTAATCTATGTATCGCCATGAGACTGTGGCTTACTAGGTAAAATTCTGGAGTCTGTGGCTTCTCTCTGACTCTGCCCTTCTTTCTCCCAGTATACAGTTTAGTTTTCCCTGCCTAGCTCTACTCTTTTACCCTATCAACAGGCAAAGGCAGTTTCTTTATTAACCAATGGTATTCACAGCATACAGAGGGGAATGACACATCAGCCCACAGTTCACATGAAACAATTATACATTATACAGACAAAAAGATGAAATATGTAGGAGAGAAAGCTGGTTGGAAAAGTCCTGTTGCATAGCTGACTGTGTCTGTGGTGGATAGCACCCATGAGCTCATGTAGAAAGCTTGTTTCTAAGTTGTAAGACCCACAAGAGAGTCCCACCAAGGCCCCATGATGCATATCCTTCCTTCTATAGTCAGATCTCATGATGGAATACCAGAAGTTGTTAAGAGAAACAGCAGAGCCTAGTCCTCCATGAGTCTAGAGGATGCTTTGCTAACGCATTAGGGGCTGTGCATGGCTTTACTGGGTCTCCTTCCTATGTGGTGATGGTGTCTTCTCTCTGTATATCATACTTGGCCATGCTCTGTGAGGGTGACTCTGGTTCTTGCTATTGCAACTCTTCTCAAGATCACATCTCTCTTGTAAATCAAAAACCCCACAGACTCTGAATCATGCCTTTGTCACGCTTTCAAGAGAGCCCCCTGCCACATATATACACTGGTGTGTAACTGGGTTTTAACCCAAAGATCTTCTGCACTAACTTGTCTGAAAGGGATCCTTGCCCACTTTCTCCTGGATTTAGTTTTTTTCTTAATTTTTTATTGTGAAAAAGAAAAAAAGTTTCCACCTCCTCCCAGCCTCCCATTTCCCTCCCACTTCTCCCACCCTTCTCCCCCTCCCCCAACTCCTTTCCCCCTCCCTCTCCAGTCCAAAGAGCAGTCAGGGATCCCTGCCCTGTGGAAAGTCCATGTCTAGGAAGGTGAACATCCAAACTGGCTAGGCTCCCACAAAGCCAGAACGTGAAGTAGGATCAAAACCCTGTGCCATTGTCCTTGGCTTCTCATCAGCCCTCGTTGTTCGCCATGTTCAGAGAGTCCGGTTTTATCCCATGCTTTTTCAGTCACAGTCCAGCTGGCCTTGGTGAGCTCCCACTAGATCAGCCCCACTGTCTCATTGGGTGGGTGCACCCCTCGTGGTCCTAACTTCCTTGCTCATGTTCTCCCTCCTTCTGCTCCTCTTTGGGACCTTGGGAGCTCAGTCCAGTGCTCCAGTGTGGGTCTCTGTCTCTATCTCCATCCATCACCTGATGAAGGTTCTATGGTGATATGCAAGATATTCGTCAGTATTGCTATAGGATAGGGTCATTTCAGGTTCCCTATCCTCAGCTTCCCAAGGGACTAACTGGGGACATCGCCTTGGGCTCCTGGGAGCCACTCTAGGTTCAAGTCTCTTGCCAACCCTAAGGTGGCTCCCTTAACTAAGATATGTGCTTCCCTGCTCCCCTATCCAACCTTCCTTTATCCCAATCTTCCTGTTTCCCCAAGTTCCCCCAATCCTCCCCTTCTCACTTTTCTCTCCCCGTCCCCCCTTATCCCCAACCCACCCCACCCCCAAGATCCCAATTTTCTCCCCGGCAATTTTATCTACTTCCCTTAGCCAAGAGGATAACTATATGTTTTTTCTTGGGTTCACCTTCTTCTTTAGCTTCTTTAGGTTCACCAGGTATACACTCCGTGACCTTTATTTATGGCTAGAAACCAATTATGAGTGAATACATCCCATGTTCATCTTTTTGGGTCTGGGTTACCTCGCTCAGGATAGTGTTTTCTATTTCCATCCATTTGCATGCAAAATTCGAGAAGTCATTGTTTTTTACCGCAGCATAATACTCTAATGTGTATATATTCCACACTTTCTTCATCCATTCTTCCATTGAAGGGCATCTAGGTTGTTTCCAGGTTCTGGCTATTACAAATAATGCTGCTATGAACATAGTTGAACAAATGCTTTTGTCATATGATAGGGCATCTCTTGGGTATATTCCCAAGAGTGGTATTGCTGGGTCCAGGGGTAGGTTGATCCCGAATTTCCTGAGAAACCGAAACACTGATTTCCAAAGTGGTTGCACAAGATTGCATTCCCACCAGCAATGGATGAGGGTACCCCTTCCTCCACAGCCTCTCCAGCAAAGGCTATCATCGGTGCTTTTGATTTTAGCCATTCTGACAGGTGTGAGATGATATCTCAAAGTTGTTTTGATTTGCATTTCCCTGATTGCTAATGAGGTTGAGCATGACCTTAGGTGTCTTTTGGCCATTTGAACTTCTTCTTTTGAGAATTCTCTGTTCAGTTCAGTGCCCCATTTTTTAATTGGGTTAATTAGCATTTTAGAGTCTAGTTTCTTGAGTTCTCTATATATTTTGGAGATCAGACCTTTGTCTGTTGCGGGGTTGGTGAAGATCTTCTCCCAGTCAGTAGGTTGCCTTTTTGTCTTAGTGACAGTGTCCTTTGCTTTACAGAAGCTTCTCAGCTTTAGTAGGTCCCATTTATTCAATGTTGTCCTTAGTGTCTGTGCTGCTGGGGTTATACTTAAGAAGCGATCTCCTGTGCCCATCTGTTGTAGGGTACTTCCCACTTTCTCTTCTATCAGGTTCAGTGTGTTCGGACTGATATTGAGGTCTTTGATCCATTTGGACTTGAGTTTTGTGCAAGGTGATAGATATGGGTCTAATTTCAATCTTCTACAGGTTGACATCCAGTTGTGCCAGCACCATTTGTTGAAGATGCTTTCTTTCTTCCATTGTATACTTTTAGCTCCTTTGTCGAAAATGAGGTGTTCATAGGTTTGGGGATTAAATTCCGGGTCTTCTATGCGATTCCATTGGTCGACTTCTCTGTTTTTATGCCAATACCACACTGTTTTCATTACTGTAGCTCTGTGATAGAGTTTGAAGTCAGGGATGGTAATGCCTCCAGAAGATCCTTTATTGTATAGGATTGTTTTGGCTATCCTGGGTTTTTTATTTTTCCATATAAAATTGATTATTGTCCTCTCAAGATCCGTGAAGAATTTTGATGGGACCTTGATAGGAATTGCATTGAATCTATAAATTGCCTTTGGTAGAATTGCCATTTTTACTATGTTGATCCTCCCAATCCAAGAGCAAGGGAGGTCCTTCCATTTTCTGATATCCTCATCAATTTCTTTCTTCAATGCTTTAAAGTTCTTGTCAAATAGATCTTTTACTTCCTTGGTTAGAGTTACCCCGAGATATTTTATGCTGTTTGTGGCTATTGTGAAAGGTGAAGCTTCTCTGATTTCCCTCTCTGCTTCCATATCCTTTGTGTATAAGAGGGCAACTGATTTTTTGGAGTTAATCTTGTATCCTGCCACATCACTAAAGGTGTTTATCAGCTGTAAAATTTCTTTGGTGGAGTTTTTGGGGTCGCTTATGTACACTATCATATCATCTGCAAATAACGAAAGTTTAACTTCTTCCTTTCCAATTTGAATTCACTTGATCCCCTTATATTGTCTTATTGCTATTGCTAGAACTTCAAGCACTATATTGAAGAGGTATAGAGAGAGTAGACAGCCTTGTCGTCTTCCTGATTTTAGTGGGATGGCTTTGAGTTTCCCTCCATTTAATTTGATGTTAGCGGTCGGCTTGCTGTAAATAGCTTTTATTATATTTAGGTATGACCCTTGTATACCTAATCTCTCCAAGACTTTTTTCATAAAGGGATGTTGAATTTTGTCAAATGATTTTTCAGCATCTAATTAAACTATCATATGGTTTTTTTCTTTCAGTTTATTTATATGATGGATTACATTGATAGATTTTTGTATGTTGAACCAGCCCTGCATCTCTGGGATGAAGCCTACTTGATCGTAATGGATAATTTTTCTAATGTGTTCTTGGATTCGGCTTGCCAGTATTTTGTTGAGGATTTTTGCATAGGTGTTCATGAGTGAGATTGGCCTGTAATTCCTAGCCCACTGTAATGGACTCTGCAGCTCTCAGATCACACCCATGACCATGGCAGTGACCCCTTATGTGAATTCAGAGGTCAGGCTTAGCTCTCTTCAGGGAAGCTCAAAGGCTGCCTGGAACACAGGTGTCTTTTAGGTTGAAACTTACAGAAAGTACTAAAGACTTTTCTGATGGTCTATTCTTGGGAACAAGATCACATCCTGTCCTCCTTCTCCTGCATAGAACTTCACCCCTGGCATGAGCAAGGCCAGTGTGGCTGGGTCATACTCAGCCCCAGTGTGCCAAGTTCAAATCTTGCTCTATCACTTCTGATGCTCAATTTATCAGAAGTTTCCCTTGTCATGAGATTTGGGGTACCAAGCTGATTGAAAATTTTCAGCTACAACCTCTCCCATCACCACCAGTTTTAAGTAGGATTGCCCAGAAAGCAGGATTTCATGGTTTCTCTACCTGATTCCACCATGGTAGTTGATGAGTTCTGAGAATGTCATTGAAGTAACGACTGGCATGTTCCCCTACACAGAGACACATGTACATACCGATTCATCCATCAATATACTAATGTTATTTTACAAATAATGCATAAATATGAAAAATAGATAGGTGATGGCATTGTCTGTGGCCAGACAGCAGGGAAGGGCCCATGAGCTGAAATAAAGATGATTGTTTTCAGGAAGATTCATGTCTAGGGAAGCCCAAGAGAAAGTCCCAGTGAAGAACTTCCTACCTGTAAGTCTTGTGTTTTCTGTGGCTCGGTGGTGTAAGCAGCTGATCTTTAATCTTCTATAGGCTAAAACCTTGACCAGGTGCTGACCTGACACTTTCTTGCAGAGGCCTCTCTTCCTGGCATATGCATAGGATCATCTCCTATGAGTCTTTATATGGCAGGAAACTATGCAGGCGTCCTCATGGTCACCACGGTTTTGGCTTCTTTCCAGGACTCATGAGTTAGGTAAGGAAGACCTTCGCTGAACCTCAGTCACCACCATTAGGGTCTTTGCTCCTACTCTTACGTACATGCCTGTACACCTGAGGGACATCCACTCACACAGACATACACCCAGACCGTGCACACTGTGTAACATACAATTGACATTTAAATGTGGATAGTCATGGTACAGGCAGAATGGTATAGGCAGAATGCTGGAGTGCTGTTTCATGCTGATTCTCTGCCTTCAGTCATTCTGGGCACAACCCATGGGTAGAAAAGACAAAATAACCACTGCAAAGAAGCAAAGTCCCTTCAGAAGCCCAACATTTAGTTAAACCACCCAAAATGTTGCCTTTGTTTTTTTTTTTTTTTTTTTAAAAATGACTTATGTCAGGAGCTGGAGAGATGGCTCGGTGGTTAAGAGTATTAGCTGCTCTTGCAGGGGACCTGGATTTCTACTCCAGCAACCTCATGACATGGCTCACAGCCACCAGTAACACCAGCTCCAGAAGACCCAATGCCTTCTTTTGGCCTCCTTGGGTACTACACTCAATTGTATAACCCCACATTCATATATACACATATACATATAATTTTAAATTATTTTTAAAAGACATTAGAAGTTGTAAACAACTAGCTATGAAAACAGTGTATAGAGAAAACCAACCACAGTCCCAGAATTTTCCAGAGTTAGCCTAACACTGCCACGGTGAATTAGAAAATGGCCTGAGAAGGGACAGTATAGGGTGGTGTAAGAGCCTGAAGCTCCTAAGACAATGAAAGCCAGTGATCTCCATGTCTGTGAAGCTGAAAGTGTAGGGAAGCCAGGCAGCTGAAAGGTTGGGAGACCTCAGTTCTTTTGTTCTAGGTTCCTTGGACTGCAAAAGAAAAGAAAACTCTGCTCAGAACTAATCCAGCTGGAGAGAGATTTCTGAGTAGGTGGTAGAATTACAGGATTTAAGAGAGAAAACTAAAACTTAGTGCAATGGCCCTCTTGGGCTTGGGAGTGGCACTACTTGAGAGAGATTAGGAAGTGTGGCTTTGTTCGAGGAAGTACATCACTGGAGGTGGGCTTTGGGATTTCAGAAGCCCAAGCCTGGTCCAGGGGCTCTCTTTCTCTTCCTGCTGCCTTGTGGATCCAGATGTACAAATCTCAACTTCTCCTGTACCACCATGTCTGCCTGCAGGCCACCATGTTTCCCACCATGATTACAGTGGACTAAACCTCTGAAACTATATAAAAGCCCCAACTAAATGCTTTCCTTTATAAGAGTTGCCATGGTCATGCTGTCTCTTCACAAGACTAGAACACTGACTAAGACACTTCAGGGATTAAACCTATAGAAATGCCACTGCCCACCCCCTCCCCATCCTTCTAAACACCATTGCTCTGTCCTTTATCTCTCTGCTTTCCCACGGCTTGGTAAGATCTAGGTTAATGTGCTCTTACTCCCTACGCCATCTTTCACATATCATGGGTTAGAGTTGATAGAACCCTGGACTCGTATCTTCCTGATTTTTCTACCAAAAGAAAAAGTCCTGCTTTTTTATTCTTGTTTTAACCCTTCAGAGAATCCTTTATGGGCCTCGGTTGGATCCAGTGCTTATTCCATGGTGGGAAAGAACAAGGAAAAGTGGGCTGAAATCAAGAACTACTGTTAGGGCAGGGAGTCGGGTCATCTCTCCCAGAACAGACTACAGCTCCAGTGAAAGTGTGGGGGGGGGGGGAGACATGATGGGTATTCTTATTCCTAAAATGTTTCTAAGATGTTTGCGATGCAGCTGCTAGCCCTGAATAGACAGTTGTCGGTACATGCAAGATCCCCGGGTGGGCTGGCGGAGCCCGCCATGCGACAAGCGGCTACAGTTTCCCACCAGTGGGAGGGCACGCGCCACCCAAGTGGTGGCAGCTGAGGGTAACAGACACATAGACACAGAGAATAGCCATAAGTATTTATTAAGGGAGGGAGAGAGAGAGAGAGAGAGAGAGAGAGAGAGAGAGAGAGAAGGAGGAGGAGGAGGAGGGGGTGGTGGAGGTCAAAGGTAAAAAGGAGTGGGCGTGGCTAGGGCAGGGACCGAAAGA
>NW_026068030.1:4430684-4439807 GCF_014885135.2 Alexandromys fortis
GAGAGAGAGAGAGAGAGAGAGAGAGAGAGAGAGAGAGAGAGAGAGAGAGAGAGAGAGGTGGTGGTGGAGGTCAAAGGTAAAAAGGAGTGGGCGTGGCTAGGGCAGGGACCGAAAGAATAACAGGTATGAGAAACCTTGAGGAGCCATGAGCTTAGAAGGGGAAAGACAGATGTTAGAAGCATTCCCAACAAGGAAGGAACTGTGTATAAGAATTGTACCTATGGGTGCTGGAAAGACCTGTTTCCAACTGTTCCCTATCATAGGACATAACACAGTTGCCCCTCCGTGACTAGGAAAGACTTCTGCTGTCCAACATTCTGGCCTCACTCAACCGAGCCTACCTTCCCTTTGACCAGAGCCTTTCCCATAACCTCACCCTTCCTGAGGGAAGATGGAAGAAAAGCCAGAAGGTCATAAAGGAAGAAAAGACAGGATTCCTCCTCACGGAAAGTGAGTCCCAAGACCTGTCACCCAAAAATGGTACATTCTCTCAGGTGGAAGGCCTCGTTTCTGTTCTGAACATCCCTGTAGAGTTCCAAAAGCCACTGGCTATCTGCCTCACAGCAATCTCTAGGCCCATCTTGAGAATTTCTGTGGCCTTATTAACGTGTGGGAAGAGTACACTGGACCGCTCCTAGCGATTATTTCCTGGGGAAGGGATTATGAATGGTCCTGTTTTCCCCGAGTTTTCTGTCTTTCTCCTTTTCCAAACAAATGTGGTTTGCATCTCTTAAATTTAAAAAGAAATATGAACTATTCATGTCTCCTCAAACTCTTCTATAGGCCCCCAGGTACAATAAACACAATGGAAAAGATGACTGATACCCAGGTGAAGTTCCCTATGAGTTAAAACAATGCTATGAAATGATATCTCTGCAATTAGTGTGAACTTCTGGGTATCTGTATATGCCCAAACACTATGTTATTTAGAAGGTATTTATTGGTGTTTATGGTGTTTTTAGAATCAGGTTTACTTTCCTAGCTGGTTTGGCTAAAGCTAACATCAAATTAATTTGCATTCCCTGAGCACACAGCATGTGAAACGGTGCTGAGCACTTGAGGGAAATTGACCTTGGAAGAAACATTTGCTGCCAAAAAATAAAGTGCCCAATCTCCACAAAGATAATGAAGAATGGGCACTAACAGTTATCAGACACCAGAGCAAACCGGAAACCCGTGACAACCCTCAGGTGGTGTCGTTTATGAACGCTCTCATTTGCATCAGGGATAATAGCTTGAGGCTTGAAGCCAGTCAAAGTGTAAACAAACCAGGAGCAGACAGAGTCCCTGAAAGAGTTCTCCCTGCGATGAGAAAGCCAGCCAGTTAGCCAGAATGCAAAGCCAGCATCACAACCAGCAATTCCAGTCTTGTGTAGCCAGCCCTTTCTGCCTGCCTGCCGCCCACGCTATTTTCCTTCCTACGCCTTTCCTGCCCTCCCAGTCACGCTGCACAAAGAACCTACAGGGCTTTGCAGAGTGTGTGGGGAATGAATGAGGGAAACAAAGAGAGCCTGCAAAGTAAGACACCCTTCCCCAAGACAGAGGAAACAGAAGAAGCTTATTCTTGTCAAACCTACTTTTATAAATCGGATCCTGAACTTCTTCATAGCCAGAAGTCCCAGGCCATTCGCATGAAATGCACAACTCCTCTAGGGCATGGGGTTATTCTTTCTGCAGCATTTTCCTTTCACTTCCTGGATTGCATTTACTGTCATAGCATGTTTGGTTTATGCAACATCACACACACACACACACACACACACACACACACACTGTGAGTGTGCTCATGCATATACATAATCCCTATGTTTCAGGCTCTGTACTGAGAACTTTTAATTCTCATCAGAACTAAAGCCCAGATGATATGTACCATTATTAGTCCCATTTTAGAGATACTGCTTTTTAATTTAATTTAGTGCTCAAAATCTATGATTTAACCCAAAGATAGCAATAAGAAGTATTAAACATTATTCAAAACTAGGCCTGTCAGGCTTCAAGGTTCACATGTATTCTTGCCCATTATTTGAAAGAAAGATGTCTGAAAACAGGCCCTTCAAATTTGTCTCTGACTGGCAAGACACCATGAGGAATTCTCAGTACTAATCTTTTAAGTCCAAAAACACACAAAGGACCAAAAAATAATAAAACATTTACTTACGTACCCACCATTCAAACATTACAAAATCCAACCTTCCGCTAGATTTCTTTAGAATTGCATGGATTGCTGAAAGCCTCTGTCATCCTGATTGGAGCCTGAGAGATACAGCAGACAGATATCATGGAAGCAGGAGATGTCTTTGTCAAGGCTATTGATGTAGCACATCCTTAGGAGAGTCAAGCACAAAGTGGAATTTTGCACCCACAATTCTATAGAGAATAGGGTAGGATGTGATGACAGGTGGATGATGGGGGCATGCAAGGGAACGAGGAGCTCCTGATCCAATGATAACGCTATGTAGATAAGAAATCAACTCTGTGATCTTCACCATTAACTGCCTGTAGCCATCACAGATTTTGACTTTTGGTGGAGGTTAGCCATCAGAGAAGTCAGGGATAAATTCTCTGGCACACACATTCAGAATCCTTGTTCTCTAGAAATCATGGAACAGATGGTACGGCTGTATCTTCTGACTTTTCTCTAACTGGAGAGCTACCCCATCTCTGCCTAGAGCAAAATAAAGCTTTTGTTCAAAGGCATTTTTAGGTCCTCAGGAACAAGTAATGGCTAGGGTCCTAAGTTTTTATAATGCCCTCACACACACCCCAAAATTACTGAACCCTGAACTTCTTTTTTAAATAAAGATGATCATTTCTTACCTGCTCCTACAGGCATCTCAACCAAATTGTATTAAGACTGTTGCATTCATTGCTAACTAAGCTATGTGTGGTTGCAGGGTCAATTAGCTTCTTGAGTGTGGCTGAATAGGACAGCAAAAGAGCTCATCACACTTTGAATCCCCAAAGTGGTCAAAGAAACATCGAAAACAGCAATGAGTAGTCTGCTATATTCTGTGAATACAAGGGAAGACACAGACAGGATAAAGCCGATCTCTGTAACAAATTCATTCAGAACTTTCAGCTGCCTACCTAGTTGGAGTCTGTTTAGCAGCAGACACACGTGAGGCAGCCAAAGTCCTATTGTTTCTAGCAATGGAACCTGAAGGATTCCTGAAACTATAGGTGATTCTGAACACTATGTATACTGATTTTTTCCTACAAATAAACACCTATGATAAAGTTAAATTTTTAAACTAGGCACTGTAAGAGGTTAACAACTCATAATATAATACTATGTATCTAACAATATATTCTATTAAAAATTTATAGAAAGAGATTCATTCTGTGGACTTTGCAGTGCCCTCAACCCCACACTTCCCCCACCCTTGGCAGCAGGAGGGACTCTGTTGCTTGTACCAGGTTCTTGTCACATGAGGTGACAGTTTACAAAACATATTAAATGAAGTGATCCTCTCTCCTCAACAAGGTAAATCCTCCAATACCATGAGCAGATGCCTGAAGCCACATACATACTGTTTATCACTACACACGTACACCTAAGATAATGTTTAATTTATAAGCTAGAAACAGTAATAGATTAATAATAGCAAACAATCAAATAAGTTAAAACAATATATTGTAATAAAATTCATATATGTGCACTCTATTCATATAGTATACTTTCTCTTGTGATGATAAATGATGCCACGTTTTCATGATGCTTTGAAGTGAGAGGAAGGGCACAGAAATCATGAAGAAGCATTGGGCCACAGCATAAGGGTCACTTAAATGAAAGCATTGCAACGCCAGGACGCACTATCCAGTAACTGAAAGTGTCACTGAGTGACTAACAAGTAGATAACATGTATGATGAGAAGCAGGTAACATGTATGATGAGAAGTAGATAACATGTATGATGAGAAGCAGGTAACATGTATGATGAGAAGCAGGTAACATGTATGATGAGAAGTAGATAACATGTATGATGAGAAGCAGATAACATGTATGATGAGAAGCAGATAACATGTATGATGAGAAGTAGATAACATATACGATGAGAAGCAGATAACATGTATGATGAGAAGCAGATAACATGTATGATGTGAGAATGCTGGACAAAAGAGCAATTAGCTTCTAGGGTGGGGCTGAATAGGACAGCACAAGAGCTCATTGCACTGCTCAGAATGGCATGTGATTAAGAACTTGTAAGTTGTTTATTTCTGGAATCTTCCATTGGGTGTTTTGGACGTTCATAGTAAGCAAAACCACAAACAAAAACTTGAGTAAGAACAGAGAGCGGTACCTGCTCATTCCTTCCAGCCTCTCCTCTCTGCATCTGAGTCACCTGCCTCACAGCTGCCAGCCCAGTTTCAGGAAAATATTGAAAAGGAGGTTCCACACCATGATACACTCCGTGGAGATGAGCAGGAATTAATGGCTGAAACTCACTGGCAATAATAAATAGGGTGATAAAAGGTTATTGATACTAATGCTCAAAAATTATAGAGAGGGGCTGGCAAGGTGGTTCTTGCCTCCAAGCCTGGTGACCTGAGTTCATTCCTCAGAACCCACAGAGGGGAGAGAAAGTTGTCATCTGACCTCCTCATGCACTACACACACATGCATACACACACACACACACACACACACACACACTGGGATAATGTAATCTTTAAATTACAGAGTAAAAGGTGAGAGTCATCCAGTGCTCTAACTGCAAGGCCTTGAAGGAAAGGTACACGCTGACATATGGAGTCAGGCATGACATGGAAGAGTAGTTCTGATGGGCAAGGAGCGGCAACTGTGCCAGAACACACTCTTTCTCCACAGTAGTAGGATGTTATGTGTTCCGAAAGGGAATATGTTAAACTAAGATACTAAAAGGGGATACTTTATAGGCCTAATCCTCTTTCTACCCTGAGTAGAAAACCCTCCTCTGCTGAAGAAGGCCCAGGAAAGTGTAGGAAAAATGTTGACCACCATCAATGGCATCACATGGCCCAGTGTCCTGAATGGACTTTAATGCTATGAATTCAGCTGTCTAGGGCGAAACGTGTGGAGCTTTACCAAAATGTGAAAGTGGGTCAATCAGGGCAGCGGAGTAGCCACTTTTATTGCCATGATACATTGATGGACAAGAGGGAACTACTTCACATTGTCTGCGTATGACACATGTTCATTTATAAGGAGTTTCCACTGGCCTCTTGAGCCAGGAGAACATCTCTGTGTCCTGGGGATGCCTTGATGACCCTGCAATGCAAAGTATGAACACTTTCTTACATCCTCAATACTTTCCTACAGCAGTGCTCTTGTCCTGTAGAGTTGGGAACAGCAGGAGCTATTAGCCCCATCCCACAAATGAGCAAGCACCTGGGGTCCCCAAGAGATATGATCTTACCTGGAGCCCAAGAAACCAGATTCCTCTTCTAGTTGCCTATATATGTCCTGTGTGCAGGCAGGAGACCCAAGTTTTCCCCTGCTAGCTCACCTTGGAAAGTCCTAGAAACTTCTGAAAGCTACACTAAGGAGACTCTTGTGAGGTTTCTGTGGAGCTTCTTGGAGGGCAGTGGAAACATTGTATTGCATGTACTAACCACTTTGACCTGGGTTTTGCTCATAGACAGAGGGGGTGTGAAATCAACCTGGAAGAGCATAGGACAGCTTCAGCATTCCTGAGAGAGCACCTATGACTCAGAAGCCAGAGCACATGCATGTCACAGTCTCTTCTGGAGTCACAGCTCTGAGAGGAGCTGATTAGAATGTATTATATCTGCCAAAAACCATGATTTTACTTTAAATTTTCTTGAAAATGTTAGTAAAGATGGCAGGACTTCTCTCCAATTTGAGAGAACATGAATGGCAACCGTTTAAGTGGTACCAAGAACAACAGTTGCATTTCCAGCAGCAAGGACCCCTTGACCCCAGAATGCACTCTTTCTTGGCGCTGTAGCCTGCACTTGATGTCAGTAGTGCTGCTATGCCACAGATAGACATTCTGTCTGTGTTCCTCCCTGTTGTGCAGGCCTGGTCTCAGGAAGACACGAGCAAACGTCTTCTCAAACCAGAAAGGGAGCAGATGTCAGACCAAAGTACCATACCACCAAAGCCCACTCAAATGAACAACTGAGTTTTGCTGGAGTTACTTACAGGAGTATGGGTAAGGGATTACTTACAGAAGCTGAAATGTCCTAAAGACAACTGCATTACCAAAAATCCCATCGCAGCATGGGTGGCAACTCATAAAACCTGGAAACCTGGAGTTCAGAGCACAACTTGTAGGCATCTCAATGGGTTGGAGATTGTCCATTCCAGGAAACTACTAGTCTCTTCCTTTCCCCACAGCTCATCCTGTGTCCACTTACCCCAGGTAATCTGGCTGGTCTGAGCCATTCAGAGTCTCTCAGCAGTCCCTACTGCTTATATATGCTTAGAGAAGGAGGGACCTAGAGAATAGCTCAGCTTCAGGGACTTCCTGATCTTACTGGGCTTACCTGTAGGATGGAAAGTTCCACCTCCATTTAGAACATCCTGCTGCTAAACCCCCCTTTTATCCCATGTCCTATCAAGTTTCCCTCCAAAATGGAAGGTTTTAATCTCAGAGGAAACTACTATACAGCACCTTCATTTTACAGATAGAGGAGAAAAGACAGATAGGTACAGAAGTCCTAATTAAGGCACAATCCCCAGTGTGGCTGACTCCCAAGTCCACAGTAAACACTGGAGTGCATGCGGGATTGCTTTTAACCATCAGTAAACTATTTAATAGATGCAACTTCAATCATAGATCCTTCTAAGGAAGTGTTTTGGTTTAGTTTGGGGTGGTTTCTTTGTTTTCTTTTGTTTTTTTCTTTTGGTGCTGGGCACTCTGAAGTAACAGTCCCCCCACTGACCTACCCTCTCAGCTCTGTCTTTAATTTCTGATGAGCAGGTGCTCATCGTGTACATTAATAGAATTCAGTGGGATGGTTCAGTGTGTGCATGTGGCATTACTGATCACATCCAGATTCTGTTTATCCTGTCTCACTCACCTTACCTCCCCCGCTTCTAGCAAATACTTTTTTATACCCAGACCAACTATTCTTTGCTTGTGTTTTACTTCTGTATTTTGGAGAACATACACAGTACTTTCCTTTGCATGCTTGGCTTATTTCTCATAACACGGTGTCCTCCATTCCTACATCTTCTATTGCAAATGACAGGATTTCATTCTTTTTTATGTTTTATATTCTTCATCATAAATGTACTTTACCTTAAATTGAGCTGTTCTGCCCAGATGCCATCATGGTCCTTTCCTCTACTAGGCCAATAGAAAGCCAAGTTGGAAAGTTGACTTAGCAAGTTAAACAAAGCACTATTAAATGACAAAAAAAATATATAAAGTGTATTCACTATGATCTAGGTTTTATTAAACTAATATTACAAGCCTTTAAAACAAGTCATAAGCAGTATTTATACTCAAGCAAGATGCAAGATACATACTCTACTGCAGTTTGGTGAAAAAAAAATATATCTATAATTTTCTATAAAATTAATATATAGCATACCAAATTAAGTCAGAGTCTTCCTAAAATAAAATAATTTAATGAAACAGAAGAAAACATAATCATTAAATAAATTAATTAATAACTCATCCTGAGGATCATAAATTCCTTACTTTAATAAGCATATAAAACTAAGAGGTTCAATGTTAATGTTATATCTTTAAATAAACATGAACATCACTTCCCATCTTTCCACCTTAGAATCCCATACAATAGCAGATGCCCAGACTGAACTTAGAGACTGGATTACAAATGAATTATTCAAAGAACCTGCACCTTTGTTGCCCTTGAACTGTGTGCCAATAAAGAACAATACCAAAAAGCATAATGAGATATAAACACTCCTGAAAATTTTAATATCAGAAGTTGTTCAAACCTTTATTAAAGAAAATAACATTGTAGCAGAAGCATTAAATATTTTTAGGGATGTCGGAACAAATAAAGAAAGCTGACCTAGCTAGCCTAGGGCCTTGCTCTTGAAATTACATTTACTGTGGCCTCTTCCCTTTGGCTAATTTCGTTTTCATCTCGTCTGGATGATAAACTCGCAGCCTTGGTTGTGCACTACAAGCATGCTTGACAGAAGGGAGGCAGTCGCAAGAATAATGATGAGCCATCTGAACTCTGCGACACCTCCTTCCCAGGGCACTGTACCCACTCACGGGCTCTCTACTGGAGGCTCAGCAAGCGCCTCACTACTTAACTCTCCACTTTAATGGAATACCAACTTGTATTTAACTCTATGGAGAGTGTAGGTCAATATTTTATTAGTTTCTTAAATCACTGCAGTGGCTTGGTTCCACAAAAGACATCTGGAGAGAGAAGAGAGGGGCGACACCTGAGTTAGAAATAGCCACTACGTTGATCTGTTTATGAATCTGAGTTCATTTTTTTTCTTCCATATTTCTGTTTATTCAAAGAAACCTGTTCACCACTGAGGCACATGCAGAACCCTGTGACTTTTGTGATGTCTCCTGGTACGAGGTGGGGCTGTGAGCGCTTGGCCTTTAGGTGGGCCTTACAGAAAGCTGCCATTATTTAGGTGGAGCAGAAAGTAGCTTTACTGGGCAAAGTAATCCAGAAAAGGATAAATAAAATACCCAGCTGTTGGAGGCATTCAGTGTCTTCCCACCACCTTGTAGGTGTGAACTAGACCACAGGTACATCTAGAGGTGTGGACAGTTAGTATTCAAAGAAGTTGCTAGAGGTACAGTGGAGGCCTCTGGTAACTGCTTATGAAGAGCAAATATACTCAAATGGTTGAAGACTATTCTGCTACACAATGAATCTCCCTCTACTTAAAACCATATGAAGTGACTGTGACTGTACTTCAAGGATGGTACACTTGCCTAGCATGCATGAAACCCTAGGTTCAACCCACAGTACTTCAAAAGTAAAGTAGACACATGATTGATAGAAGATAGATGATAGATAGATAGATAGATAGATAGATAGATAGATAGATAGATGATAGATATAAATACAGATACAGAGATAGAAAATAGATAGATAGATAGATAGATAGATAGATAGATAGATAGATGATAGATAGATAGATAGATAGATATAAATACAGATACAGAGA
>NW_026068030.1:4440175-4474179 GCF_014885135.2 Alexandromys fortis
AGATAGATGATAGATAGATGATAGATAGATGATAGATAGATAGATAGATAGATAGATAGATAGATAGATAGATAGATAGATAGATGATAGATAGATAGGATCCAATTGGATTATCTCATACTCCTCTCCACTACCAGTCTACCACAGACTAGAATTTCTCAACAGACCCATTTTTAAAATATATATACTTTGTGTGTGTGTGTGTTGCGTGCATGTGTGTATGAGTGTTTGTATGTGCACTATTTGTGTGTGTGAGCCTGTGGAGGTCAGAAGAGAGCATTAATCTACTGGAGTTACAGGCATTTGGGAACCATTATATGGATGCAGGAAACCAAACCTGGGTCTTCTTGAAGAACAGTAAGCACTCTTAACAACCAAGTGCTCCCTCCCACTCAATGGACACTAGCTTTTGATTCAGATAAAATAAATATGACCAGCAATATCATTCTGTAAAGACACTTACTGATTCAAAATACAATACAAATTAATCCAATTTTAATCAAAATTAATTTGTAGACTTCAAATACTATTTCCCACATGAAAGAGGTCTGATGCACAGTGGTGATTTGGTAAGACAAAGAACCTAGACACAAAGGAACAGACAAAATGTATACTTTACCCTCAAGAAATCTCTATTCTAGGAGATAATGTTTTCACACTCAACATGCGTTTCTGCTGATATTAGAGACTTATTCTACCTAATGCTCCTCTCAAGGAGGCTTTAGCATATTGGTCTTCTTGTTGTTATATAAATACTAGAAAAGAAATATGGCAGAAGAGAATATTAGCAATTTGAGCTGGTAATAAGAACATAGCGCATAAAGCAGCATCTCCCTCTTCGGATGATTTAAGACTAAGCAGAGACCCCCACTGGTTGCAATTGTTGAATCCAGAAACTATTAAGATATAAATAAAAAGGGATCATTATAAGCAGGCTCCTTCATTCCATAGCTCTGTGCTCTCTGGCCAGTAACAGCCCTGTGGCCTTATTGTTAAAATCAGAAGAAGGCCACCTATTTTAATGAGATTTTATATGCAGTAAATGAAAATATACACCCAAAAAATCACTGCGGTCCAACGAGAGGCTAGGTTCCTTCCTTTCTCTTTCACAGCATGAGGGTGGGGAAGGTGTGCATACAGGTGTGAGCTATGTATAATGTATGTACCTGTGTGGAGGCCAGGGGTGGTTGTTGGATGTCATCCTCCAAGGTCTATCATTGAACCTGGAGCCACTACTTCCAATAGCCTGGCTATCTGCCTATCTCCACGTCCCCGTCGCTGGGATTACTGACATGCACCAACATACCTGGCTCTTCACTTAGGTTCTGGAGATTCAAACTCAGATCCTCAAGCTTACATAGCATGCATTTTACCACCTGAGCCATCTCCCCACCTCTCTCCTTTCTCTTTAACACCTTTTATTTTATTAAAGACTTGTTTTTATTATTTTTAAATTATGTGTATATATAGGGGCATAAATATGTGAGTACAGGAGCCATGGAGGCCAGGAGAAAAGAATCCCCTGAAGCTGGAGTTACATGCAGTTGTTGGCCCCCCGCTGTGGGTGCTGGGATCTGAATTCATGTCTTCTATAAGAGAAGCAGACACGTTAGTCACTGAGTCGTCTCTTCAGGTGGAGAGATGACTCAGTAGTTGGTGTAGCAGTGGACACAGGTTCAGTTCCCAGCACCCACATGCTGGCTCACCACCATCTCAAATTTCAGTTCTAGGGGATCTGCCACCCACTTCTGAATGCTTAGGACACTGGGCATAAGCATGGTGCTTAAACATAAATGCAGGCCAACGTTTGTACAAAGTGAGCTCCAAGCTAGCCAATGCTACATCATTAGACCCTGTTCAAAAACAAAGAAAAAGAAAAGAAAGAAAGAATGCAACTGTCTGGACTACGGTCGTTATATCAGGTCTTGAGGACTGGGTTTTGCTTTGACCGGTCTGCAGTCTGACCCTTTAGGCCACACAGACATATGCAAAGTCCCTGCTGCCTCGGTGGGCCCCATGCAGTGCAGATCATCAATCACACAGATGGGAAGGAAGTGTCAACCCAAACAGACCCATGGTGCCTGGAAGCACTGGAAGGGACTGAGTCCCCCTTGGGGACAGAGGGATGGACCAGATGAGACCCACAGAAGCATTTGAATTAGTTGCTCCTTACGTGTTTCCTGTGGAGAACAGAGGAGTGCCCGTCTTTGCTTATCTCTTCCCGCCAGCTTCCACATATGCTCTTCTGCCACACACAAAATTTATGCCACAGAACAGAACAAAAGGATAAGTCCTATCCCATCAAACCCATCTGATCTGAGGCAGGAAAAGACTCATGATGAATATGTCAACACTTCCAAGTTTTTATTTCTCCCAGAAAGCAATTTCATTTGCAGGCGAATCATGCATGTACTCTAAGGCTAGGCAGGATCTCCGTTCCCACACTCCAGAAAAAAAAAATCAAAAACAAAACAAACAAACAAACAAAAAACAATGCATTTATTTCCCTGCATTTCACACAGCACACAGCTCAATGGGAGGGCAGGTGCAATGCAGTTTCTGATCCAGCTTAAGGGGTGACATGCCAATTCTCTTTCCTCCTCCAAGACACAGTCAAAGCTTCTAAGCCCAAGGTTGGGGGGCGGGGGTTCCTTTTGCCTCAGAGCACATTAAGTGTATAAATCATCCCTCAAGAAAGAAGAGAGAAGGCTCCTGGATTCCTGTTTTGTCTATCATGAAAACGAAAGGCCAATCTATGAGGCATTATATTGTTATATCCGTCTGTAGTGTGCTCAGATCCCTCCCGAAGACTGCAATTCTCCAGGCTATTTCTGTTTTAGTACAATAGGCAGACAGCGGTTGTTTCTTATGCACAGGTAACTGAAAGCAGGTTCCCACCTCACATAAATTTATCTTCTCTCTGAAAAAGTAAATGTATCTCAACATGCGGTCCCAGGTTCTGAAGGGTTGCAAGCTGCCCTTTCACCCTAGGAGGCAGAAATCGGTACTGGTGCTACTGGTGCGGGATGTGAGGGTATTGACAGAAGCCTGGAGGAGCGGAGCCTGCGCTGGTTTTCAAACGCCCTCTGCTGGTCGCTAGCCGTAATCGCTGAGCCTGGAGAAAGGAAAACTGCTTGTGAAAGTAGCTTAGCTGCCGTCTTTCGAATGTCCATTAAATCCACGGCTGTAGGTCTGTTTGCTCCTGACGTAAAATGCCATTATGGTGCTGAAGTGTGACAGAGGCAGAGGCTTGCAGCGTTTCCAAAGAGCAGAGATCCAAGAACTCCATGCACTACTCTTTGTGTGCTCTGTGTGCCCTGGGGACAGAGGAGACTGCTAGGTAACTAAATGAATGGATCCAGCTGGTAAGTAATGGCTCCTGTGTACCCACTGTGAGCTTGGCTCACCTGAGAGCACGCGGATGTATTCGAGGCACATTCTTTCCCAGACCTCACTGCGCAGACTAAAAGAATCACTCCTGTTAGGATGAGGAGCTGTAACGACAACACCAAATTTCTTTGGTATCTTCTTTTAAAAGCCTTTCTGGGTAGAAAAGAGGAAGGCACACTCTGACAACAACAGTCTAAGGGAAGGACACCTTAAAGGAAGCAGAGTCAGTTGGAAACATGAAGGAAATAATGGAGAAAGTGTTGTCACAACATCCAAGCAGGCCATCACCTACAGCTACCAGCAGAAGTCACAGCGTAGAAACAGACAGTAGAGTTAGCTTGTTCCCTCTACCAGTCAGACTCCCAGTTCCTGGGATAATAGCCTTAGGTTTCAGATTGCCAACTTTGCGGCCTCTGCCTCAGTGTTTAACCCCTCCCAAGTTGAATCTCACAACACACAATGGGGTAGCTGTGAAAAAAAACCCACACGACTCTGCATTCCCCAAGACCTACACCATTATACTAAGGAGCTGTCCAGCTGCATAGTGGTGGCTGCAAAGGAGACAGGGTCATACAAATTACAACGTGAATAAAAGGGCACATGCTAAAAAACACAAACCAGAGAGCATGGAGCGCCCTGTGCTGCACTCGTTCCCGAGACAACCCAATTCTCCCAGGAGAGCATCGTGGCAGCCTAACACCATACTGGTGGAGCTTCAGCCTATGGGCCATCCAATTCCACAGCTTAGACAATGTCAGCTAATTTCTGTGTCTCTCTTTCCTCAGCTGTAAAACTGGGTCAGTCAGAGCATGTGTCTACAGAGTGCCATGCACATTGATTGAAATAGTATTTGTTAAATAAACTTATTGGATTGATATGATGTCAGGTGCCTTTCAAAGGAATGGTAGATGCTGAGAGCTGGAGGAGGAGGAGGTCGACTTCTGAGGCTTGAATGTGAAGTGCACCCCACGGGCTCGTGAGCTTGCACACTTATCCTATCCAGGGTGCTGTTTGGTAAAGCTGTAGAACATTAAGGGGGAGAACTCTTGCTGGAAGAAATGAGTGGAAGGCCTTATGATTTTATAGCCTGGTCCCACACCTGTCCATTCTCTGATCCCCACTTTGGATGCCACATAGCCAGCTGTCTCACACACCTATAGCCATGCCTTCCTCACTCTGATGGAACTGTGTCTCCTTAAACTGAAGGCCAAACCAGAAAAGCTTCTTTTAGCTCTCAGCAACAGGAAAAGTGACGATAAATAATATAAGGATCAAATTGTTTTCCAGTTCGTGGGATAGTATTTGCACTGGTTCTCTAAAGAATCCGAGGGAGCAGACAGAATGTCAGGAAGTAGACTTTCTCTGGATATTAACTGAGCAGCTGGGGTGTGGGCATGACCCAGCAGGTCTGGCATCAGGATGCGATTCAGGGTCTACAACAGCCTATGACTTTTATGGAGTAGATTTGAACAGTGGTGTTCCAGAAACAAATCTAATAAGACCTAGGATAGTGATTATCCTAGGTCTTTTCTTTCATAGTTTTAAACACATATATGCACCTATGTGTACTCCTGCATGCATGCAAACACACACACCGTGCATGTATTCACATGCAGACACTGTCATTCAAGAGAAGCAAATGAGAGCTGGGAGATGGCTCAGGGGAAAAGCTCTTGCTGTGCAGATATAAGGAACTGAGTTCGAATCCCCAACACTCAAATAGAAGACATGCACAATGGCACAGATCTGTGACCCCAGGGTATGGCAGAGAGCAGAGAAAGATGGATCTCAGATCTGGCCAGCTGGCTAGTCTCTCCAAAATGGTATGTCTCTGGTTCAGAGAAAGACCCTGCCTCAAAAAAAAAAAATAAAGTAGAGAACAATAGAAGAAGACACTGGCCTTTGCACACATTCACAGTTCAATACACACACACACACACACATATCACAGGAAAGAGAGGAGAGGAGGAGAGAGCAATAATAAATCAATTTCTCTCTCTCTCTCTCTCTCTCTCTCTCTCTCTCTCTCTCTCTCTCTCTCTCACACACACACACACACACATGTTATCTGGATTTTTTTCTATTTTCCATTCCTGGTCACCTCTGCTAAAGTATCCCAGCCAACTCTGCATCATCCCACTTATTGGAACATATTCAAAACACAGTGTTAAAATTCCAAGTGCTTCCAAAGAAGGGAAGCCACCTTCTAGAGCCATAACTGGGCATTTGGCCCAAATCTTCAAGCCACTCCTCCTGACACACCTTCCTGCCCTCTCATGTGAACAGTTGAAGGACATGAACAGTTCTCAGTTCTCTGGTGGTGAGCATCCTTATACTCCATCCTGAATACCATGCTTGCTGCCAATACCTACCAACAATATAGTACAGATAGGGCCACCACACTAAAAAGAATGTGTTGGCTGAGTTGGTTTCTTTTTAACGTCAAGGACTTTAAGTACATTACAGTTAAAATCAATAGAAATGTAACCTTTTCAACCACATCAAATGAGCTCATTTGTATTGGTAGTCTCTCCCTACCATTACAGTGTGGCAATCGGAAAACAGAACCAGGTCAACTTAAGCTTTATTGAAAGGCCATTAAAGAAACAAACCCAAACTCATTTAAATACTGAAGGCAGTACATTTAGGAAAGATCAATACAGTAAGAACACCCTGGCTGCTTTATTAAATATCCCACATATGAGAATCATTTCACCCTCACAGTTTGAGCAAACCCATAAACCTAGGCGACCCGCCAGTGATGAAGCAATGCCGTTTCACTCGATAGGTCTGGAGCCATGTAGCCCTTCTCTTGAGCCTGATTAGACACACTGCGCTCCGGCTTTCTGCCTGCATTTAAAACATCATCATCTGGCAAAGACTCGCTGATCAATGAACACCATTTGCTTAAGGAAGCCATTAGCTCCCTGGGTTAAGGGAATGCTAATGGAAGAAAGTGCAGTTTTGTTTCTTTAAGAATAACAAACTCAAGTTAAGGCTGCAGGGAAGAAAGGGCTCATGGGAGTCATGAAAATCCCCTCCTCGCCATACTACCTTGGCATCGTGCTCCATATATCTACCAATAGTATATATTAGACTAACTATTGGCCACTGACTCCATGGGCTTAGTAGATTTAGGTTGGACATAAACCTCTCTGTGCCTCAGGTTCCCCATCTTTGACATGCTATTTCCCTTTCCTTTCTACTTCCCTGTTTACAAGAATCAAGAGGACCACAAACCTCTGCAACTTCTTCCTTGAAAATGGCAGTATATACTTTGCAAATTCTTGTCACAGAATATACTCAGAAGAATTATCAAACACGTCTTTATTGGCTACAAGTCCCACCCAAAGCTAGTCAGTGTCGATCACCTCTTAAATTACCACTACTGAATAGATAGATAGATGATAGATAGATAGATAGATAGATAGATAGATAGATAGATAGATAGATAGAATGTATGTGTTGGCACATGAATATAATCAGGTTACTCTACTAGAGAGGCTGGGGCAGAAGATTACAAGTTGGAAATCACTTTGAGCACCTTTGTGAGACTCTGTCCCAATAATTTAAAGAGGTGCTGTAATATTCACTTGGTGGGAGGCACTTGCCTAGCAAGCATAAAGCCCGGGTTCAATCCCTAATATGGGGGAAGAGACCAAGTGCGGTGGTTTCTAATTATAAAGCAAAAGGCATTCATTCGGGTGAACTCAAGGACACAGGAAAGTCAAGTATTTACTCTCCCAATCAGCCTGCCTCTTACTTGTGGACACTGTTAGAGCAATTCTCCATCCTAACGCTAATGACGAACAAGCGTGTTGAAGTTTCTTCCATGATAAAACAAAACATTCTCTCTCTACTTCCCTGTTTCTTTACTTTCCTTTGCAATAAAACTCCTGAAACCAGAAATGTGTGCTGGAGCATTGAGTCAGCTTGAACCACTCTCTTTGATTTTACTAAAGTATAAATTGCATGTAATGAAGACCAGACAAAGGAAAAGACAAAGGGTCCCACATATGAAGTTTCCTCTTCCCCGAGACAAGCTACCCTCCCTGTACATTAACATGTGACAATGTGAACTTTGCAAGCCAGGGAGGCCACTCCAAGCCTTTATGTTGAGAGTGATTTGGGGGCACAATGTAGTGAGACCTGGATTTCACAGTAGAAACAGGTCTCCAGCCCTTGTCTGTGCCCCGGGAACCAGGCTGAGTGCAACAGTCACGTGCCTGGTGAAGCAAAGAGAAAAGATGCCCTTTCTCCATGGCTGCTTGGAACTTCTATTGCCAGCTTTCTCTTGACCTAAAATAGCCGAGTGGTTCCCTGAGGATGGAGAACAGGTGTGTCTGTCTGACCCACGATAAATCTGCTCAGCATGAAACTTGGCACCATCTGTGGTGCAGATATGCCTTCGCGGGCTTAGAGCACTCTCTGAGTTTCAGGGTTTAGGGAAGGGACACAGAGTTTCAAATATCAAATCACTCGGTGTCATTAGGCCTTTTATGTGTCCCTCTGAAGAAATGTCCCATAGCCCTTTCAGCCCTGCCAGGCTTAGATCTCTCTGTGTGTCTCTCTGTGTGTCTCTCTATGTCTATGCCACTGTGTGTCTGTCTCTGTCTCTCTCTGTATGCGTGTGTGTCTGTCTGTCTGTCTGTCCATCTCCCTTTCTTCTCTCTCCCTCCTCCTCAACTCTCACCTCCTCCATGTCACTCTAGACCTCTTCCACTATTTGAGGCAAACACGAATTGACTCTTCCCTCATTAATTCATGAGCTGCGTTTCCCCAAAAAGAATCCAGGAACCTTAACACTATGTTCTTATGGGAATCACCAGTTTAACTCCCGGCACAGTTTACATGGTGATTGACAGCAAAACTTCATGTGGGAAATCTGTGTAACACATGGAGGATGTTCCATGTGGTTAGTGGGGCAGAATGTCAGGAAGCACATTTGAGTCTCATGCCAAGGCCTCCCTTTCTCTAAGAGCAGTGTGTATACCCCTAGCATCAAGATACCCTATGGCAGTCAATCCCCCACACTCTGGGTGGCCTATGGGACAGGAGCAATGCTGACTGGTATAACTTCCTCGGCTTGTGAATAGCAGACACTAATGCAACAACCTCCTCACTGCCCTGATTTAATGATACTGTCCTGTGAGGGGCATATTTTCAGATGAACTCTGTGTCTAGATTAGTCCTAGCAAGAATGCTGCATTCACAATTTGACAAAGTAGCTACCTTCTTCAACACACAGCAGTCCCAGTCTCAGGGGGCAAACAGTGAGAGACCAACTGTCAGTCATCCACACCAGATTGAGAAAGGATCCTAGCTTAGAGTCTCACTTTTATCAATAGCCTTACTAAGGATGCCAGACAGAATTCTCCAGGAGTTCACAAGGGGACCATTCTGAATGCCCTCCCTAGAACCTGGAACAAAATCTACAGAGGCAAAGCATCCTAGTTAGCTTGATCTGTCCACTTGACACAGCCCAGAGTCATCTGAGGGAGTCTCAACTGAAGTATTGCCCAAACCAGAGTAGGCTGGAGTCATGTTTGTGGGAGAAAGTCTCTATTGATGACTGATGTGGAAAGGTCCAGCCCACTGTGGGTGGTACCATTCCTAGGCAGGTGGGCGTGGCCTGTATAAGAAAACTAGCTGAGCATAAACCCAAGGTGAGCCAAAAAGCATCATTCCCCTTCACAAGTTTTGCTTTGACTTCTTGCTAAAGTTCCTGTCCTGACTTATCTCAAAACAGACTGCAACCTTTAAGCTAAAATAAGCTCTTTCCTCCCCTCAGTCACTTTCGGACAGACTGTTCTATCACAGCTACAGGAAGGGACTAGAATACAAAGAAAGACTAAGAGGAAAAGAGGCCTCGGTTATTCTTTCAGAGTCTGCATTGTCTCTCGCGGACTTTCATGTCCACAGTTCCTCATTGTTCTCATGTAATCCATGATGATCGAGCCATCGCCTCATATGATAACACAATGGTGTACCTGCTAATGTCAGTTTTCAAAAGCTGTTGCACCTGATTCTATTTTTTATCCCTCTTCTGTGTTTCCTTTTCCCTTTCCCCCATACATTTGTTTTGATCCCCAAGTCATCAAAACGGGTTTTGGCAAGCTTGAGCTCTTCAGGGAAAAGAGGACACAGAAATTAAATCATGGATGTTTATGTCAATAATTTTCTAAAGTATTTGTTATGTGTGATGACTTCAGTCAATAGTAGTCAAGGTGAATTTAAATATAAAATATATTCAAACTATAGACTAGTCCCATACTGAAATGCTAAGAAGAAAATATTAGATACACTAAACACTAGTACAGACATCATTGTTTAAAACCCTGTAAATCGCTCCTGAATTTTCATTTGCAAGTCAGAGACACAAACCAAAAATTATACATTAATTTTTTCTGACTATATTCTTTGAAATTATGTAGTGTTTGGACCATCCGTGCAAATGTCTTTGAAACTGATGCTGTTAAGTAAATGCTACAAACTCAGCTCTAAAGTAAGAATTTCTCCTTTCATTTATGGATGTTGATTTTTTAATGTAAAGATTTGTTGATACTTAACAGTTTTCTTCATTTTTAAGAAATTGCCTGCGGCCTTAAGTAACACGTGGGGCCTCTCCAGCAGGTGGAGTAATGTACTAGAGAAAGCAGAGCCACGTATAAAGTCTAACCTCTTTCTTTTTGTCATTTTGAGAAAATTTTTATATAAAATATAAATCACCTAATGGGCTCACTAATTCTTTTAATTGCATCAATACAGCGGGATCCAATTACACTAGACCTTAAGAGGCAGATATATTTTACTGATTGCATTACCATAATAATGACGCCGTAACAACAATAGTGAGCGCTTAGAATACCTTTCTTTCTAAAATTGCTCATCAAGCCATACACGTCGCCTCCTGGCATCTCTGAAAGAGAAATCATGCCGTGCACAGCAAAGAAAGCTCTCCCTTGGAAAGCCGTCTCCTCCCCAGAGCTTTCTGTCTGCCACAAAAGAGTGTCCCTCCTGACTCTGGTAATGAGCCAGAGCCCATGGGACCACTTCCAGTCTGGGAACCTAGTCAGATCTCTGATGTCCCCAGAACACCATCTCCTCCTTTATAGTCATTAAAAGGTGATGAACTAGATGTCCCTAAAGCCCCTCCCTGCTTTAAAACCCTCGATTGAACCTGGCCTTTGATAGAAGCATCTTCTTAAGCCCAAGTTCTGGGACCAAATGTGCCCAGATCATTGGGAGCACGTGGCACAGACACCTCCTGATGCAGTCTGGGTCTGAAAACTGAGTTACAGAACGACTCCCTGGTGGAATAGACTCCTCTTCTCACCCTCGCTGTTGTTGGTTAGCCGTGCAAGTGTCCTGAAAAGTCACGATTTAAGTAATAACCCATAGCTGGGTCTCAGCAAAAGAGTCTGCTCCAAGCCCTCACAGGACCAGGGAAATTACTACTGCTGAAGTGCGGAGAAGCACGACGTTTGCAAAGAGCTCGAGAATAAGTACGATTGGCCACATTACAGATGAGGAAGCTGAAGCCTAAGGAGGCCCTGTGACTTTGTTGACACCACACAGATGCTCAATGCAAAGATCGGAATATTCCCAGTCCGTTTCCCAGCTGTCCCTTCTTCCTCACACTGGACATCAAGAGCTGGTTTGCAGGAGCCTCCTAACAATGGTGATAGGGAGAAAAGGAAGGTGTAAAGTCTGTGACTCCAGACAGATGAGGTCCTGTCCACCGTCTTTGCTACAGGATGGTGTTAGAAGCAAAGCCTGCGATTGATTGCCTGACTTTCCTTCTTGTATTCTCCTAACACTCCAATCCGGATTTGGAGAAAGTACCTCCCTGCCGTGCGTTTTCACCCTTATATGCTTGCATAGACTTAGGAAAACTGTTTTTCAGGAGATGGATTGTCTCCTTTGACCCTGGCCACTTCTGGCCTCATTTCATAAACCAAAGTCTTGCACAGTCTAATTCTCAGAATAAGCACTAGTGGATTTGCTCTGGTTACAGCATGCCGGAAGCATATTTGGGAGAGCACGTTGCACTTGGAGGACTAGGAGGTGCCAAGTACATCCAGGCAGGGAGAAAGGGAGACAGTCGCCTCTCTACTCTAGAGCGATGCCACTCTCCCTTCTGGACCCCTAGTGTCGTTCACTCTTTCCCGGCTTGTCCACCTGTGGCCAGCTGCAGCGCTCAGTGAATTCCTCCTGTATAAGGCAAGCACTATTATGCATTTAAGCTGCTGCCTGAATGCCTTCACTGCCAACCCAGTTGCAAAGGCTCCGCTGATTCTCACCTGTTCTGAAGTTCTGCTACCAATGAAAGAGTTTCTTATCCCCTTTCTTCTCCGTAAGTATTTCTCTAAGTCAGCAGGACTTGAAAGCAGCGTAGGCCCAAACCAAGAGAGAAGACGATGTTGCTCAGTTGGTAGAGTGTTTACCTAGCACACACGGATTTAACACCCAGCACTCCCAGAAACTAGGCACACAAAAGACGAGGGAAGGAATTCAAGGTCAACCTGAGATAAGTTAGATCCAGCCTCAACTAAATAAGAAAGTGAATGAGAAGAATATGTTCTACATTCAACATCTCTGATGTATTTCTCAGTATCACTTAAAATTAGCATCGGGAGAAGGATAAGACATCTTAAACTTTATTAACACTTCTTTATGGCAGAGGCAGGGTCTGCGACAGAACTGGGCCCTTGCATCTCAGGAGATGCCAGGAACTGCCAGGAACAGTCCATGATGCCTGCCTATTTCCTCTGGGCCTCCCCCAGCTTCTCTGCCCCAGCCCCCAAACACAAACAGGGTGATGAATTCGCTTCAAACTCTGCCAATGCAAACTGTGGCTTAAAAATGGAAATGAGCTGAAACCCCACACTAATACCTACAAGGACATTAAAGCTTTGCATCCCTGTGTAGAACACGAGGCCCGGCCAGCATCAGTATGCTTTCAGTGGCTTAATGGTAAATGTTGAACAAATTAGTGTCCCCTTAAGGTTGTCCTGGGGCACATGGAGTCACAGTCTTTAATTTTAATGAGACTCTATTACACAATCTCTTATCGCCTCTTAACTGCCAGGAAAATGACCACCAGCTTAATGTTCAGCAAAATAACTCACTTGGACCTCAAGGAAATTACCTTGAAATTATTACACTTACCCGTGGCCAATGCACGGGGGTTCATTTGAGAAGAGGCGGCCACCTGGCACTTCCAGCACAAAAATACGTCCTTTCCTCGGGTTTTTCAGGCCTTTATCTGGCCTTACCTGATTTGAGGCATATTCTCTTTTGAACGTAAATATTTAAAATGCAGGTGACACTGAGTCCATTTCCCAGTTGAGGGCAAGGCAGGCAGTTGAGAAGCCTGGACCTTTGCTGGCTAGTTCTATGTCAACGTGACCCAGGCTATAGCCATTTGGGAAAAAGGCACCTCAACTGAAAAAAAAAAAAAAAAAGTATACAATGGAAAAAAAAAACATCTTCAACAAATTGATCTGTATACATCCTTACATCTGGTGGGTAGCCCTGTAGGATATTTGATTGACGTGGCAGGGACCAACTTACTGTGGGCAGTGCCATCCCTGAGCTGATGGTGTTGGTGCTTACAAGGAAGGAGGAGGAGCAAGTCGCTAAGCAGCACTCCTCCAGGCCTCTGCAGCAGCTCCTGCTTCCAGGTTCCTGCCGTGAGTGACTGCCTTTGATGATGGACATGGAAGCTGAAATAAGCCCTCTCCTCTCCAAGCTCATACTGTTTAGCCACAGCACTAGAAACCCTAACTAAGACAGTGCCTGCAGCTGGACAGGCGGTCTCTGTAACCATTAGCAGGCTAAGAAGGCCAATCCCACCCCTCTCTTAGCAACACTAGACTTTTAAAAAATATTGCCAGGGAAGTAAATATAGCACTATGTCATATTGAATAAAATCATATATGATGAGCCCAGCACAAAGCCTCAGTCACCAAAATTGTTCAACAACTGCTGTTGCTGTTTTTCTGTTAGTGTCACAGCACCCCGTCGCCAGCAAAGACCTCTAGACACAGGTTTTCTCCCGGACAAAACCAGATTTATCACACCTTGCCAAATAAAGGCACATAAGTCTGAGTGAGTCCAAAGAAGAGACAGAACGTACGTGGCCCGCTAAACATAGGGCGTAAACATAAAAAGAGACTATGCTAAAGGGAGAGAAAAAGATATAGGCACCCCCAAAGCTGAAAAAGCATGTCCCAGGGAGGACAGATAGGGAGGTTTCCAAATGCTGGGTGCTAGAGGTAAAACTTAGGCTCTCCACCCTGACCTGGGGAGTACGCTATCTGGGACAGAGTTGTTACTAGATACTGCTTAGGGAAGAGAACGTTCGCTCCGGTTTGGGGTTGCACAGGGTCATTCCTGCTCTTGTATCGACTTCCTACTACACTGTAACAACACACGGAAGAGCACAAATTTAGACACTTAAAGCCACCATAGGTGGTTTTTCTTGCGGTCTGTAGGTAGTCTGGCGTCATTGTCAATGGCTGACGCCAAGGGCTCAAAGGCGCCACCTTCTGACAGGACGCACCCTCGCATCCTTACATCTGATGGGTGCTGTACTTGTGTTCCTTCTGAAGGCCACAGTGGCTATTTCTTCCCACGTCTGTCAGGAGAACCGGTTCCTTCCCCTTGTTCAGCTTCCAGAAGCTGCCTGCATTTCTCAGCCCTTCCCTACATCACTCCTCCTTCTTGCTTTAGTGATTCTCCGAGTTCTGTGAGGATAGTTCAAAATAATCTCCCCTCCTCTTACCCACATCTTCAGAGTTCCTCTTGCTGTGTTCAGGTCAGCAGAACTAGCCAGGGGATGACCCTGGGGTCACCATTCTGCCCACCACATCTCTGCTCTGAGGTTATTCCAGATTGGTCTCTGCCGGCCTGCCCTGGCCATGGGAACCTGATGACACTTCCCCACTGAGAAGCTTTTTATCCTGTCTCCAGACACCAGGGCCTTGCGACAGACCCTTGGCTTTCCTTCTGGGAGCTGTTTGTCCCCTTTCTGTCCTGCTCACAGCAACTCCTCCTCCTCACATTTCTTACTGACCCGTCTACCTACAGCTTCCTTCTCAGCCACGAAGCACACAGGCGGGTGAGAGAGCAGGAGTATGAGGCAGGGGGATTCTCACTCCTGGTGGGAGAAGTGGCTTGTTTTCTCTTCTCTCCCATCATCCCTTCTTCACTGAAGACTTTCCTTCTGCTGCCTTCCAGCTTAACCTCGTGACTGTTAAAGATCAGCATTTGCTGTATTTTAATTGCAATAAAACACTTTCCTCACTGAGCAGGCAATATGGGTTAGAATGAGTTAGCATCGCCCTTAGATTTCTGTTCCATTTTATTGTTGTTGCTTTGTTTTGTTTTGTTTTTATTCTATTTGCTTTGCTTTGGGACACTGTAGTCCAGGCTGGTCCTGAACTCACTGATTCAATTCCGGCACCCACATGGAAGCTCATAACCCTCTGGAACTCCAGCCCTAGAGGATCTGATGTGCTCCTCTGGTCTCTGTGGGCACTGGATGCACGTGGGACACAGTCATGCATGCAGCCAAAACCCCCATACACATCAAATAAAACAGTTTTAGTTGGTTTTTACCCAATTTTTAAACAAATGAAAGAATATAATTAGCATTAATTATCACAAGGTGGTATTTTTCCTGAAAGACTATGTTATTATCTTTCTGTGATGGATATGTATTATTTTAGACATTTTAAGTGCATTAGCACAATATATTACATTATAAGGAATATTGAGTGCTCCCAGGAAACCAACTACTATGTATACTAAGTTAAAAGAATTAATTTTTAAACTCCTGGCTTTTAAAAACACGAAACATTTTTTTAATATAATTTTTTATTGAAAAAAAATTTCCGCCTCCTCCCGCCTCCCATTTCCCTCCCCATCTCCCTTTTCCCTCCCCCTCCTCCCTCTCCTCTCCCCCTCCCACCACTCCTTTCCCCCTCCCTCTCCAGTCTGAAGAGCAGTCAGGGTTCCCTGCCCTGTGGAAAGTCCAAAGTCCTCCCCTCTCCATCCTGGTCTAGGACGGTGAACATCCAAACTGTCTAGGCTCCCACAAAGCCAGAACATGAAGTAGGATCAAAACCCAGTGGCATTGTCCTTGGCTTCTCAGCAGCCCTCATTGTCCGCCATATTCAGAGAGTCCGGTTTTTCAGTCACAGTCCAGCTGGCCTTGGTGAGCTCCCACTAGATCAGCCCCACTGTCTCAGTGGGTGGGTGCACCCCTCGTGGTCCTGACTTCTTTGCTCATATTTTCCCTCCTTCTGCTCCTCCTTGGGACATTGGGAGCTCAGTCCGGTGCTCCAGTGTGGGTCTCTGTCTCTATCTCCATCCATCTCCAGATGAAGGTTTTATGGTGATATGCAAGATATTCATCAGTATGGCTATAGGATAGGGTCATTTCAGGTTCTCTGTCCTCAGCTGCCCCAGGAACTAACTGGGGACATCGCCCTGGGCACCTGGGAGCCCCTCTAGATGGATGGAAATAGAAAACACTATCCTGAGTGAGGTAACCCAGACCCAAAAAGATGAACATGGGATGTACTCGCTCATAATTGGTTTCTAGAGATAAATAAAGGTCAGTGAGTCTATAATTTGATTTCCTAAAGAAGCTAAATAAGAAGGTGATCCCAAAGAAAAACATATAGCTGTCCTCCTGATTATGGGAAGTAGACAAGATTGCCGGGCAAAAAATGGGATCTTGGGGGTGGGGTGGGAGGGGGTAAGGGGAGATGGGGAGAGAAAAGTGAGAAGGGGAGGTTGGGGGGAACTTGGGAAACGGGATGATTGGGATAAAGGAAGGTTGGATAGGGGAGCAGGGAAGCACATATCTTAATTAAGGGAGCCATCTTAGGGTTAAAAACACGAAACATTTTGAGGCAGAGACTGCGCTAGTTTAGAGTGGTGTAGTTAACTGATTTTAACAAAGGCATGCTGCAGTTACCCGTGAACGCCATCAGAGGGCGCCAAAGTAGGCCTCTGATATTTATTAGCAGAACCTGAGTGGCTGGATCCCAAGGCCTTTTTTTTTTTTTTTTTTTTTAGCAGACTTAAAATAGGCAAAACTTCTCTGGATAGAATAAATGTTTGTTAGTGGTATATTTCAGTACATTTTTTCAACGTGCAAAAATTTAACAGTACCGCTTCCCTGAAGGTCAGATTCTCAGAAGTTCCGGAGATAATGTAGACGCTTTAATGACCCCTGAGCTGTTAGGAAGGATCCAGACAAGGGAGTGGCCAGATGTCAATGGGGCTTACCAGGACACAGTGTGGTGCAGCCCCCACTGCTGCTCTTCCTGACTCCTTCCTCCGCACACTCCACAGGTTTTCCACGGGAACACCACACTGGGAGGGAGTGGAAGGGGAGACGGGGCCAACCTGCTTCCTTATGACCCACACCTGTCCCACCACCCTGTGCTGGTGTAGAACTCTCTTCTAAAGAATGAGTGTGTCGCCGAAAAGCCTAGAAAATTCTAAGAGTTCCAAGCTGGGGAATTGCAAGAGACCATACTTGTCTTTAGAAGATAGGCCAGAATAAGATGTCAACACAGGGCTGAGTCATGGTCTGTGGCGCTGTGACTCCATTGTTTGCACTTGCACGTGGGTATTGCGACCAGACATCCACATGGCTCCAACAGACACTTTTGAGGAGTTTTCTCCCTTCCACTTGGGAAGAAAAAAATTCTGCTAGAGGACATGTGTCCTTCACCAACAGCAGCTGGTGACCGCTGCTGCCAGCTCTAGGGATCCTAACTGTGGCAGAAAATTTTGTCTCCTGTAAAAAGCAGTGTGGCCATATTGAACTGCAGCATGGTGTGGGAGCGGGTGCTTCTGAGGGTCAACATTCCTCTGTAAGCAGATTGCGTCAAAAAGTGGAGTAAACAGTTCAGTGAGAGAATCCTTTCTAACACGTGACTATAAAGGTGTAGCATCATCCAGCTCAGAGGTCAGCATTGGAGATTGAATCCAACAGGCTGATGGCTAGGAAAGTGAGGGTGAATCCTAATCCAGCCAGCAAATCACTCAGCTCAAAAGAAGAGACAGCCTCCATTTTCTCAGGCTGGACATCAGATCCTGTGCTGTTGAAATCATTTCCAGAAACTAGGGTTCAAATAGTGACATCATCATTCTAACAGTGTGTGTCATGCTCTTCCCGCAGCTGGACCATTATCCCTCCATGAGTTACCATCTGCCCAGCTCCTCTGACACGCTATTCAATTCTCCCAAGTCGCTCTTCCTTGGAAAAGTTATAGGTAAGTCCTTGGTTCTTCTGGTACAAGTGTGGTGTTAAAAATGCACCTGTGGCAAGTCTTCCGCGGTAGTAAGTGTGAATTTGCATTTTTAACTACAGAGCTCTCTCAGTGAGGTCAACCCGGGGCATCCCTGTACCAGGAAACCTAGGTGGTGGCTGACAGTGGTTCACAGGAGTGCTACAAAATCCTCTTCGGGGTATTGCTCCTGCGAAACGCTAATTACACCTGTGACGTGCGCTGTGATTAGCATGGAGGACATCGCAGGCAGTGCCTGACATGGAAGTAGCATTCTGTGGTACCTATTATAAAGCAAGATGCAATTATCATCTCTCAGATTCACTTTTTAAAATTTGTTCTCTGGGATATTGAAGGCCTCTGCCTATGTACAACAACTAATTTAACTTCTTCCCTCTGAATCACTCCTAAGAAAAGTGTCTAATGTCATTTGCAGATTATAAGGTCATGAAGTAGAGGACTCATCCCCTACATGTGACTGCATTTATAACCACCCTTGTCCTCCCTTCAATATAAGAAATGGGCGTTATCTAGATGAAAAGGCAGGTACTATTGCTCACAAGTATTTTTAGTGTTTTACATGAAGTCTACAAAATTTTTCTATTCCTGTGAGAGTGTCTGTCATGAAGTAGATGCCAGTGTCAGCATGAAGCACAGCCCATGTCTCAAGGGGGATAAAAGATCACTTATCCTGAGCCACATAGGCATGACCATGGCCAGATTGCCCCCAAATAGCATGTCCCAGTGTGGAAATGATTACACAAGCTTTTATAGTCACAGGACATGCCATAAATCAAAGCACTTTTCAGACACATTGGTGAGACATGTTGATGGGTCACAGCAAGGCAGGGAACTTCTATTGTATGTTTTACCTGATGATGTTCTTAGCTTGAGGATAGTGAAAGAATTCGGAACTTCTACCTGAGTGTAAACAAGTTAGGTGGACAATGAATGGATAAGAGGGCTGGAGACGAGAGCTTGGCCCGCAGTCCCAAGGCTCTCACCAGCCAACAAGCCTTTAAAGCATTTGACATAGCTATGGCTTTCTTCCTGGGCGCTTTAGTTCACGGTGGTAACAGACAGACGGTCCAGTGAACACCGCTAATGCTATTTCACCAGGCCACTTTCCCCACTGTGCAGTATGCCAGTTTGGGAAGCCACAATGTTGTAAGGAGGGTGCTAGTTAGTTCCCAGCCACTTAGCCCCAAAATAATCACACAGACACTGTATTATTTAAATCACTGCTTGGCCCATTAGCTCTAGCTTCTTATTGGCTCTTACTTCTTAATTTAACCCATCTCCATTAATCCGTGCATCAACACAAGGTTGTGGCCTACCAGCAAAATTTCAGCACATCTGTCTCCAGCAGTAGTTCTATGGCTTTTCCCAGCATTCTTCCTCCCAGCATTCTCTTTAGTTTTCCCCCTCTACCTCTATTTTCTGCACAGGCCCAAGACAGTTTCTTTATTAACTAATGGCATTCACAGCATACAGAGGGAAATCTTGCATCACAAGTTTTTCGAAACTGAATTCACTCACACAGCAGCCAGACATGAGGGAAAGGAGCCTCTGAAACCATGTGCACCTCCCCAAGATGAGGTTAGGGGTTTTCATAAGACAAGGAAACAGGGTATTCTGAAGCATGAGGGGAGGTGATCAGAGAGGTAAAGAGGGGTGAAGTGATTAGTAGCCTGCATATGCAAACACTGTCTTTATCGCTCCTCATAGAATATATGTTCTGAAAACAGCCCTGATAGTGTGACTTGTGGGTGGAGTCTGGGGCTCTGTGATGTCAGAAGGTTTCCTGTCAATCACATATGCAGACCCGAAACACAGGGCCTCAACCAATGTGAGCTAGGCAAAGTTCTCTGGAAAATACAACCTAATCTGTCTTTATCAAGGTGACCTACTGTTAATCTCAAAGATGGGAGAAGAAAGACCACTGACCAAAATCATCATGGCCAAATTAATTAAAGCAATCAATTAATTTAAACAAGCCTTTTTATTTGTGGGCACGGGCTGCCTCCCCGTAAGGAAGAGTTCAAGAGGTCAGCTTTAGATGTAAGGAAGACAAGGTTTTTATAGCTCAGGGGTGGGAGGTTTCCAAATGGGAAATTTGACAAGCAAAATAGTCAAGGTTACAGGAACAGAACATAGCAAGGTGGTCAAAACAAAGCGGTCATAGCAAGAGAGTCGTAACAACCTTTTGAAACAAAAGTAGGATTGCCAGCTGGTATTACAAGTTTTGAAACAACGGCATGATAGCAAGGTGCTCATAAGGTAGTCACAGGTGACCATAAGAACCTTTTGAAACAATGGCATGGTTGTCATTTCCTGGAACATGCAGTGCAGAGCTCTTTGTAGTTAAGGTTATAGATGGGGCATAACCCAATCTTTGAGAAACAGATTTAATCATAAACAGGAATAAGCCTAGTTTGTCTTTACTATAACATGGCTTTCAAGCCTAAGATGGAGGCAGACTGGTTCATTACTAGCACGCTTGAGACAAGTAGAGTCAACTCAGCAGGGTCTCTCATTTTACTATTTCATTATGAGACTCCAAAACTACTGGGTAGACCGAGAATAAAAGGCCAATGCCGCTGGAAGCTTCTTTGGGGTTTTCCTGGGTTCTAAAGAAAGAGCCTTCACTTGAGAGAGAAAACATCTCACACTTATTATAAAAAAAATTAGTTTCATTATGGAGACTTGGTTACATCAGTCAGAGAGCATTAATTAAAATATGGTTGCAAAATCACAGCTTGAGGAACTGAACTGAACCTGTAATGAAAGTGATAATGGACATTTATATAGAATAGCACTTCAGCTGTATTAACCCCCTTGACTTTCATCACAGTTCCAGGAAGGTGTTGAGATTATTATCTCCCTTCAGAGATGACAAAAACCAGGCACAAATATGTAAAGTAGCGGCCCACTGCCACCTGGATTACAAGTAGCAGAACCAAACTTGGAACCAGGCAGGAAGACATGAAGACAGTTCTTGAGGAGTGTGCTGTTGTCTCTGGGACAGGAAACAGAGAAGTGAAGATGAGAAAGACAGATAACAAGAACTGATGGGGGATGGATGCAAGGCTAAGGTAAACCAACCCAACAAGCATTGAGTTTTCTATAGCATACCTGAAAGTGGGAAAGATCCTTCTATAGAACCGGGAACACATCCATCCTGTTGCTCAGTGAGACAGTTAGAACCCACGAAGTGTAGAATCAGTGTAGAACCCACAAAGGAAAGGCTACAAACTCCAGGTTGGTAGAAAGGGCAATTGATAGCAAAGGTGGAATTGGAACAAAAATGAGAGCTGCAGTGTATTGACTGCCAGGCCTTAGAGTTTTGTACAGTGTGTACAAATAACTAAGTAGCTACCCTTTAATCCCTTGTGCCCTAAAAATAACATGTTGGCATGGTGTCAAATATAGGTTTAACTACATTGTACTTGTGGGTAGCTCCTAGTAGTTTTCTGCATTTGAAAGATCTTATGATTTTATGAAACAAGAAGACAAATTTTGTGACATATCTAACGTTGTATACATGAACATGATGAGTAAATATTGTAACAACCCTATGAAACAAGATGTCATTATTATCCGCTCTCACACATGAGACTGAGGGTTAATCATCTGATGTGTGGGAAAATGACTTTGCAGGCATGCTACCCTGATTGTGCCCTATCTCATTAGAACTGGGCCCAGGAGAAACTGGCTCTCATCCTCACTGATCAATGAGATCCCTGTCGATCAAGACAGGAGCAATGCTGAATGAATGATTGTTGAACTAATAATCCTGAGAAAAGAATCACAATGAATGGCATTGGCACAACACATGAGGGTGACAAGGTGGGTGGTGACACACAGTAAGGTCAACACAGAGATGATGTCAGTCCTCACCTGGTTTGCAGCTCTGTCCTTTGTTGTGGGTTTTTGCTTGCTTGCTTGCTTGCCTGCTTGCTTTGCTTTGCTTTGCTTTAGTCAGAGATCTGACAATAATGAACTAAAAAGAATGCAGGCCTAAGAATCTAGCAGAGCTGGTTAGACTTGAGTGCAGGCCTGCCTGTGGAAAATAATCTTGGTCCTCTTGTGCTAATGCTTTGTGATTTAACCTCTGAGAGTCTCAGTTTCCTCAAATATATCATGGAAAACTCACACATCTGCCTCCGAGTTGTTAGTTCCCTGAGGCTAAAGATTGTGGGCATTAAAAAAAATAATTTATCAATATTTTATCATATTATCATATATTATGTTGCAATATCAATAAGCAACATAAAACAAATGCTTAAACAATATTTGTTGAGTAAATGAACTACCCTTTTACTATTAATCTCATAACATCTGAGAGAGGGCTTATCAATCATATTGCTTGAAACACAAATAATAAAAGTATTACCACTGTTGGATGCTGGCTGTGGGCCTGCCATCTGGTTATATGCTGTATTTATAAATTCTTCCCAACCTCACCAGCCCCACTCTCTAGATACAATTGCACCCTTAGACTGTGATGATCAGGAAGGGCTCCAGACACTACCATGGGCAAAATCACCACCAGTCGAGAGCTCCTGGCTTAAAGAGACAGAGCTAATCCATGGGAAGATGGTGTAGGAAAAGCATGATGTTTGGTCCATGCCCTAGGCTTTGCTGCCTGGTAACACCTGCACCCTTAGGAACAGTGGGGACGCAAGGAGGACAGCTGGTGCAGGAAAACACAATTCTGCTGCTAGAAGCAAAAAAGTCAGAGTGCCAAAACAAAGGCTGTACGAGTGGCTGGGGGCCCTGCTTTTTCACTACCTTTCAAGCTAGTAATCTTTAACTATGCCATCAGTACAGGCAGGACTCAGGGGAGTAATTCTAAATTTCCCTTTGAGCATAGTTCAGTGAAAAATGAACTATTTGCATTTTCCAGATAGATACACATCTGAAAAGATGAGTTGGGCTCCCAACAGATATTTCGTGCACTCCAAAGGCTTGACAACCCCTAGAGCACCCTGCTATTCAGTTGTTTCTTTACTAGGTCAACTGCTAATCAGTAAGTGGTCCCATAAAAGGAGAAGGAGACAGATCTAAATAAATAATGTGGCTTCCCACTGAGCTCATTAAGGAGCCCTGCTTAAGGAAGGTGTTTCTGAAGAATAGAAGAAGAGAGAGGCCTCATCAAGGACAATGTGAGCTTCAAAATGGGAGTGGGAACAAACATGAGAACTTGGTCTGGCTGCCTCAGAAATTTAGCATAGATGCTCCTGCAATCCTGAGTCCTTAGCCAGATGTCAGACCCCCAGCAATTAGCGAAGGCTCACGAAGTAGAAAATCCATCAGAACAAGTTGTGTCTACTTCTTGTCATTTACTACCTAAATGATGTCCTAGATTTTTATGAGTCTGGTTTTAAGCAGCAAGTTGTCTCTCAGGAAATGTAATTTGGAACCTAAGGGAGATGGAGAGGGCCCTGTGTCTGTCCCCCATTTCCAATAGTTCTATCAACACCTTGAGTAAAGACACTAACACTAATTAATAGCAACACATGCTTGAGAGGAATGATCTAATGTTCAGGATGACAAAACCTTTCAAATGTACCTTGACAAGGTAGAAAGATGGGATACAAATATTGGGGTGTAATACTATTCCACACTTAGAAAGAATAAAAAAAATTAAAGGAGATCAGAGATTCCCAGACTCAAGAAAAACCTCAGGTGAATGGTGTGAGCACCATTCTTTTTTTTTTTTTTTTTTTTTTTTTTTTTTTTTTTTTTTTTTTGGTTTTTCGAGACAGGGTTTCTCTGTGTAGCTTTGGTGCCTGTCCTGGAACTGGATCTGTAGACCTGGCTGGTCTCGAACTCACAGAGATCCGCCTGCCTCTGCCTCCCGAGTACTGGGATGCACCGTTCTTCAGTAACTGATTCTTCAATGAATCTAAGACGGAGCCACTAGGGAGATGGTGTCTGCGGTGTCTGGAGTAGATTGACAGTCTTCTGAGAAGACCAGATAGATACAGACCCATAACCAAAAGGCCCAGGAAGAGTTACTCAGACTGAGTTATGACTGGAGACAAGCTGCAGAATTAGTTGGTCGGGCCCGCTCAACTGGCTGGAACAGACACAGGGAGTACAAGTTTGAAGGGAGAAATTCCATCTCTACAAGTGGGATGATCTCCTCCTTACAAACAAGATGATAATGAAGTCTGTATGCTAGAGAGTATTCCAGATACTAAGGAGCTTTTCAGACTGAGTAAATCCAAACTAGATGAAGCCTGTATGCCTTTGAAACTCCATGAAGTCTGGTGGGAATATGCTTCTGTGAAGGAGTGAGCAATGCAGTATCTGTTTGAGAGATGAGATGCTAACTATATTCTGGATTGCTTGATATCATCTACTGTATGACTATATCACAGGTGTGAATTTCGATTCAGTATACTGAGCATCACATCACTATAAATTCTGTTATTGAACAGTCAATGTGCTCAAGGTGGCAGTATTTATTTTCATTTTAGAGAGTGATTAGCCATTTTTTATTAATTTTTCAAGCAAACTCTTTGTGCCACTGTTGTGACTCAGACTCATATAGAATCACAATAAAGTGGGTCTATTCACTATAAAAGGACAATGCAGCCTCTCTGCTTGCATCCGAGAAGCCACCCTTGGGGAGAAACCAACTACTCAAGTTGAGTAACCCTTGTTTTACGGCTTCTCAGCTGCAGGAACTGGGGTAGGATAGTAAAATCTGAGGTAACTTTTTACACTGAGTTTTATATAGTTTGTAAGTCATACTGGTCCCAGATTCTAACATTGCCTAACTACTTTACTGTCCAAAGCCACTTTGGTAGGAAATGTGTCTCCTGGTAACCATTGTGTGCACTCCATTGCCATCCATACTCCAAATGTGACAATCCCTGGCAATAAGAAATCCTCATATTCTCGAGCTTTCCACTCCTTCCAGAACTTTGGCAGTACTTCACACAACAGAAAGTAACATATTTAATTTTTCAACCCTTGATCAAAGCTGTGGTAGGCATTACACAGCTCACTGAAAATTTCTGGCCAAGGAATTATGAACTGAAAAAGTGTGTACCACTCCCAAGACAGAACATTCCATTGCGGACCCAAGGCCCCCTAAAGCTTCCTGTTCCCTTGTCACTCGGGCAGGGTGACTAATAAACCTCAAGTGGTGCTTGTTCTACATGCCAGGTCCTGTGACCACATGAAGAGAGAACCCCTTTTATTCATGATGAATATATGGCATGAAAAAAAAAACCTTTGTTTTGTAAGCCAACGATGACTACAGGACTGTTTTTTACTATGGCACAGCCTAACCTGCTCCAATTGGCACATGAAGATTGCCATAAAGAGGAGACTTTGTTTCCTCAAACTTGGACTTCAGGTCTTAACATTCCATTTGCCAACTATGTGACATAAGCAAGCTACTTCTGCTTCTCATCTTGGTTATCTGTTTCCTCTGTGTAAACTGACAACAGCCATGCCCTAACTTCAAAAAATAAGATTTAGCAGGCAACATAGTATATGCCCCATATTATGTCTATAATACATAATAGTGATTTCTAATCCTTCGAAATTAAACAAATATATATTCATCATATCCAGTGTGGGGCATTGTGTAAGGAACTGGAGATTTCAGTAGTGTCAAACTCTCCCAGTTTCTGTCTTTGGAAGGCTCAGATTTTAGCTGGAAGAGAAGAGAAGGTGAGGCAATTAGAATGGCAAGTGGCAAGACTGGGAGAAGATGGTCTAGGCGTTTCAGAGCAGTCTAGTCAGAGATTGAGAGGTTCAGCACCATGCTACTGTGAAATCTAAGAGCCAAGAATGCAGTGCAAAGTACTGGGGGGATCACTCTTACTGCCTGTGCTCCACAGTCAAGGTGGCAACAAGGCCAAGTGAATTCTTGTACCTTGGATCACAAGAATGTGTGTATATGTTAGTTATGTAAAAGTGACATTATTTATGCTAGAATGCATGAGGTGTATTGACAGCTAGCATAAGAGCATTGGGAACATTCTTGGTGTCTGGAGCTATTTGCAAAGCCCATGTACCATTCTAGCAATTTGATCTGAGTAGGTCTGAGTAGGAAAAGCTGCCCTGAGAACTCTGAGGCAGTCATAGAACTTCTGATTGCAGATAACATCAGATAAGCCATTTATAAATAATCACTCAGAGTTATTATTAATTATAAATGTTTGGCCAATGGCTCAGGCTTATTACTAGCTAGCTCTTATATCTAAATTAACCCATTTCTGTAGGTGGAGACTGCTTGTTCATTTCCCAGCCACCCAGATCCAAATAATAACACAGAAACCATATTAATTGCAACACTGTTTGGCCACTAGCTTATACATATTTCTAGCAAACTCTTACATCTTAAATTAACCTACTTCTTTTAATTTATGAATCACCACAAGGTTGTGGCCTACCAACAAGTTTCTGACTGGTGACTGGTGTCTTTCTCCTTCAGCAGTTACATGGTGTCTCTTTGACTCTGCCTACTTTCTCCCTATATCTCTGGATTTCCCGCCTGGCTTTATTCTACCCTGCCAGAGTCCTAAAGCAGATTCTTTATTAACCAATGGTAATAAAATATATTCACAGCATACAGAGAGAATCCCACATCACATTTCTATTAATCTGTTTATTGCCACATGGCTGTGACATTACTTCATTTTCTTCCTTGGTGACTAGCTGGCATCCCGTAGACTCCACCTTCTTTTTCCCTATTTCTTTGGATTTCCTGCCTGAATCTATCTTGCCCTGTCATAGGCCAAAAGAGCTTATTTATCAACCAGTGAGAGCAACACATTTTCACAGCATACAGAAGGACATCCCACATCCTTACAACATCTGCTACTGCCATGCACAGAATAACTTGACTGTTCAAGGAAATGCAGTGTTTTTATATGCCTGTGATAAACTGATCCTCCAGGATCACAAGGACTACCAGATATGCATCTGGCTTAAGTTGACCCCTTCATCATTTAAATATACCTTTCTGCTTGAGCTATTCTTTCTCAAACACAAATGCTCATTCTCTCTAGTGGTGTGCTTCATTTGTTCCACCCTTTTCTTGCTTCTTTTTTCCCTTCCTTCCTTTCTTTCTTTTCTCTTTATGATAGAATTCCATGTAGCTCAGGCTTACCTCAAACTCCCTATGTATTCACGGATGACCCTGAACTTCTGATCCTCCTGCCCTCACTTCCTGAGTAATAGGACTACAGGCATGTACTAGAATATTCAGTATATGTGGTGCTGGGGATCAAACCCAGAGCTTCAACCATGCTAGGAAAGTACTATACAGATTGAGCAACACACACACACACACACACACACACACACACACACTTTTTTTTTCTATAGAAGGATGGCCAGGCATATAAAAAACCAAAGAGAGAAGGCAGCAGCATATAGGCTATATATCTACACAATGTGAGAATAGGGAAGAAGTTGAATTTATACCAGCCCTTGAGTTTGCACAGCCTAGGAGCTGCTGGCCAGCAGCCTAGCACTCTATGTCTTCTAATTGTCACTACATGCTCTTCTAGCCGTGGGGGTTAAACCCTAAGGTAGTTGAACTTTGAGTTCCACAGGGCATCTGTCCTCATCTTTGTCATTACTACTGTCCCCTCATCTCCCATTTGGGACAAATCCATGAGTCTCTGTCATATCCTCCATGTTCCCCATGAAAACCTGTCAATATCCACATGTCAGGCCCATGGTAGATTTGGTGGTATCTACCACAGAATCCATGCGTCTGGAACAAAAGTTGAAAATCTTGCTACTACTTTTGTCTCCTCATATAATTGAGCTGGCCCCTGTTGCTACAGGTCCCCCTACACAGTCTATCCCAAAATACCTAGGATGGGGAGTAATGCAAAAGCCCTTGCCCTGAATCTTCCTCACCTTCCACATTTCTCGTCTACTCTGCACCTCATTCTTTGCTCATAGATCTCTTGGCCTTTACACTGGAACAATCTTTGCTTGTACTTTCTATACAAGCCGGCTGACTTACAAAAACGTAATGGTTTCAAATATCAGCTCCATGTTTTCTGCTAACCTGGTGTCAGCTGAAGATGGAGTAGCTCTGCCTTGACTCTTCTCATCCCAGGACTAGAACTATCACAAACATGTTCATCCCAAGGCGCTGGCAGGCCCAAGACTACAAACCCACTCTTGCAAGCAGTTTTCAACCTTTTGATTTTCGTCCCACCACTAATATTCATAGGCTCTGCTTCTTCCACGAGAGGGATAGAAAAACCACAGAGCAAAGGACACAGGGAGAAACGAAGAACCAGGGCCACCCATGTGGACCCAAAGTTAACCATTGTCATCTAATCTTCCTGTGGCTAAGAGATACCTTGTGCCATCTCCTAGTTAAGTAGGAGTGCATGCTGTCTCTGAATATCTCTGTGGCATGGTTTCTCCAAGCACTGCAAGCTGTGAATAAAGACACATGGGAACATAACTTATTTGCTCAAAAGTGTGCTGGGTGCTTATTGTTCTGTGTTGCCCAGACAATAGATGGTAGTCATACTTACGGTTGGAATGAGTATGTTTAAGAAAGCTGAAGGAAAGGGACAAATAGCAAGAGAAGGAGAGGAGGGGATTCAAAACATCTGGCAGAAATCAATTGTGGAAGCCAAGGCAGTCACCTAGATGTCTCACTAAGCTTCCTCTCCATGGAGGAGCTTCCATGGCTGAACTTCCGGCCTCTCCTTCCCTCTGCAGCCATTTTTATATCACGAGGCAAACAATGGCAGTAACCTTCATTGGAAATGGTTCACTTTATAGGTGTTCTCGGGGCCACGGTGTATTTACTCTTGAACTCTTTTGCTGTTTTCTTCTTGTCACAGAACTAGTGTAGGGGCCACCTATCCCAAGACAAAGCAGGATAATTTGAAACAAACATGTTTGGGTCTTAAATGAGGTCGGGAAAACCCTCCCTCCCAATCCAGCCTCTGAGCAAGCACAGAGCACATGACAGTTTTAGTGATACACTGTACATTACATTTATGGGTGCCAGGTGATGGACAGGCGATGAATAAAACATGAAATCCTCTGTCTTTAAGCTGTGTGTTTTCTCATGAATGTAGACAAAGAATGAGTAGAGAATTGTGGAGTAGAAGTGTTAGCTAGCTGTAAGTGCTAAGAAGAAAGAAAATAAGGAGGATGGTAACAGAGAGAGAGGGCGCACACAAAGATGGCCAGAAAAGCCCTCTTTGAGGCAGTAAAGTTCAAGAAGTGTCCTGGGTGAAATGGGAGAGACAGAGTTGAGATCTGTGGCCTTACATGAAGGCTGAGGGCAATTGAAAATCTATATGAAGCGAGGGTAAGTCTGGCTTGTCCAAGGGTGAAGGAAAACCCGAGATCAATGGGCAAAGTGGGAAGAAACGGGGGAGTGAGAGAGTCAGAAGCCAGATTGCCCCGATGGAGACCAAGTAGAAGGTCTGAGCATGTGTGCAGTATGGTCTGATGTATGTATTAGAAAGGGCATGCCAACTGCCTGAGCCATTTTACCTAGAGAAGAAGGGTCAGGCAGGTGGAAGGCCAAGATGAATACTGAAACCGGTCACATGGCAGATGCTGAGTTGAGATAAGAGAGAACGGAGCTTGAACTACAGGAGGTGTAGTGGTGGTGATGGAGATGCCCTTAAGGGTCCTTCATCCATGGGAGAGCACCCAGCAGGTGTCTTCAGGATGAGTGCCTGAGACACTAACGCATATAAGGGACAAAAAGAAGCATCCAGAAGAGAAAGCCAGAGTTGCCACTGTTCACTGCTCTATTTCCTGCCTCAGCCAGTGCAGACTGAGAAATACACAGGGATAAGCCATCATTACAGCTGATGACTCTGATCTTCTTTTCAAATTGTTATTGGAGAGAAAGACTAATATATCTCTTAAGATGGAGATAGAGAGAATGTGGCAGCGGAATTGCCTGCTACTATATTCAGAGTGAGACCCTGATGGGGACTCATTTCTGGTAATTCATCTCCACCTCCGAAACAAGGGAGGCAGCATATTGATAAATGAACACTTGGCGAACAGCTAATTGAAATTTCAGGTCAGTTGCCTTTGGGTTTTATTATAAAGACAGAGGCGGCAGTTAAACACGGATGGGAAATATGTTTTAAGTGATAAGCAAGGAATACCATTAAAGTGGGTAAGGGGAAATTAGGAAATTGTGAGAAGAATTAAGAAATTATAAAAAATGAGAGGAAATAAAGAAAAGATGATGCTTTCTTCATGTTTGTTTGGTTTAGAAGAATATCCCCAGTGCTTTATCTTGAAGGTTGACTGCTCATTTTTTTACTTGCACTAATTTCCACTCGTACACATTTATTCTTTATTATGATTATACTTCATTATGATTACCTCATAGATTTATAAGAGACCCAGAGACATAACTGATGGGCTTGTTACTGTCTTACAGCTGAGAAAAACAAGGCCCACTAAGTTAGAGCTACTTGACCACATCTGTGTACCCAGTGTCTCAATATTGTTGCCAACATAACATAACACTCTATTGTAATAATGTTTGCTTGTCGCCCAGATGTAGCTTTACCAAGTAAAATGAATACTTAGAGTAACAGGGCCTAACAGACATTGTGCCAGAAGTCTACCTGTCACATTTGCTGAGGGTGCCTAAGCAGGCTTTTCTGTACCTGAGTTCCAGTTTCTTAAACGGTGAATGTAATCACACCACTATCCTAGCTTTGTCGTGAAGATGGAACCTGGCATTGGATGTGGCGGGTTTGGAGTAGCGCCAGGCCCATAGCAAATATCGAGCACCCCCTGGGCTGTATTGCAGCTTGAAAGATCTGGGTCCCCTGATACCTGATGAAGTCAGTAACCCGGGAGTCAGTGTGATGGGAGAAGAAAAAGCTTTTTTGGCAACAAGCCAGCGGGTTGAAAACAAAGGGCTTTCACAGGAAGGCCGTCTTGCCAGGAGTCACAGACACAATTGCTTAGACGGCGTTTCACAGGGTCTAATTTTAGTTATAGCCAGGTAGATACTAGAAAGGTCATTAAATCTTATTTTTCTTTTTTTTATTGAAAGAAAAAAAAAGAAATTCCCACCTCCTCCAAGTCTCCTATTTCCCTCCCCCTCCTCCCACTCTTCTCCTCCTCCCCCCACTCCTATCCCCCTCCCTCTCCAGTCCAAAGAGCAGTCAGGGTTCCCTGCCCTGTGGAAAATCCAAGGTCCTCCCCCCTCCATCCAGATCTAGGAAGGTGAACATCCAAACTGGCTAGGCTCCCACAAAGCCAGAACATGAAGTAGGATCAAAACCCCGTGCCATTGTCTTTGGATTCTCATCAGCCCTCATTGTCCGCCATGTTCAAAGAGTCCGGTTTTATCCCATGCTTTTTCAGTCACAGTCCAGCTGGCCTTGGTGAGCTCCCACTAGATCAGCCCCACTGTCTCAGTGGGTGGGTGCACCCCTCGTGGTTCCGACTTCCTTGCTCATGTTCTCCCTCCTTCTGCTCCCCATTGGGACCTTGAGAGATCAGTCCGATGCTCCAGTGTTGGTCTCTGTCTCTATCTCCATCCATCTCCAGATAAAGGTTCTATGGTGATATGCAAGATATTCATCAGTATGGCTATAGGATAGGATCATTTCAGGTTCCCTATCCTCAGCTGCCCAAGGAGCTAACTGGGGACATCGCCCTGGGTACCTGAGAGCCCCTCTAGGTTCAAGTCTCTTGCCAACCCTAAGATGACTCCCTTAATTAAGTTATGTGATTCCCTGCTCCTCTATCCAACATTTCTTTCTCCCAATCATCCCGTTTCCGCAAGTTCCCCCCATTCTCCACTTCTTACATTTCTCTCCCCATCTCCCCTTACCCCCGTCCCACCCCACCCCCAAGTTCCCAACTTTTTGCCCGGCAATCTTGTCTACTTCCCATATCCAGGATAATAACTATATGTTTTTCTTTGGGTTCACCTTCTTATTTAGCTTCTTTAGGATCACGGAATATAGACTCAATGACCATTATTTGTGACTAGAAACCAATTATGAGTGAGTACATCCCATGTTCCTCTTTTTGGGTCTGGGATACCTCACTCAGGATAGTGTTTTCTATTTCTATCCATTTGCATGCAAAATTCGAGAAGTCATTGTTTTTTTACCGCTGAGTAGTACTCTAATATGTATATATTCCACACTTTCTTCATCCATTCTTCTATTGAAGGACATCTAGGTTGTTTCCAGGTTCTCGCTATAACAAATAATGCTGCTATGAACATAGTTGAACAAATGCTTTTGTCATATGATATGGTATCTCTTGGGTACATTCCCAAGAGTGGTATTGCTGGGTCCAGGGGTAGGTTGATCCCGAATTTCCTGAAATCGCCACACTGATTTCCAAAGTGGTTGCACAAGTTTGCATTCCCACCAGCAGTGGATGAGGGTACCCCTTCCTCCACAACCTCTCCAACAAAGGCTATCCTTCCTTGGTGTTTTTGATTTTAGCCATTCTGACAGGTGTAAGATGATATCTCAAAGTTGTTTTGATTTGCATTTCCCTGATCGCTAATGAGGTTGAGCATGACCTTAAGTGTCTTTTGGCCATTTGCAATTCTTCTGTAGAGAATTCTCTGTTCAGTTCAGTGCCCCATTTTTTAATTGGGTTATTAAGCGTTTTAAAGTCTAGTTTCTTGAGTTCTTTATATATTTTAGAGATCAGACCTTTGTCTGTTGCGGGGTTGGTGAAGATCTTCTCCCAGTCAGTAGGTTGCCTTTTTGTCTTAGTGACAGTGTCCTTTGCTTTACAGAAGCTTCTCAGTTTCAGGAGGTCCCATTTGTTCAATGTTGCCCTTAATGTCTGTGCTGCTGGGGTTATACATAGGAAGCAATCTCCTGTGCCCAACTTTTGTAGGCTACTTCCCACTTAGTCTTCTATCAGGTTCAGTGTGTTCAGATTGATATTGAGGTCTTTGATACATTTGGACTTGTGTTTTGTGCATAGTGATAGATATGGGTCTATTTTCATTCTTCTACAGGTTGATATCCAGTTGTGCCAGCACCATTTGTTGAAGATGCTTTCTTTCTTCCATTGTATACTTTTAGCTCCTTTATCGAAAATCAGGTGTTCATAGATTTATGGGTTAAAATCCGGGTCTTCTATATGATTCCATTGGTCGACTTCTCTGTTTTTATGCCAGGACCACACTGTTTTCATTACTGTAGCTCTGTAATAGAGTTTGAGGTGAGGGATGGTAATGCCTCCAGAACATCCTTTATTGTATAAGATTGTTTTGGCTATTGATTATTGTCCTCTCAAGATCTGTGAAGAATTTTGATGGGACCTTGATGGGGATTGCATTGAATCTATAAATTGCCTTTGGAAGAATTGCCATTTTTACTATGTTGATCCTCCCATTCCAAGAGCAAGGGAGGTCCATTTTCTGGTATCCTCTTCAATTTCTTTCTTCAATGCCTTTAAGTTCTTATCAAATAGATGTTTCACTTCCTTGGGTAGAGTTACCCCAAGATATTTTATGCTGTTTGTGGCTATCGTGAAAGGTGAAGCTTCTCTGATTTCCCTCTCTGCTTCCATATCCTTTGTGTAAAGGAGGGCAATTGATTTTTTGGAGTTGATCGTGTATCCTGCCACATTATTAAAGGTGTTTATCGGCTGTAGGAGTTCTTTTGTGGAGTTTTTGGGGTCGCTTATGTACACTATCATATCATCCGCAAATAACGAAAGTTTAACTTCTTCCTTGCCAGTTCGAATCCCCTTGATCCCCTTATGCTTTCTTATTGCTATTGCTAAAACTTCAAGAACTATATTGAAGAGGAATAGAGAGAGTGGACAGCCTTGTCGTGTTCCTGATTTTAGTGGCATGGCTTTGAGTTTCTCTCCGTTTATTTTGATGTTAGCTGTTGGCTTGCTGTAAATAGCTTTTTATTATATTTAGGTATGACCCTTGTATCCCTAATCTCTCCAAGACTTTTATCATAAAGGGATGTTGAATTTTGTCGAATGCTTTTTCAGCATCTACTGAAATGATCATATGTTTTTTTTTCTTTCAGTTTATTTATATGATGGATTACATTGATAGATTTTCGTATGTTTAACCAGCCCTGCATCTCTGGGATGAAGCCTACTTGATCATAATGGATAATTTTTCTAATGTGTTCTTGGATTCGGTTTGCCGGTATTTTGTTGAGGATTTTTGCATCGCTGTTCATGAGCGAGATTGGCCTATAATTCTCTTTCTTGGTTGAGTCTTTGTGTGGTTTTGGTATCAGAGTAATTGTAGCTTCATAAAAGGAATTTGGCAATGACTCTTCTGTTTCT